>NC_142201.1:114099706-114410101 GCF_049639895.1 Pseudopodoces humilis
CCTGGATCCCTGGAAGTGTCCAAGGCCAGGCTGGACAGGGTTTGCAGCAGCCTGGGACAATGGGAGGTGTCTCTGCCATGGCAGGGGTGGCTCTGGGTGGGCTTTAAGGTCCCTTCCACCCAAAACATTCCATGGCTCCATGATCGCCCACAGTCATTGTGTGCTGGCATGATGTCTGGACCCAAAGCTGCAATGGGAGGTTTTGACCCAAAAGATGCAGCTGAATGCTCTTAGTGAGTCTCTTTGAGTTTGAAACTCCATTTTATCTATGGGGTGGTTTTAAACATTCTGGATGAATGCTCTTGTGTGCCATGCTCAGTGATTCCTTGCTATTCCAGGACCATCATAACAAGGTTTATTATGTTCTTACCCAGCGTGTTGTGACATTATTGCAAAATTATTGTTTTGTTTCTCCTAAACTCGAGATTTTTTTGTAAGGCTGATAATAATAAAAGACATACAGGCTGATGAACTATCCACCATGTCAGACTGCAGCACAGCAGAGTCTGAAATAGCTGAGAGAGTAAAACAGAAAAATACCTCAATTTACGAGCGAAACACTAACACACACTAAACTTTTGCTACGCTATTCCTCATCTGATTTTTAGTTTTCTCTTCACAAGCAGACAAGATTTACGCTTCTCAGATGATAAATCTTAACTAGATTAAAGGGATATTCAGCACAGGACTTTGGAAAGCATACATTGTGGGTTTTGTGCAGGCCAGGCTCAGAGAAAAGCACTGCTCCTCGGTCTGGTAAGAAATGCATTTCCAAATGAATAAATAATCACTGCTGGTGCACAGGTAGATAATAGCTAACTTTTTGTATGATGTGTCAGGTAGGATAATTTGGCATTGAATTGCTGCTGCTGGCCGTGGGCAGTGAGTGTTTTTCACTATGTAATTCACGGGAGCTTTACACCCCAGCTCCTGGAGTTGCTGTCATTTGTTTCGATTTACAGTGGGTAGCTGAAGGCAGGGCAAGAAATGTGCACTGCTGTCTGCTTCCCACCTGAGGAAAGCTTTATCTCACCTGAGGCTGCAGGCAGGAGGAGCAGGAGTGGTGGAACAGCAGGGAGAGACTCCAGGGCTGGACTGCTCTGGTTCTGGTAGGGGTGGGTGCAGCCACAGCCTCTGCCGAGGGAAATTCCCCACCTGGCATCCCAGTTCTGGGGCAGGAGCCCTCATTGCTGTGGGGTTTGTGTGAGCAGGAACTGTCAGCTTGTAGTTTGAGGATGGATACTCTCAAACCCTGAAATCTTCCCTGCTGGGGAGAGGATTTAAGTGTGCATCACCTGCCTTCCACCTCTGCAGTTAAATTCCCATGGACACGAGGAGAGTGGGTAGGTAAGAGCTACTTGAAGAAATTCCTAGGTAAAGGTGGGACTATTAATTTTCTGGCAAATATATCCATCTTCCAAAAGGAACCAGGTGAGGTTTAACATCCCTTTCCATGAAAAAAATCCCTCCTGATATCCAAAAACATAATTTATGCAAATCCACTTCCCTTCCTAGTCATCTGCCATATGCTCCACATCCTCCCTGGATCCCTCTGTGCTTCCCTGTGTGCAGAACTAACAGGAATTCTCACTCTGTGCTGCAGAATTGGGAAGACAATTTAGCTTTGATTAATTCTAGCTGCCAGTGATTGCAGAACATGCATGGGGACAGCTGCCCTCTAATCTCTGTTCACTCCCAAAGTTCCCAGCACGGAAATACTAATCATTATCTCCCCAGTTGCACAGGATAAAATGCAGGCTCACTGATTATGGGGGAAATAACTTTATCAGTTGCAATTGGGAAGGTAATGCTTACTGTTATTACACTGGAATGAAAAAGTGCTTTTCTGTGCAGACATCCTTGAGGACTGTAAGAGAACGAGGCCAGGAAAACCCCCAGGTTTTTTCTTCCATTCATCCCCTCCTCTTCCAGCCTGCTTGGTGTCACAGAACACTGAGGATGGGGGGTATCTTTGATCACCTGATACCCCTGGAAAAAAATGGTCAGGCTTTTAGGTGCCCCCTCCCTCCCACATGATATTTGAGTGTGGCCATCTCTGCTTTGCCTCTGTGCACATCCCTTCTGTAAGTCTGAGCCATCAGGTACCCTGCCAGTGGGCTTCTTTTCTTACTAAAGATTACTGCAGGTCATTTCATTAACACTTAAAGTGTCATTAACTCTCTGAGGATGCAAATGGATTCACAGTAAAGGTGTGATGAAGTCATGGCAGGGATCCACACTTATTGTGCCCCCCAAGTCTGTGTCAGGTTTTTATTCAAGCAGCCTTTTCCTGTCCCAAGCTCTCTGCACCTTCTGAGGCTCCAGGGGGTTTATCTCCTGTCACTCATCATCGTTGTAAGCAGCCAAATTCTGCCCTCAGTCTCTCTGTGCAGCCCTGCTGCCTTCCAAGTGCATCCAGGGATGTACAGCCTCCCTGGGATTGAGGGAATCTCCAAAGGTTTCTCCAAAGGCAGGGTCTGGGAGGAATGGCCTGATGGAATATTGCATTTATTGCAGAATATCCTGCTGCTGCTGCTGCTGAGCAGAACCCAGCCATGCTGGCTGAACTTCTGAGGGGGGACAAAATACTCAGAAGGAAAATATCAGCTGAAGTAGGACCCAGTAATTGCAAGGCTTTGATGTGTTTTTACAGCCCATTTGAAACTGATTTTCTTCATAACACTTCCCGTAAGCTGAGGTTTGGTAAAATAAGGAGTTCCTGGAGCTGCTGGTGATTCACATTTGCATGGCATCTTTTCTAAGTCTCTATTAAAGAAGGCATTTTGAAGTGCCCCAAATGGGTCAGGCACCTGATTAAGAGACTCAGAAGTGCTAAGCAAAAGTAAACACCAGAAATCACGTCACAGAGGAAAATGAAGGATATATTAAAGGCAGCTTAACTTTTAATAAGAGTGTTAATTACTTTTTCTTCCACTATGTCAACATTACCAGAGGAAATCCAAAGCGTCGCCTCCTTGTGTGTCCTTTTCAAAAAAGAGCTGCAAAGAATCATTTTTCTCCTCTGTGAGAATGGAGTACAGATGAAGTTCAGTAAAACTTGTCTCTGATCAGACTGCAATAATTTCTCCAAATGGCTCTATAAATTAAAATATTTGCTCTGTGTTGAGAACCAAGGGAAGACAGATTGCAGCTCATTCACCGGGAAAGGTCAGCAGACCCAAATGAAAATGCAAAAACATCAATTGTTTCCATTCACTAATCACATATAATTGGTCTGGCTCACCTGAACTAGAACACATTTGTTATTATAATGCATAATTAAAGTTCTTTTCATTTTGCTGCTTTCCAGATGCAATTATCTTTCTTTTAACAAATGCAGAGACAGAAACTTCTTGTAAAACTGAAGATACATTTGACAAATTAGGATAATTAAGAAAATGTCCCTGAAAGAGGAAAAACTTTCTAAGTAGGAACGTTGTCAGTTCCCAGTATTTATTGCCTGTCCTTTGTGGCTTCCATCGACAGAAGAAATTCTGATTTATGGGCAGGATGGAAGCAGGGCTGAAACGTGAACGTCTTTGTTTTGCTCTTCACTTTCCCATCCTCTCATGCTTTCATTTTGCTCTTGGAAAAAGAGATTTTCCCTCTTCTTTCCCCCACTCCTGGAACACAGAGTGCCACCCAGCTCTGCTGGGCTCTCCCCATGCCACCCCTGGGCAGGGGCCGGGACATCGGGGCTGCACAAAACAGGCTCAGGTGGAAGGTGAGGTGATCCCTCTGGGGAACCAGAAGGGAACAAATCCCCACAGATTGCACCTCTGAAGTGAGATCAGACATGGGGGCAGAAGGTTTTGCTGTCAGGCTTTTAGGCTTGCTCAGCATGGGCTGGGCCTGAGCTCCTGAACCAGAGGCTCCTGACCCCAATCAAACATCCCGAGGTTTCTGCTCCTCTGCCCAAGAAAATCCCAGCCATCTGCTCCCTGCCATCCCATATTTGCAATATCAACACAACAGGTTCACTTAAATCTCACATTCTGAACAGATCTTGCCTCATTCTGGTGCATAATTTTGCCTTTTTCTGGTGCAGAATTACTTCCTGTAACTTAAAGCTGATTTTAAATAATGATGCTAAAGTCAGTGATGCGTTAGAGACTTATTAGTATCTTCAGTGATCTAAGATTAAAGATTATAATATTAAGAAAATGCATGCAGTCATTAATGTAATTTTGAAGCGTAAAGCCTAATCTAATTTACTACATTACAGTATGAGCTATAATTTTGACTAATTAAATGTCTCTAATCTTTTTGCTAGCTTAAGCTTTGATTAACCAATATTTACTTTATTAGGATAAGATTAAACTCCCTGTTCCCAAGAAAAATCTTTGAGAAGTTGAACATCCCAGTTTCCATTGGAGCAGTGAGGCACAGGGAAGCCAAGAGCCATTTTAGAGAACCAAAATGTGCTCCAAGACTGAGCACAGCATTTCCATAACAGTCCCCATGAAGCCAGCAAAATGAATTTAATAGAATGCTGTAAGCACAGTGCTTTGTAGTGCAGAACTTAGGGTGCAGGAAAAGCAAATTGCTTTCTTCTGCTTTATTCTGGTCTGTTTGTGTAGCTCACAAAGTGAGGCAGGTCTGAGGCAGGTGGAGGTTCACCCTCTGTGGGTTTTCAGTGCCAGCCAGAGTGAGTAACAACTATCTCTGCGTGCAAATAGGAGGCACTGCAGGGAGAAAATGCAGCGTGACTGGAAGGTGATTTATTGAACTCCTCAGCGCCGTTAAGTGCAGAATGAAAGTTGCATTTACAGGCCAGGGAATGCATCAGACAGGACAGGAGATAATCGTGATAAACAGAGGAGAAAGCAGAAGACTTCTGCATGGAGAGGAGCGGAGGCATCTGAGCAGAGCCTTCACTTCATGCAGCACAGCAGCAACCCAAACTCAGGGCTTGCCAAACACACGTGTTCTCTGGATAATAAAATACCACCACAGCAACACCACAGGCTTTCAAACAGCCACCAAAGGGGAGGCAAGCGCCTGGAAATCATTGCCTGTCACTCCTGCTGAAGGATGAGCCCACAGGAACACAGCAGTGCCCGGGAATGCTGAGCACTCCCTGCTCCTGCTCCCTCTCTCTCACCCACCCGACCCTGGAATTTCTTAGGAAGGGGAGAAGAAGGGGGTGGAAGAGAGGATTTCTTTCCCCCACTGCCCTCTGAGAGCTCAGTTTTTAATCTGAGCCTGCTGGGATGGGAGGCTGCTCCAGAATTGCCTTGGGTTCATTCATCCACACATCTCCTGTGCTGGTTGTGTCCTTCAGCCTTTCCCTCCCTTTGTCTTACAGCCCCCCACATCACCAAAGCTGGCTTTAGAAGGAGAATCCCAGGAGCTCTCACCAGGAGGTTACACTTTCCAGGGGATGGAACATCCAGAGATTTAATTTTCCTTGCTCATGGGAGCCCAGCCCAACAAGACAATACATTTCCACACAAACAGCAATCTACCGCAACTTTACCACTTTATTTAGAGGCTGCACTTTGTTCCAAAGGGAACATTCCCTCTTGGGAATGCAGCTGTGGAAGCTCCGTGGCACTCTGAGGTAAATCAGGCTGCTCCCTGCCCAGTCCCCATCTGGCTCTGACTGCAAGAGCAGAACTGGAGTCATTATGTGGGAGATACAGACCAAAGCTCGCCAGGAGGGACGAGGGGAGGATGACACGGATTCATGGAGAAAGGAGATTTGGGAAGAGCCAGCGATCTCAGTACCCCCACCCCACCCCACAGCATCCCTGACAGCTGCACTTGGTTCTTGTGCACCTCCTGGGGAAAGGCAAACTAACACCCTGAGCTGGCCTCTGAGGCAGATCCAGGGCTCCCAGCAACCCCTGACTGTGCAGAAAGTGCTTCAGAACACTGGCTCCAGGCCAGCTGTTGTTTGCTTGGTTGTTTGTTTAAAAGGTGTTTGTTTTCACATGCCCTGCACAGTTTTGTTTTGTTTGGGTGTTCTCTGCAGGCAGCCCTAACCTGGAAAAAAATCCTGGAATGGTTTGGGTTGGAAAGGACCTCAGAGCCCACCCAGTGCCACCCCTGCCATGGCAGGGACACCTTCCACTATCCCAGGCTGCTCCCAGCCCCATCCAACCTGGCCTTGGACACTGCCAGGGATCCAGGGGCAGCCACAGCTGCTCTGGGCACCCTGTGCCAGGGCCTGCCCACCCTCCCAGGGAACAATTCCTTCCCAATATCTCATCTATCCCTGCCCTCTGGCAGTGGAAGCCATTCCTCTTGTCCTGTGCCTCCATCCCTTGTCCCCAGTCCCTCTCCAGCTCTCTTGTGGGCTCCCCTCAGGAAGAGATACACCAAGAAGCATTTACACAATCTACAGAAATAATCTCCTTTTGAAGCTTGTTATGGAATGCTTTTTTACTAATATTCCTTATCCCTTACAGTTCTGACTCAACAGACCATAGCTGGGCTATGAAGCACAGAGCAAAGGGAAAACAAAGGTGTTTTTTTTTTCCTGAAAATAATTCAATTTAAAAGCATTTTCCTCACACTTTGCAGTGCAATGTGCACGAGTTCAGGAGTGTTTACAATAATTGTTTTGGTTTGGTTTAGTAAGGTGTAACCAATGGTAACATGAAGCAGTGCACTGTCTGTTTTGGCCACAGCAGTGGAACATAAATGATCAAATTAAATGGATATGATTGCAGTAAATATTACTGGGATGGAAATAGAAGTTAGAGCAATTGTCATGAAATGAAGTTAAACCTGAAGCAGAAAAAATTCTGTAGCATAATTGCAAAAAATACTTCCATAAAGTAATCTGGATCTTCCACAGCCCTTGTCATCTCTTACAGCGCTTGCACCTTACTTGAAAAATGTTGTTTTCACTCCAAAGCACTTTGTAAGAAAAAATGTCTTGGTCCATTGCTGATTAAAGCCATGCAAAGGAATAACGTACAGGAATTTTGAGCAGTGGGGATCTATAAAAAATGCTGCATGAGGCCCAGGGGGATGTAGGTGCAGACAAAACCCCTGTGTGCCCTGGAGGTGCCCAGGCTGTGGGAGTGACACTCCAAGGACAGGAGGGGACAAATGGCCTCTCTTTTCCCTGGCCAGGCACAGGTGCTGTTCTTTCCTGCTGGAGCCAAGCTTTCCTGGCACGGCAGGGAATTGAGGCATGGCTGAGGGAGAGCAGTGTCAGCTCCTGCAGGGCTTTCCCTGGGAATCTGCAGCTCAGGAGGGGGCCAGAGCTGACCTGCAGGGAACTGAGGAAGGCACCGGTCCCCTAAAGCAGCTCTTGGACCAAAAGTTGCCCATGGGTGCAAATCTGAGAGCAAACACACTATTGCTGATGGAGCACCCTATGGAAGAATTATCACCTCCTAATAACCGTGCCTGAAGGAATGGGCTCATCTATCATCACACTAAGGATATTTATAAATATATTTAAAAAGCAGGAGGTGAAGTAGCAGGCAATTTTGCTTCCAGAACATAAGTCAAGTGTGTATTATTAAGCCTAAATAGCCTGGATTAATCAAATGCCATACTGGCACTTCTAATAATGACTTTACATTGCAAATTCCATTACCTGGCTTTGCCAGCCAGGAGAGAAGCTATAGAAGATCAATTAAACAAACAGGAAATTACCTTTTCTCTTTATAGTCCATGACTTTCAGCACTTACAATGGTGCCAAGTTCCTGAAAATTAAGCAGGCATTTGCATAAGATTAATAACTCGCTTTCTCCCCCAGTCACTGTGGCTTATTTAGGACTCCAGAGTTATCCAATGTCTGCTGGAGAGGCTGGGGATGATGGGAGCAAATTAAAACTGGCTTAATGTGTCAGAGAGGATCCCAATGTTTGAACAGGGGCTCTGCCATTAATAAATGCACCTGCAGCATCCCAGGGATTAATGAGCAAGGTCTGGGCAGAATTTAGGGAAGTAGGACGCTGCCTACACGTGTTCCTGGAACACTTCCCTGCCCTGGAGCGCCCTGTCCTGCTGGGAATGATCACCTTAGAGGCCTGCAGGGAAAGGTCTGGGGACAGCACCCGCTGTGCCATGAGCAGGAGCTCTCAGGGAGCCCAGGCTGACATAGGGCTACATCTCACACGAGGCTCCTTCTCCTGGTTCCACTGTGGGTGCTTTTTAAAGGATGCTCTTCAGGGGGATTTCTCCTGGGCCACAGAAGACAGTGAGGGGTGGATCTTCCAGCCCCAGGTTTTTCCTGCCTTTGCAGGGTTTGTGCCACCAGCACCAGACATAGGAGGTCAGCAGGATACTCTGAGCTCTTGCAGCTCACACTTTGGGTCTGGGCTGAGTGGGAGCAGCATTTAGGAAGGCACAGGCTCCCCTTTGGGATATCTGGGCTAGGGAAGACAATAGGGGGAAAAACCAGGTTGGTAATTGGAGGGAATAACTGTTCTGGTGGCTGATTTGCACATCCTCACCCAGCAGGGCCGGGGAATCCTCTGGACAGGGAATAAATGCTGTGGTTGTTACTACTGGAGCTTCTTCCCAGTGCTTGAGAGAAGAGGGAACTTCCTCGTGCTCCCAGTGCTGGCTCCTGCAGGATCCTGGCATTGAGATTACTGGGAAATGATTCCAGAGAGAGCCCAAACCAACGGCTGCAGCCCCAGGTGCCCTATCTGGTGCTCCAAAGCACAGGATCAGTGCCGAGGGAAGCGCTGCCAGGCTGTCCCTAAAATCCTGCACAATTCCCTGGGTGTTCAGAGCCACAGCAGAACCCTCATCTCTCTAAGGAAGGGGTATGGAGGGGTGGAAAGGGGCAAAAATTTCCTTTAGGGGCAGTTCTAGAGAACAGGCACAGAATGTGGTAAGGCAGGAGATGTGGGGGTGAGGGGATGAGGGCAGGGATCTTTATCCAATCCAAATGAGAATTCACTTTTTCTTAGAGTAAAGAATTAGAATTAGAGTGAAGGGCAGCTTGATAAAAAAAAAACCAAAAACCACCTATAATTCCTTGTTTTGGTACATGAAATGAATATAGTTTAAAAAAAATCCAAATGAACCAATGAACCAAACAAAAAAAACCCAGCAGGATTTGGCAGTTAATTCCTCTGTGATTAAAGGATGCCCAAACATATGAGGCTAACCCAGCCTCTGAGGGTGATTAAATGCTGAAATGAACCCAGAGACATCTGATAACTGCACAAGTAATTTACTGAGACTGTTCCTCCTAATTCTGATGGCTGCCAGAGTCTTCACTGAAGGAAAATAGGTTTGAGTAACCCCCAAACACAGATTTTTTTATACACATATGGGCATATAATAGCTATGAAAGTGGGAATTGGAGAGTTTGTTGCTGCTGGGGTTTGGTTTGGTTTTGTGTTCTGTGTTTGCCACACTGAGCTGGGGGTCAGCTGAGCATTTATAGCTCTGGAGCTCGCCAAAGGGATGAGCCTAGGGAGCAGGATTGAAAAGCCAGATCACAGCCAGGGAGGGATGCTGGAGCTGTGCAAAGAGCTGAGTTTGCAAAGGTCACCTGGTCCCAGCGTGTCCACACATCATTTGGGACAGCACTGCCTGGATTTTCAGGAGTAAGGGAGGTTCAGTAAAGACAGCTGGAAGCGTGACAGGAAGGTGTGCAGAACCAGCAAAGAGACAGAGGGCTGGGAAATCACCCCAGGGTGGGAGGAGAAGGTGAATCCGGAATGAGCTTTCCTGGCCTTGCTGGATACAGGGACCGAGGTGCACAAAGTGCAGCTGCCCAGAGGCCAAAGTGGCCACAGGGCTCCTCACACAGCCTGCAGTCCAGCTGGGGAACTGGGGCACTGGGGAAGCTCACAGCCTCCCACAGGTTCAAAAAGGCACCGGGAAAATCCTGGGAAAACAATCCGGCCGAGCTGCTGAATGCGGAGACGTGACCTCTGGCTGGGAGGCTGAGAGAGCTGCACTTGCCAGGTACTGAGGGCAAAAACTCCTGTGAGGACAGGGCTCAGCCCCCACTGGCACCAAGCAGCTGAAATTTGCTCTATGCAGAACTGAAAATGCATTCCAGGGAAATCTGAGAATGCTCATATTGGGAGATATTCAATTAAGTTATTCTAGTTAATGCCTAATCTGCCTTTAAATTAATGAGACCTAGGCACAACCTTTATGCCATCTTAATCTGCTTTTGTCCCAGCATCTCCTTGGTTTTATTAAAAATTTAATAATTTTTTAAGCAGGGGAGTTATGTCTGATATTGACTGAGTTATGGCTAAGTCAGAAGCCAGTGAGTCTGGAACCCGACAGTTCATTTAATTCAGGGCTCCAGACCTGATTGTCATAGACTGCTTTTACTCTCCTTAAAAGTTGCAGTTTTCTTTTGGGGCTGGAATCTCCACCTCCAATTGGTTTTGAGAATAAGAGCAAATTAGGGCTCTTATCTGTGTTCCATTATCCAGCCTCAGGCATCCACTGCTTTGGGATGCAGGGATCTCTATCCTTGGCAAAACCTGTGCCAGGAGAAGGAACAAACGATTGGATTCTCATGGAAAAGGAGGGGGAGAGAGGTGGGGCTGCAGCAGAGATGAAGTTGGGAAATACAGGAAAAGCTGGGTGGCTGAGTAATGGAAACTGAAGGGGAAAAGTGAAGGGGAGGAGGTGATAGTGAAATGAAAAGTGAGAGGGAAGGGATGGCAACAGAAGGATGATGCGGGCTAAAAACCAAGGCAGGGAACAGAACAGCTGAATAAGGGTATGAGAGGAAAACCGGAAGTTGTTACCACTTTGGGGCTTTTTAGGAAAGGAGCCTCAATTTTGTGCAGGAATAAAGAATAAAATGTGAGATTCCAAGTAATGTTGGTTGGGATGCGCTGGAAAAGGAATAAAGTGATTTAAGAAGGAAAATATTGGCAAGGAAAGTAAATATTGGCACAAGAAGTGACAAGTGAATGAAATTAGGGATGAGAAACAAACTGGGGCACATAAGAAAACCAAATGGCTTTTTTGGGAACAGGGACCACAGCAGTGGCAGAAAGAAATGAGGGCACCAAGGGAAAGGAAACAAAAGGGCACCGGTTTAGTTCTTATTTTGTTAGAGACTGAAAAAGAAGGGAAAAAAAAAAGGGATGGGGGGAAGGAAGGCAGAGGAGAGGTCTGAGAGGACCCTGAGTTCAACTTCTAAACTAATCTAAACTTACTGATCTAAACTTACCCTCTTTCAGTTGGATTGTGCATTTGGATGTTGATTTAAAACAAATCTTACCCAAATTCACTGTAATTCTCCAACACCATCTGCATTACAGTGCAAGAACTTGAATACATTTTAAAACCCTTTAATTTTTGTGACTAAAATGTTGCTATTTAATATTCCCCAGTTCTCTTGCTGCACTTCCCCCATGTCTGGATCAGGGAGTGAGAAGCAAGCAAGGGTGACAGCTTTAGCATGTTTGCAAAAATGAGCTGATTCTTCTTTTTTTTTTAATGTATATACTTTGAATAAAACATTAATTCCCTCTCCATTTTGGATGGAATTCCTACTTTTTTAACACATTCTTGTATTGATTGAAGTTTCTGCTGTCTGGCATTCTCCAGTAGTACCAAATGGAGGATATGGTGAAAAATAGGAAGAGTCCCACTCCAAATATTTCAGTGGAGATAACAGTTTGAATCCATCCACTAAATCCTGCCCTGTGATAGCTTTTCCTGGGAAATCCATGGTATGTTTATGGTATGTGCCATTTTGCAAGTTTGTGGAAGCATATATTGCAATATCTTCACCAGTTCTGCGGTGTTCACATTCAATTTCTCTGGCAAATAAAAAGTCACCCAATTAAAAAGCAAAGACAGGGGCAAGCTTCAGAATGGAAGCTCAGCAGGAGATAAAAATCTTGTTTCTCTGAGTGGATTAGTCCAGGAAGCTGGGCCCTGGATGTTATGGGCAGGTCAGAAAAGGGGATCTGTCAGAAAATACAAAGTGGTTTTGCTCAGAGAGCCTTTTGTACAGCTGAGTGATATCTGCAGCACTCAGTGCAGGGAATATCTCAGCTCCTCAGGGTTTATTAGGCAGCATCCTCTTGCAGCCTCAGTGTCTCACTGGTTGCATATTTACTCACCTGAGTGGGGAAGGATGGCATCGTTTACATTTGCAAAACCCATCTTTTATTTTTCTCCAGGAGAGTTAACAGCCCTGACGAGATTTTCCAGCTGCATCGTGGTTTCATAGCGTGGGGAAAAGCCCATTTCAGCATTTCCTGCCTCCTTTGCATATTAAACAGCATTGCTGGGGAGGAGGTGCATTAAAACCTCTGTCAGACTGGGGTGTGAATCTGAATTAGTCACAATATTTAGATGTAAGCACTCTCGAGCCCATGGAGAAGAGTGGAAATTAAGCTTTATAAAACTCCAATGCTTTGCCTCCTTTAACATAACAGCTTTTATTTTTGTTGTTGTGCTTCTTTTATTTTTTACTTAATGGGGGTCCTTTTTACTTTTTGTAAGTCTACTACTTTAAAATAAAATCATATAATACATATAGCCTATGCTTCATAAATCCAAATGCTGGAACATGGAAATAGTTTTTAGAACAACATTAAGGAAGATCTGTCTTTTTTATGTGTACCGAAGGCACCACAGTGACGTTTTTAGGTGATGCACCATAAGTTTGCCAGTGCAGCAGACCCCAGGGAAATTATGATAACAATAAAGCACATATTTAGAGAAAGATTTTTAAGGTTTTTAAAGCTGTGTTGCAAAAAAAAAAAAGATACAGAGTAATTGTATAATTACCGTTTTAATTTTTTTGGGGGGTGGGTTTTTTTGAGAGGACTTCGAGTCAGGCTCTTATTTTATGGGAGCAATTTGCCAGAGACAGATTACTCTGGGAACATTCTATAGCACAAAGCCATCTTTTTGTGGGATAATCAGGTAGGCAGACATCTACAGTCAAAAGCTGCCCTTGCCCCATCTGCTATAAATTGTACCTGTAATTATTTGCAGGCACGGAGGCTAATCGTGAAAACTGGGGCCTTAACACCTTGAATAACTGATTGCAAATGGGTTTGGGTAGTTTGCAAGTTGTAAAATATCCAAGAATCCATTTCCTATGTCCATGTGGACATTGGCCAGTATGGGCCAGCTTGGGGTGTAAAAGCAATTTCAGTAGTGAAGAGGCAAAAAGGCTTTGTCCTGGTTTTTACCCACAACATTTAGCAGTGCTGACATCAATAAACACTGCTAGAGTGGCTCCTGTTCCATGGCTGGACATTCCCTGGAGAGCTGCCGCTTCCCCAGCACTCCTGGCAGTCCTGCATGGGGGATTTCACACCCTCAGGGCAGGGGATTCACTCACAGCCTGTACTCCGTGCTCTTGGAGGTCTTTTCCTATGAATTCCATGGGAATCTTAATTTCCCTTCCAGCCCAAACCATTCTGAGATTCTGTGAACAGGAGAATTAGAAGGAAGAGGGGAAAATGAGCAGGATAAGGTGTCCCTGCCCACTGCAGGGAACTGGATGAGCTTTAAGGCCCTTCCCACCCAGCCCATTCCATGATTCCATGGAATGTGCACTATTCCAGCCAGGAACCCCTTTTCCAAACCGTGGGACCCTGTCCTGGAAAAGTTCCCCAGCTGTTCATAGGGTCACTGAGGCTGGAGGGGGGCACAGGAGCTGGGGACAGTTCTGATTGTCACTCTGCAGCAGGTCAGAGCTTTAGCACGACCCTCAGGTTTTCCCCAGAATGGTTCTGTGTCCATGGAACCCTCCCACCGGGTGCTGTGAACATCTCCCCGTGGGGCAGAGCTCATCCCTGTGCCTGTCTGCCCATCTGCTGGGGCTGCACCGTGGCTTTGAGGGTTTAAAGCTCAGGAGAAAGCAGAGGTGTCAGTGTTGTGCTGTGTCCCAGCCTCTGCAGCATGAGGCACATTTTGCTGGCTGAGGAAATCTGTGATTAATCACCACCAAGCCTGAATAATGCAAAGGAAGCACTTCCATAACAGAAGTCCCCCACACGAAGAAAAACCTTATTTCTTTAAAAAATAATAGATCTTTTAAGTGATTTAATCTTTAAAACCCCATTGCTGCTCGCAGATGATTTAGATATAAGGAACATCTCCAGCACATGCATGATTCAAATACTCTTTTCAAATGAAGCCTTTGATGGAACAAGGGAATTAAACATCAAGCCCAACATCTCCGAATTGCCAAAGAGCCCTTGGTGTGACAGCTGGTCAGCTGAGCAGCAGAGAGCTGACAGCTCCATCACTCAATTCATTATCCAAATGTTTCAGAGCATGGGATCATTTTATTAAAGCAGCGATGTCTAAGAGTTGTTAAGAAAACCAGCAGAAAATGCTCCCTAAAAGCAAAAAAGAAAACACCAAAATTGTGTTTGGCACTCTGGATGGAGCCATACAGCTTCTAGCTGAGCTCTGCTTTTTTTTTTTTAATCCTAATGCCACAATATAATTTTGTGTGCTAAGGAAAAAATTGGTTTCACTGTTAGAACATCAAAGCAAGCCCAGGCCATGCTGTGTTTTAAATAAACAGACAACCCTTTGGTGCCTCCATTTCCTCCTTGCTGGAAAGCTACATCAGCAATCTTGGAAAGGCCTGAAATGTGGGAAACATTTCTTTTTTGCAAATTTTGCAAATTCCACCAGTTTTCAGGTGGTTCTCACATCTCTCCATTCTCACAGGAGGAAAAAAGAGCGAGAAAATGAATTAATATAAGTTTGCATTGCTATTGTACAACACTCCTGATTTTTAATGTTTAATTTGATGAATGTCTTGGGGCAGGTTGGGTAAAGTTCATGTCACAATTTCCCAAGTTCATTTGGGTCTAGGTAGGGCAAGATTCCTTCCAGGACAGAAACAGCATGAAATTCATTTTTACATCTTGGTGTAAAAAGTGCACAACCTCCACATAAAGAGATTTTGAAGATCTCCACCCCTTTGAAAAAGTCCCAGTCATGCTCTAGGAGCTCACCAGAAAACACCTGCAAAAAAACCCCAGTTGATTGAGGCAACAGGAGTTTGCCAGCCAGAAATTTTTGGAAGATCTTTTTAATTTTCTCCTGCTCTTCATTTCTTGCCAGTTCTCATACATTGATCGAAATTTGTCAAGGACCAGCAGCAATTTCTTATATTAATAAGCTAACTCGGCTCCCTGCTGCAGCTTGATTGAACAAAAATGAGTTCTAAATGCCTAATAATGTATTTTTACTGCCTTTTCTAGAATTCAAACCTTCAGTCTATCTCTGCTCACACTTTTGGGGAAGGAATTTCCCTGATACCCAACCTATCCCTCTTCAGAGCCTTCCAGCAGATCAGCACTCCCACCCTGGCTGGTGTCATCTGTGAATTAAATGCTGCCCTCATTTCCCTTTTCTGAAACAATTCAGCATTTCAAAGATTTCGTATGCTACAGTGGATATGAAGACAAAGGTTTGTCTCAGGAAATACTTCATGTTTTGTGCCAGGGAGATGTAATAATCATTAGGGAGCAAAGGGGAATCAGAATGAAGCTTTACAAGGTATCCACACACAGAAAAGTGTGAAATTTCACACTTCCATGTTCTGAGTCTTTTATTTAAAGAAGCTTAGTGTTTGTTCTCCTCTCAAACCCAGTTAGTTGATTCCTATTTAATGTTCCCTTAAATCCCAGGTGGTTTTCTGTACAGGTTTCACTGAGCAAGAGGTTTTTGATTCTGCACAGAGCTCAAGCTGGCTCACTTCCCCGCAGGAGAAACAACATTTCCAGAATGTTCCTAGGCTGGGAAGGAGTGCAGATCTCCTCTGCAGGGGCTGGGCTTGTAAGAAAAAAGGTTCTTGGGAGGTTTGGAGTGCCCATCCCTGGAGGTGTCCAAGGAAGGCCTGGATGTAGCACTCAGGGCTCTGGGCTGGGGACAAGGTGGGGATGGGTCACAGATTGTACTCGATGATCCTGGAGGGCTTTTCCAGCCTCAGTGATCCTGGGATTCTCTGATAATGAAATTAGCACTTCAGTGGCCCTCAGCCTTTTTGTTGCAAGGCAGCTGGAGCAGTGCTGTGGGAAATGCTGCATCCATTCTGTCCCTGACCCTCGTCCCCCTGGGTTTCACCAGCATCCCCCTCAGTGAGGGCCAGAGCAGGGGGTGCTGGGACCGGTCCAAAGGCCAGGGAAGTTCATGGAATACCTTCTCATATCAGATCAAAGCCCACCTTCACCCCCAGACAGCTCCAGGGCTGTCTGTGCACTCCCCTCCCACCTCATTCCAGCCAGGGATGGGGGCCTGGGGCCTGCAGAGGGTTTGTGATGCTGGACACTGGGGTGGGGTTTCCATGGGATGTGACATTCCATGGGATGTGACATTCCAGGCAGCTGCAGCCTCACACTAAGCTTAGGCTGCCACCAAATTCCATGGTGACACCTCTGAACTGTGGATTCCTGCAATCAGCAGCTCACTGACCAGCACTGAGAGACAGAGAAATGGAGAAGCTTCCTAAGGGGCGCATGGCCAGTTCCTCCCGATTCTCACGGGAACCAGATACCCCAAACCTGCTGCCAAGGTGGCTTTAAAAAGTGCAGATGTAACAATTAAATAAATAAAAGATTGAAATACCTGGGAAGGGCGATTTTGTTCTGGTGTCTGATTTTGTAGCAGGCTCTGATTGCTCTGGGAAGTGCTTGGACAATTGCAGGGAGACACAGAAGTGAGGCAGGAGCCCACGGCTGAGATCCTGCTGGAGACAAATGGAATGTGGGCAGAGGATGATCCTCAGCTGAGCACAAGCTGCAGGGTAAAACATAAGCTTCAATCAACTCTTGCAAATAATTTGAGCCCAATGCCATAAGTGCCTTAAATGAAATCCCTCTCAACAGCAGCCAATCTGAATCATTAGACATATGTCACGTAGTGAGCCACAATCACCAGAAGAGTGGTGCACACAGCGTTCCATTTACATGGGGGATGCATTGCAGCAAATGAAATGCATTCATTTGACCATTTGTCAATGTTCTGTGTCTCAGAGAACACAGAGTGAGAGCTGCTGGGGTCACCTCCTGCTGTGCCCCAGCTTGCTGTGACACACAGAGCTCTGCTGGAGCAGCCCCCTCTTGTCTGAGTTCCCTGGCCAGCATTTATTGCTGCCCTCGCATTTCAGAAAGTTTCAGGCCAGGCAGGAGCATCATAGGATCTCCAATGATCTCCCAGAATAAACAAGCAGTTTGATTCCATGCCCTTACCCCAAAAGTGAGCCCAATCAGTTCTGCCAAAAAACCCAGACCTGTTCAAATGTCAAATCATGGAATACCCTGAGTGGGAATTCTGACACACACAGGAGAAAACTGAGCAAGGAAAAATATCACGTGTCTCCTTCAGCTGAATTCTTCATTTTATTTTGAAATTTAAGTTATTCAATCAGGAGCTTGGTGGTAACACATTGCAGTGATGGCCGTTGTAGCTTCATCAGTTATGGAAATATTTAATTGAATTCAAGCCATCTTTACACACTGTACTAATTACAGTTTCCTCTTCATGGCAAGGGTATTTTATGGACTTTGATGGAAGTTTATTTCTTACAATGAAGTTATGAGGCTAAAAAAAAAAACAACCCTACAATATTTATGCCCAGTAACATAAACTCTCATATTTTAAAAATATGAGTAACAATTTAGTAACTCAGATATTCACCTTGTGGGGCCTGGAGATGTTGTATCGGTTTTTCTGATAATTGTCTTTTTCTTCCTTTAATTTTTTATTAATTTTTTTAACACAGTTTTAACCTCAGGGTAAAATTATCCAGGATTTTCCTGCCATTTTTTTTCAAAGTGCATATCTAACTTCCCTATCCATAAGTGTAAAAATTGCAACTAAGAAGACCTTTAATATAATAAATGCAATAACTACAACTACCATCTCTAATTAGAGTTAATAACTCCTGATAAAGCTGTTCCCAGTGAAGCTGCTGCAGTGGAATGTCTCAATCTGAGTGTGATTTGTGGTGCAGGACATTTCTGTGGACACAGATGTCAAACATTTCGTGGTTGGGATTTATCTGGATGTAACAGTGCTGCCTCAGGCATCCCCAGATTTTCCCACACCTCAGGAAGGTGTCTCAGCTAAAACATCCTCCTTTTTACAGCTCTCATCTCCTTTTTACAGCTCTCATGAGTGATTTGAGCAGGAGCCTCTCAAGGCCCTGGCACAGGGTGCCCAGAGCAGCTGTGGCTGCCCCTGGATCCCTGGGAGTGTCCAAGGCTGGGTTGGACAGGGCTTGGAGTGACCTGGGACCGTGGAAGGTGTCCCTGCCCATGGAATAGGTGAGAATGGATGTGCTTTAAGGTCCCTTCCCACCCAAACCAGTCTGGGATTCTCTAAGTTCTTTTTTGAGGGAAACATTACAAGAAGCAAGTGCTGCTGGAGTTGTTTGGGTTCCCGTGCCGTGCTTCTCTTGGAGCTGTATAATTTAGCACTTGATGTGCAGTTGTCATCAGGTGCAGCAGTGTTTTGTTTACACTTGGTGCTTTAATATTTGCAAATGTAGACATTGAATAAGGCATTCTTCAGACTCAAATGGCCCTCAGTAGACTGAGGAATACAAATTTTCCAGGCTGATAATTACTAAGAAAGCTTTAAACTGCAGGCACCTCCAGTAAAGTGTCTTTTCAAGAGCCAACCATCATTATTATGAGGAAATGTGGCAGCTCCAAGCACAGGTGCTGATTAAACATTCCCCATAAGAGTGGATCTGTTGGAAAATCTGCACCCCCCACCCTTAAGAACATCATCCCAGACGAGCTCCTTAGACATTACACTTCCCAGGACTGAAAATGTACCTTGTTTTATTTTTAAAACAGCTGCTGCTGAGGCTGCAAGGTAAATAATGACCTGGTTAGGTGAATGGCAGCCTGTTTTCTCTGAGCTCCTCCCTGATACCTGAGGAATTAAGGATGAAACCAGTTAAATTTAAATTCCTGGTTAAATTCCTGGTTAATTCCTGGTAATTAACGATAATGCCACTTAAAGGGAGGCAGAATAAGGATGCAGCAGCATGGGGAAAATATGCTGCTGTAAGGTTTAAAGAAAATCCTGAGCAAAACCTGCAAATTTCCTCATGTCCCCCAAACACCAAATGTGTGTCTGGAGCTTCAGGAGAATAAAAAACGTGGATTCAGTGGGAAACCTGGTAACATTTGGGTTTATATCCTTCCTCTACGCCAAGAAAAGCTAAAGCAGGGATTTATTTCTTACAATGAAAATCAAATCACTTAACGTCCCTTTGCAGGTTTTATTTTTAAACTTCAGGTTTATCCTTCCTTCATGCCAGGCCTGGAATGATCTGGGGAGAAGGAAGGATGGGGACAATCACAGGCAAAGTCCTCTCCAGTTTAACTGAATGATTTTAAGCCTTTTCTCCAGAGTGAGAGGAGCTACTCCAGCCCCAGAGAAATGTGCCATCAGTAATTGTTGCATTTGGGATGGGAGGCAAAGCCAGAATTCCCCATGGCCTCGTGCAGAGGTGTGACAGCAGGAGCTGCTGTCCTTCTGGATCCTTAACCTTTAAACTCTTGATCAGGACTTTTTGCATGGTTCAAAGTGCAAAGTGTGCACTGAGGATCCCAAATGGGGATCTGCTGCAGCTCTGGGGCTTCCAGGCACCCCCACCTGGGACACCCACCATGGGAATGTCCATCATTCCCAGCTGGACAGGCACCCCCATGTCCATCATTCCCAGCTGGACAGGCACCCCCATGTCCATCATTCCCAGCTGGACAGGCACCCCCATGTCCATCATTCCCAGCTGGACAGGCACCCCCATGTCCATCATTCCTAGCTGGACAGGCACCCCCATGTCCATCATTCCCAGCTGGACAGGCACCCCCATGTCCATCATTCCCAGCTGGACAGGCACCCTCATGTCCATCATTCCCAGCTGGACAGGCACCCTCATGTCCATCATTCCCAGCTGGACAGGCAGCTCTGCCCTCAGGGCAGCTGGAGTTCAGAAAGACAGCAGCCAAAGACTAAAGTTAGAGCTTAAAATGTCCCCCCTGCCAACTTTAACCTCCCTCCAGCACTCCTCTCTGGAAGGGATGTACTTTGGGATGGTGTGTGATCTGATTTATCCATGCTTTTTCAGGATAAACTCGGATTTTTTCAGCTTTAATAAAGATCTTATGTTCCTAAGCATCTTAGAGATAATAGTGCTTAATGGGCACTCAGGAAAAGACAGACTGTATCATTTTGAAAGATGTAACCCTGACATTTATGCACAAAGCTCTCATTTCAAAGCATTGTGTTGGCTTTTGGAATGTCTTTCTGGAGGAAGCTGGCTGATCCTGAAGCAGTTCCATTGCAAATGCAAACTCCCAATGCTCTGTAGTGGGGTCATCTCCTCTCCCCTCAGGGTTCCTCTCTGGAGTAACTTTCCAGGTATCTGTGGAGTGGATGTTTCTGTTTCTAAGGGTCATCTGCTGTCAGAGTGTAGAAAAACTTGTTTATTTATTGCTGCTTTCTGTGAGTGTCACCTCTTGCAGCCACTGCAAACAGTGTAAAGCACTTTTTGTACAGATATCCTCCTGATTTGACTGGGTGTCTGTGTCAAAGCAGTGGCAAAACCCCCTCTGAATTCAATTTTCCTTGCTGCTGTTTTAGAGGTCTCTATGGCTTCACTTGGTTTGAGGTTTCCTCAAGTGTAAGGTACAATTGCTTTGTATCTGCCAAAAAAATCTCACTATATTTGTAAGCAACTGAACACTTTTGGGATGGACTCAGGTAAAAGCAGTAAATCCCAGCAATGCCTGCAGCTCGGTGCCATCAGTCTTTCAGTCTTAATCCCACCAACTTGCTTTCTTTCCACTCTCCTCATCTGCTTTTCATTTCTGTCAAATTCTTTTCCCCTTCCTTTACTCCTTAATGTGAGCATTGATATTTTTTTTCCCCCCGGTGATTGTCCCTTCCTCTGTTTCCTGTTGCCTCTCCATTTCCAGCAGCTCCTGTAGCCCTGCACATGATCAGCAGTGAATGTGCCAGGAGGTCTGGGTGTCTGGGAGGAAATCCTCTCGCTCAGACACGCAGGAAAAGCAGACCTGTAGGGGTCTGAAAGACTTAAAAAGGCAGGACAAAGTAAGTTTATTTTCCAGTGGGACTAGTGAAGTTGTTACAGCATGGTGGGAGGAATGCTCAACCATGAGGGCTTTGATCAAACCCTGCTGGAATCAGGAGAAACGTTTGGAACAGCCCACAACCCGTGGCATAGCACAGGCAGAGTAAATTATAAAATGTAAAGGAGAAAAGCAACAGTTTCAAAACTTCCTATCAAATTGAGAGTTTGCACCTCACAAACGATGCTTTAGTTCCTGCCTGGTGTTGCAAGAGATTCCTAAATCAGGTCAACCAGATTTTTTTGCTGTTAGTAAAAAAGGAAAAAAAGTTCATTACTTAGAAATTCTGTACCACAAATCATGCCAAATGTGCCTTTGGGAAATATCTCCACTTGCAAGCTGAAGTGAAATAATTCCCCTTGGAAAAGACAGATCCTTGTACCTTAACAAACTCTTTTTTTTTCTATATATATGTACACACGTGTATTTTTATCCCTCTGCTTTCCAAAGGATCGAATCAGGGCTGAATGCCCCTTTCTGGAGGCAATGATAAAAACCTGCCCTGGCTCTCACAGGGGATATTTTGGGTGGAGAAATAGTTCCCCATTTTTATTTAGCCTTTTTTTTTCTGTTCTCTGTGCTGGGTGATGGGTTCAGCCCCCCATGAGGGGCTGCAGCCTTGGAGCAGTGGCACACCTCGCCCGTGCCTGAGCCCAAAGTGGGATCTGTAGCAGCTCCCTGGGCACTCAGCATTGCCCACACTGCATGAAAAGGGCAGAAAGGCCGAGTCCCTCTGAGAGTTCAGCAAAAAAAAACAAGCAAAATTTGAGCAGCCTTGTTTCAGCTGGGAGCAAAACCTTCATAAAAGCAGCTGGAATAAAACTGCACCCAGAACACGGAGCTGGGTTTTGGATGGGCAGTTTGGAACACAGGAGATACCAAATTTGACAAATAGGCAGTGACCTTGCTATCTCCAAGCCTAGTCTTCTTTAAAAATTCCCATTTGCTGAGTTTGGCACTTGGGGCTCATCCCCTTCCTTGGTCAGGATTGGGTCCTGAGCCTGTCCCAGGTTTCAGCTCCCCACAGCCAGAAAGGAGAATTCAACCAGCCCCAATCCCAGAGCCAGCCCTGCATTTATTACATTTAAAATCAAAAATTCATCTGTTTGGCTGCAAATTTCTTACAGTCTCGAGATGCAATCTACAGAGACAGGGACCAAATAACTGCGGAGTTATTTGGGGTAAGGGAGGCCGAAATCCAGGGGGTTCCAGAGTGGGGTGTTTGCCTTTCCATGCTCACCATCCTTCCCTTGTGGTTCTGATGGCTGAAAACAAGGAGGGGAATGGCAAGGGCAGGGCCCTAGAGCTCTGTTTGAGTGCACCCTAAAAGCAGGAGCCCACAGAGAGGTGATGAGTGACAGAGGGGAAGTGATCCCAGGGCTGGCAGAGGCAGGGCCATGGCAGGATGGAGCACTGAGGAGGAGAACTGAGGTTCCAGCCTGGGGAACACAGGGATGAGGGATGCCAAGGTAGGGCCAGGGGCTTGGGAATAGGCTGGAATAGGGAATAGGCTGGAACACAGCACAATGCATGGAAGGCTTCCAAAGCAGTTTTTGAAGAGATTGGAGAGGGAACAGAGGTGGGAAGGCGGCTCTCGGCTCCACTGTGTGTAAAATGAGGATGATAACAGCTCCTCACCACGAGGGCTGCTGCAGGCTCAGCATGCACGGAATGCTGATGGGCTCAGGGGGGCTCTGCCAGCCAAACACGGCCCCTGTGCTCCAGGAGAGCCCCGGGGAGCAAACCCTGTGCAGCCCACAGGACTGGGCAGAGGCACATGGCAATTCCTGCTGCTGACAGGGCTGGGGTTGCTCGCCCTTCTTCCTGAGAAACTCCCAATGCACATCCACACAACTTGTGGAGCAGCTTATGGGTCTTTAGCCATGTCTAAATTAGAGCTAACAGCAAATTTCTGGACAGCCTTGTGCTGTCAGAGAGGTAACTTTGCACAGGAAAATACTGCTAAACTGTGAGCAATGACTTCTTTGATTGACTCCCAGCTGGACGCCACATGGCACAGGAAAATCTGTCCTTTGCTAAGAGATAAGGACAGAAAAATATGCTTGGAGGGGGTTTCCAGTAGCTTCAGTGCAAGTGGAACTCTCAGAGGGAATTATCCAGAGAAAAAGATCTTCCTCAGCACTGTTTGCCATGCCCTGCTCCTTTCTGACCCTTCAATCTGCCCCCAGCCCCACTGAGTGTGTGTGATCCAGACCCCCATGGAATCCATATCCCTGTCAAAGAGCCCAAGGGCAAACCTTGTGTTCCTTTGGCTTTCACAAATCTCCTACATTAACCTGGCACCAACAACAGCTTCTCTTTGGGGAAAGCAGCAGCACAGAGCTCGCAGTCATTAGGATTTCAGCTCTCTTTTCCCTTCAGTGACTCACAGGTGGGTTTTAATGAGGTCTCATGGACCTCCTGGGGTTCCCTGTGGGAAGGAGGGGAGGCTTCTCAGAGCAGGAACCCCTGCAGGAGCTGGATGTTCAGATGTTTCTGGAAGCCCTGCTAGCAAACCACCTGCCTGTCCTGGCACTGGGCTGCTCTTGGGAGCTGTTGGTGGCTCCCAGCTCGGGGATGGAGCAGGATCCAGCCAGCCCTGTGCTTCCACATGGCTGATTCCATGTGTCATCCCGTGTCCCAGCACCTCCCCAGCTGCACAGCTGACACCCAGCCTGGGAAAATTCCTCCTTTCAGCCAGGACAGGAAATATGGGCATTAACCGTGTAGAAACAGGGATTTCTCCTCAACCAGAAAGAGTCACAAACTGTAAAATCCTCCTTCGAGGATGGATTCAGCCCTGACCTTTACTGAAACTCTCTCAGTCCCTGATGACCCCTTGAAATAGAAATGTTTGCTTGCCTGGGAGAGCTGGAGGAGCTTTTCCAGGTGTGCCTGCTGAAGTGTGCTGTGTAGTTGTGACATTTTCCTTGCTGTGGGGATTTTTGTGCTCAGAGAGTGAATGGAGCTGATGCTTTGCCCTGCCTGTCACTTTGGCTCACTCACATGGCTCAGCCCCTTGTGGCAGAGCAGCTGTACCCAGGCTGTCATTCCCTCTTACTTTCCACTGCTAAATTCCATGGAGGGGCAGTTACTGGTTTTTACCTTCATCCCTGAAGAAATCACATTACAAATGATCTTCTGTAAGTGAAAAGGCAGGTCTGCCACTGACCAGGACGCAGCAGCCTTTGGTTTGCTGTGAAGGATTCACTCTCTGACTGAGGGAGGAGGGAACTGAAAGGGAGAACTCCAAAATTTACAATTTCCCAATTACCAATTTTACCAGTTAGCAATTACCCAAGTGCTACCAGGAGAACAACATGAAAGCCAGTGCTTGTTTTCACACTCAGCAATAACAGCTTCCTTCCTGGAACATGTCTTGAGTTAAACTAACTTCCTTCCTTCCTTCCTTCCTTCCTTCCTCCCTCCCTCCCTCCCTCCCTCCCTCCCTTCCTTCCTTCCTTCCTTCCTTCCTTCCTTCCTTCCTTCCTTCCTTCCTTCCTTCCTTCCTTCCTTCCTTCCGCCACTTCCTTCCGCCACTTCCTTCCGCCACTTCCTTCCGCCACTTCCTTCCGCCACTTCCTTCCTTCCTTCCTTCCTTCCTTCCTTCCTTCCTTCCTTCCTTCCTTCCTTCCTTCCTTCCTTCCTTCCTTCCTTCCTTCCTTCCTTCCTTCCTTCCTTCCTTCCTTCCTTCCTTCCTTCCTTCCTTCCTTCCTTCCTTCCGCCACTTCCTTCCTTCCTTCCGCCACTTCCTTCCTTCCTTCCGCCACTTCCTTCCTTCCTTCCGCCACTTCCTTCCTTCCGCCACTTCCTTCCTTCCTTCCGCCACTTCCTTCCGCCACTTCCTTCCGCCACTTCCTTCCTTCCTTCCTTCCTTCCTTCCTTCCTTCCTTCCTTCCTTCCTTCCTTCCTTCCTTCCTTCCTTCCTTCCTTCCTTCCTTCCTTCCTTCCTTCCTTCCTTCCTTCCTTCCGCCACTTCCTTCCTTCCTTCCTTCCTTCCTTCCGCCACTTCCTTCCTTCCTTCCTTCCTTCCTTCCTTCCTTCCTTCCTTCCTTCCTTCCTTCCTTCCTTCCTTCCTTCCTTCCTTCCTTCCTTCCTTCCTTCCTTCCTTCCTTCCTTCCTTCCTTCCTTCCTTCCTTCCTTCCTTCCTTCCGCCACTTCCTTCCTTCCTTCCTTCCTTCCTTCCGCCACTTCCTTCCTTCCTTCCGCCACTTCCTTCCTTCCGCCACTTCCTTCCTTCCGCCACTTCCTTCCTTCCTTCCGCCACTTCCTTCCGCCACTTCCTTCCGCCACTTCCTTCCTTCCTTCCGCCACTTCCTTCCTTCCTTCCTTCCTTCCTTCCTTCCTTCCTTCCGCCACTTCCTTCCGCCACTTCCTTCCGCCACTTCCTTCCGCCACTTCCTTCCTTCCGCCACTTCCTTCCTTCCTTCCTTCCTTCCTTCCTTCCTTCCTTCCTTCCTTCCTTCCTTCCTTCCTTCCTTCCTTCCTTCCTTCCTTCCTTCCTTCCTTCCTTCCTTCCTTCCTTCCTTCCTTCCTTCCGCCACTTCCTTCCTTCCTTCCTTCCTTCCTTCCTTCCTTCCTTCCGCCACTTCCTTCCTTCCTTCCGCCACTTCCTTCCTTCCTTCCGCCACTTCCTTCCGCCACTTCCTTCCTTCCGCCACTTCCTTCCTTCCTTCCTTCCGCCACTTCCTTCCGCCACTTCCTTCCTTCCTTCCGCCACTTCCGCCACTTCCTTCCGCCACTTCCTTCCTTCCTTCCGCCACTTCCTTCCTTCCTTCCGCCACTTCCTTCCTTCCTTCCTTCCTTCCTTCCTTCCTTCCTTCCTTCCTTCCTTCCTTCCTTCCTTCCTTCCTTCCGCCACTTCCTTCCGCCACTTCCTTCCGCCACTTCCTTCCTTCCTTCCTTCCTTCCTTCCTTCCTTCCTTCCTTCCTTCCTTCCTTCCTTCCTTCCTTCCTTCCTTCCTTCCTTCCTTCCTTCCTTCCTTCCTTCCTTCCTTCCTTCCTTCCTTCCTTCCTTCCTTCCTTCCTTCCTTCCTTCCTTCCTTCCTTCCTTCCTTCCTTCCTTCCTTCCTTCCTTCCTTCCTTCCTTCCTTCCGCCACTTCCTTCCTTCCGCCACTTCCTTCCTTCCGCCACTTCCTTCCTTCCGCCACTTCCTTCCTTCCGCCACTTCCTTCCTTCCTTCCTTCCGCCACTTCCTTCCTTCCTTCCTTCCGCCACTTCCTTCCTTCCTTCCGCCACTTCCTTCCTTCCTTCCGCCACTTCCTTCCTTCCTTCCGCCACTTCCTTCCTTCCTTCCTTCCTTCCGCCACTTCCTTCCTTCCTTCCTTCCTTCCTTCCTTCCTTCCGCCACTTCCTTCCTTCCTTCCGCCACTTCCTTCCTTCCTTCCGCCACTTCCTTCCTTCCTTCCGCCACTTCCTTCCTTCCTTCCGCCACTTCCTTCCTTCCTTCCGCCACTTCCTTCCTTCCTTCCTTCCTTCCGCCACTTCCTTCCTTCCTTCCTTCCTTCCGCCACTTCCTTCCTTCCTTCCTTCCTTCCTTCCTTCCTTCCTTCCTTCCTTCCTTCCTTCCTTCCTTCCTTCCTTCCTTCCTTCCTTCCTTCCTTCCTTCCTTCCTTCCTTCCTTCCTTCCTTCCTTCCTTCCTTCCTTCCTTCCGCCACTTCCTTCCTTCCTTCCGCCACTTCCTTCCTTCCTTCCGCCACTTCCTTCCTTCCTTCCGCCACTTCCTTCCTTCCTTCCGCCACTTCCTTCCTTCCGCCACTTCCTTCCTTCCTTCCGCCACTTCCTTCCTTCCTTCCGCCACTTCCTTCCTTCCTTCCTTCCTTCCTTCCTTCCTTCCTTCCTTCCTTCCTTCCTTCCTTCCTTCCTTCCTTCCTTCCTTCCTTCCTTCCTTCCTTCCTTCCTTCCTTCCTTCCTTCCTTCCTTCCTTCCTTCCTTCCTTCCTTCCTTCCGCCACTTCCTTCCTTCCGCCACTTCCTTCCTTCCTTCCGCCACTTCCTTCCTTCCTTCCTTCCTTCCGCCACTTCCTTCCTTCCGCCACTTCCTTCCTTCCTTCCTTCCTTCCTTCCTTCCTTCCTTCCTTCCTTCCTTCCTTCCTTCCTTCCTTCCTTCCTTCCTTCCTTCCTTCCTTCCTTCCTTCCTTCCTTCCTTCCTTCCTTCCTTCCTTCCTTCCTTCCTTCCTTCCTTCCTTCCTTCCTTCCTTCCGCCACTTCCTTCCGCCACTTCCTTCCGCCACTTCCTTCCTTCCTTCCTTCCTTCCTTCCTTCCGCCACTTCCTTCCGCCACTTCCTTCCGCCACTTCCTTCCTTCCTTCCGCCACTTCCTTCCTTCCTTCCGCCACTTCCTTCCGCCACTTCCTTCCTTCCTTCCTTCCTTCCTTCCTTCCTTCCTTCCTTCCTTCCTTCCTTCCTTCCTTCCTTCCTTCCGCCACTTCCTTCCTTCCTTCCGCCACTTCCTTCCTTCCTTCCTTCCTTCCTTCCTTCCTTCCTTCCTTCCTTCCTTCCGCCACTTCCTTCCTTCCTTCCTTCCTTCCTTCCTTCCTTCCTTCCTTCCTTCCTTCCTTCCTTCCTTCCTTCCTTCCTTCCTTCCTTCCTTCCTTCCTTCCTTCCTTCCTTCCTTCCTTCCTTCCTTCCTTCCTTCCTTCCGCCACTTCCTTCCTTCCGCCACTTCCGCCACTTCCTTCCGCCACTTCCTTCCGCCACTTCCTTCCGCCACTTCCTTCCGCCACTTCCTTCCGCCACTTCCTTCCGCCACTTCCTTCCTTCCTTCCGCCACTTCCTTCCGCCACTTCCTTCCTTCCGCCACTTCCTTCCGCCACTTCCTTCCGCCACTTCCTTCCTTCCGCCACTTCCTTCCGCCACTTCCTTCCTTCCTTCCGCCACTTCCTTCCTTCCGCCACTTCCTTCCTTCCGCCACTTCCTTCCTTCCTTCCTTCCGCCACTTCCTTCCTTCCTTCCGCCACTTCCTTCCTTCCTTCCGCCACTTCCTTCCTTCCTTCCTTCCTTCCGCCACTTCCTTCCTTCCTTCCTTCCTTCCTTCCTTCCTTCCTTCCTTCCTTCCTTCCTTCCTTCCTTCCTTCCTTCCTTCCTTCCTTCCTTCCTTCCTTCCTTCCTTCCTTCCTTCCTTCCTTCCTTCCTTCCTTCCTTCCTTCCTTCCTTCCTTCCTTCCTTCCTTCCTTCCTTCCTTCCTTCCTTCCTTCCTTCCTTCCTTCCTTCCGCCACTTCCTTCCTTCCTTCCTTCCTTCCTTCCTTCCTTCCTTCCTTCCTTCCTTCCTTCCTTCCTTCCTTCCTTCCTTCCTTCCTTCCTTCCTTCCTTCCTTCCTTCCTTCCTTCCTTCCTTCCTTCCTTCCTTCCTTCCTTCCTTCCTTCCTTCCTTCCTTCCTTCCTTCCTTCCTTCCTTCCTTCCTTCCTTCCGCCACTTCCTTCCGCCACTTCCTTCCTTCCGCCACTTCCTTCCTTCCGCCACTTCCTTCCTTCCTTCCGCCACTTCCTTCCTTCCTTCCGCCACTTCCTTCCTTCCTTCCGCCACTTCCTTCCTTCCGCCACTTCCTTCCTTCCGCCACTTCCTTCCTTCCGCCACTTCCTTCCTTCCGCCACTTCCTTCCTTCCTTCCTTCCTTCCTTCCTTCCTTCCTTCCTTCCTTCCTTCCTTCCTTCCTTCCTTCCTTCCTTCCTTCCTTCCTTCCTTCCTTCCTTCCTTCCTTCCTTCCTTCCTTCCTTCCTTCCTTCCTTCCTTCCGCCACTTCCTTCCTTCCTTCCTTCCTTCCGCCACTTCCTTCCTTCCTTCCTTCCTTCCGCCACTTCCTTCCTTCCTTCCTTCCTTCCGCCACTTCCTTCCTTCCTTCCTTCCTTCCGCCACTTCCTTCCTTCCTTCCGCCACTTCCTTCCTTCCGCCACTTCCTTCCTTCCGCCACTTCCTTCCGCCACTTCCTTCCGCCACTTCCTTCCGCCACTTCCTTCCTTCCTTCCTTCCTTCCTTCCTTCCTTCCTTCCTTCCTTCCTTCCTTCCTTCCTTCCTTCCTTCCTTCCTTCCTTCCTTCCTTCCTTCCTTCCTTCCTTCCGCCACTTCCTTCCGCCACTTCCTTCCGCCACTTCCTTCCGCCACTTCCTTCCGCCACTTCCTTCCGCCACTTCCTTCCTTCCTTCCGCCACTTCCTTCCTTCCTTCCGCCACTTCCTTCCTTCCTTCCTTTCCTTCCTTCCTTCCTTCCTTCCTTCCTTCCTTCCTTCCTTCCTTCCTTCCTTCCTTCCTTCCTTCCTTCCTTCCTTCCTTCCTTCCTTCCTTCCTTCCTTCCTTCCTTCCTTCCTTCCTTCCTTCCTTCCTTCCTTCCTTCCTTCCTCCTCCTCCTTCCTTCCTTCCTTCCTTCCTTCCTTCCTTCCTTCCTTCCTTCCTTCCGCCACTTCCTTCCGCCACTTCCTTCCGCCACTTCCTTCCGCCACTTCCTTCCGCCACTTCCTTCCTTCCGCCACTTCCTTCCTTCCGCCACTTCCTTCCTTCCTTCCTTCCTTCCGCCACTTCCTTCCGCCACTTCCTTCCGCCACTTCCTTCCGCCACTTCCTTCCGCCACTTCCTTCCTTCCTTCCGCCACTTCCTTCCGCCACTTCCTTCCGCCACTTCCTTCCGCCACTTCCTTCCTTCCGCCACTTCCTTCCGCCACTTCCTTCCTTCCGCCACTTCCTTCCTTCCGCCACTTCCTTCCTTCCTTCCTTCCTTCCTTCCTTCCTTCCTTCCTTCCTTCCTTCCTTCCTTCCTTCCTTCCTTCCTTCCTTCCTTCCTTCCTTCCTTCCTTCCTTCCTTCCTTCCTTCCTTCCTTCCTTCCTTCCTTCCTTCCTTCCTTCCTTCCTTCCTTCCTTCCTTCCTTCCTTCCTTCCTTCCTTCCGCCACTTCCTTCCGCCACTTCCTTCCTTCCTTCCGCCACTTCCTTCCTTCCTTCCTTCCTTCCTTCCTTCCTTCCTTCCTTCCTTCCTTCCTTCCTTCCGCCACTTCCTTCCGCCACTTCCTTCCGCCACTTCCTTCCTTCCTTCCTTCCTTCCTTCCTTCCTTCCTTCCTTCCTTCCTTCCTTCCTTCCTTCCTTCCTTCCTTCCTTCCTTCCTTCCTTCCTTCCTTCCTTCCTTCCTTCCGCCACTTCCTTCCGCCACTTCCTTCCGCCACTTCCTTCCGCCACTTCCTTCCGCCACTTCCTTCCGCCACTTCCTTCCGCCACTTCCTTCCTTCCGCCACTTCCTTCCTTCCGCCACTTCCTTCCGCCACTTCCTTCCGCCACTTCCTTCCGCCACTTCCTTCCTTCCGCCACTTCCTTCCTTCCTTCCGCCACTTCCTTCCGCCACTTCCTTCCGCCACTTCCTTCCTTCCGCCACTTCCTTCCGCCACTTCCTTCCTTCCTTCCTTCCTTCCGCCACTTCCTTCCTTCCTTCCTTCCTTCCGCCACTTCCTTCCTTCCTTCCTTCCTTCCGCCACTTCCTTCCTTCCTTCCTTCCTTCCTTCCTTCCTTCCTTCCTTCCTTCCTTCCTTCCTTCCTTCCTTCCTTCCTTCCTTCCTTCCTTCCTTCCGCCACTTCCTTCCTTCCTTCCTTCCTTCCTTCCTTCCTTCCTTCCTTCCTTCCTTCCTTCCTTCCTTCCGCCACTTCCTTCCTTCCGCCACTTCCTTCCTTCCGCCACTTCCTTCCTTCCGCCACTTCCTTCCGCCACTTCCTTCCTTCCTTCCTTCCTTCCGCCACTTCCTTCCTTCCTTCCTTCCTTCCTTCCTTCCTTCCTTCCTTCCTTCCTTCCTTCCTTCCTTCCTTCCTTCCTTCCTTCCTTCCTTCCCCCACTTCCTTCCTTCCTTCCTTCCTTCCTTCCTTCCTTCCTTCCGCCACTTCCTTCCTTCCGCCACTTCCTTCCTTCCGCCACTTCCTTCCTTCCGCCACTTCCTTCCTTCCGCCACTTCCTTCCTTCCTTCCTTCCTTCCTTCCTTCCTTCCTTCCTTCCTTCCTTCCTTCCTTCCTTCCTTCCTTCCTTCCTTCCTTCCTTCCTTCCTTCCTTCCTTCCTTCCTTCCTTCCTTCCTTCCTTCCTTCCTTCCTTCCGCCACTTCCTTCCTTCCGCCACTTCCTTCCTTCCGCCACTTCCTTCCTTCCTTCCTTCCTTCCTTCCTTCCGCCACTTCCTTCCTTCCGCCACTTCCTTCCTTCCGCCACTTCCTTCCGCCACTTCCTTCCGCCACTTCCTTCCTTCCGCCACTTCCTTCCTTCCTTCCGCCACTTCCTTCCTTCCTTCCGCCACTTCCTTCCTTCCTTCCGCCACTTCCTTCCTTCCTTCCGCCACTTCCTTCCTTCCTTCCGCCACTTCCTTCCTTCCTTCCGCCACTTCCTTCCTTCCTTCCTTCCTTCCGCCACTTCCTTCCTTCCTTCCGCCACTTCCTTCCTTCCTTCCGCCACTTCCTTCCTTCCTTCCTTCCTTCCTTCCTTCCTTCCTTCCTTCCTTCCTTCCTTCCTTCCTTCCTTCCTTCCTTCCTTCCTTCCTTCCTTCCTTCCTTCCTTCCTTCCTTCCTTCCTTCCTTCCTTCCTTCCTTCCTTCCTTCCTTCCTTCCTTCCTTCCTTCCGCCACTTCCTTCCTTCCGCCACTTCCTTCCTTCCGCCACTTCCTTCCTTCCGCCACTTCCTTCCTTCCTTCCTTCCTTCCTTCCGCCACTTCCTTCCGCCACTTCCTTCCGCCACTTCCTTCCGCCACTTCCTTCCGCCACTTCCTTCCGCCACTTCCTTCCTTCCTTCCTTCCGCCACTTCCTTCCTTCCGCCACTTCCTTCCTTCCTTCCGCCACTTCCTTCCTTCCGCCACTTCCTTCCTTCCTTCCGCCACTTCCTTCCTTCCTTCCTTCCTTCCTTCCTTCCTTCCTTCCTTCCTTCCTTCCTTCCTTCCTTCCTTCCTTCCTTCCGCCACTTCCTTCCTTCCTTCCTTCCTTCCTTCCTTCCTTCCTTCCTTCCTTCCTTCCTTCCTTCCTTCCTTCCTTCCTTCCTTCCTTCCTTCCTTCCTTCCTTCCTTCCTTCCTTCCTTCCTTCCTTCCTTCCTTCCTTCCTTCCTTCCTTCCTTCCTTCCTTCCTTCCTTCCTTCCTTCCTTCCGCCACTTCCTTCCTTCCTTCCTTCCGCCACTTCCTTCCTTCCGCCACTTCCTTCCTTCCGCCACTTCCTTCCTTCCTTCCGCCACTTCCTTCCTTCCTTCCTTCCTTCCTTCCTTCCTTCCTTCCTTCCTTCCTTCCTTCCTTCCTTCCGCCACTTCCTTCCTTCCTTCCGCCACTTCCTTCCTTCCTTCCGCCACTTCCTTCCTTCCGCCACTTCCTTCCTTCCTTCCTTCCTTCCTTCCTTCCTTCCTTCCTTCCTTCCTTCCTTCCTTCCTTCCTTCCTTCCTTCCTTCCTTCCTTCCTTCCTTCCTTCCTTCCTTCCTTCCTTCCTTCCTTCCTTCCTTCCTTCCTTCCGCCACTTCCTTCCTTCCGCCACTTCCTTCCTTCCGCCACTTCCTTCCTTCCTTCCTTCCTTCCGCCACTTCCTTCCTTCCTTCCGCCACTTCCTTCCGCCACTTCCTTCCTTCCTTCCGCCACTTCCTTCCTTCCGCCACTTCCTTCCTTCCGCCACTTCCTTCCGCCACTTCCTTCCGCCACTTCCTTCCTTCCTTCCGCCACTTCCTTCCGCCACTTCCTTCCGCCACTTCCTTCCGCCACTTCCTTCCTTCCTTCCGCCACTTCCTTCCTTCCGCCACTTCCTTCCTTCCTTCCTTCCGCCACTTCCTTCCGCCACTTCCTTCCTTCCGCCACTTCCTTCCTTCCGCCACTTCCTTCCTTCCTTCCGCCACTTCCTTCCGCCACTTCCTTCCGCCACTTCCTTCCGCCACTTCCTTCCGCCACTTCCTTCCTTCCTTCTGCCACTTCCTTCCTTCCTTCCTTCCTTCCTTCCTTCCTTCCTTCCTTCCTTCCTTCCTTCCTTCCTTCCTTCCTTCCTTCCTTCCTTCCTTCCTTCCTTCCTTCCTTCCTTCCTTCCTTCCTTCCTTCCTTCCTTCCTTCCTTCCTTCCTTCCGCCACTTCCTTCCGCCACTTCCTTCCGCCACTTCCTTCCTTCCTTCCTTCCTTCCTTCCTTCCTTCCTTCCTTCCTTCCTTCCTTCCTTCCTTCCTTCCTTCCTTCCTTCCTTCCTTCCTTCCGCCACTTCCTTCCGCCACTTCCTTCCGCCACTTCCTTCCGCCACTTCCTTCCGCCACTTCCTTCCTTCCTTCCTTCCTTCCTTCCTTCCTTCCTTCCTTCCTTCCTTCCTTCCTTCCTTCCTTCCTTCCTTCCTTCCTTCCTTCCTTCCTTCCTTCCTTCCTTCCTTCCTTCCTTCCTTCCTTCCGCCACTTCCTCCCGCCACTTCCTTCCGCCACTTCCTTCCTTCCGCCACTTCCTTCCTTCCTTCCGCCACTTCCTTCCTTCCTTCCGCCACTTCCTTCCTTCCTTCCGCCACTTCCTTCCTTCCTTCCGCCACTTACTTCCTTCCGCCACTTCCTTCCGCCACTTCCTTCCTTCCGCCACTTCCTTCCTTCCGCCACTTCCTTCCTTCCTTCCTTCCTTCCGCCACTTCCTTCCTTCCTTCCGCCACTTCCTTCCTTCCTTCTGCCACTTCCTTCCGCCACTTCCTTCCGCCACTTCCTTCCGCCACTTCCTTCCGCCACTTCCTTCCGCCACTTCCTTCCTTCCTTCCTTCCTTCCTTCCTTCCTTCCTTCCTTCCTTCCTTCCTTCCTTCCTTCCTTCCTTCCTTCCTTCCTTCCTTCCTTCCTTCCTTCCTTCCTTCCTTCCTTCCTTCCTTCCGCCACTTCCTTCCGCCACTTCCTTCCGCCACTTCCTTCCGCCACTTCCTTCCGCCACTTCCTTCCGCCACTTCCTTCCGCCACTTCCTTCCGCCACTTCCTTCCTTCCGCCACTTCCTTCCTTCCGCCACTTCCTTCCGCCACTTCCTTCCTTCCGCCACTTCCTTCCGCCACTTCCTTCCGCCACTTCCTTCCTTCCTTCCTTCCTTCCTTCCTTCCTTCCTTCCTTCCTTCCGCCACTTCCTTCCTTCCGCCACTTCCTTCCTTCCTTCCTTCCTTCCTTCCTTCCTTCCTTCCGCCACTTCCTTCCTTCCTTCCTTCCGCCACTTCCTTCCTTCCTTCCTTCCTTCCTTCCTTCCTTCCTTCCTTCCTTCCTTCCTTCCTTCCTTCCTTCCTTCCTTCCTTCCTTCCTTCCTTCCTTCCGCCACTTCCTTCCGCCACTTCCTTCCGCCACTTCCTTCCGCCACTTCCTTCCGCCACTTCCTTCCGCCACTTCCTTCCTTCCTTCCTTCCTTCCTTCCTTCCTTCCTTCCTTCCTTCCTTCCTTCCTTCCTTCCTTCCTTCCTTCCTTCCTTCCTTCCTTCCTTCCTTCCTTCCTTCCTTCCTTCCTTCCTTCCTTCCTTCCTTCCTTCCTTCCTTCCTTCCTTCCTTCCTTCCTTCCTTCCTTCCTTCCTTCCTTCCTTCCTTCCTTCCTTCCTTCCTTCCGCCACTTCCTTCCGCCACTTCCTTCCTTCCGCCACTTCCTTCCGCCACTTCCTTCCGCCACTTCCTTCCGCCACTTCCTTCCTTCCTTCCGCCACTTCCTTCCGCCACTTCCTTCCTTCCTTCCTTCCTTCCTTCCTTCCTTCCTTCCTTCCTTCCTTCCTTCCTTCCTTCCTTCCTTCCTTCCTTCCTTCCTTCCTTCCTTCCTTCCTTCCTTCCTTCCTTCCTTCCTTCCTTCCTTCCTTCCTTCCTTCCTTCCTTCCTTCCTTCCTTCCTTCCGCCACTTCCTTCCGCCACTTCCTTCCGCCACTTCCTTCCGCCACTTCCGCCACTTCCTTCCGCCACTTCCTTCCTTCCGCCACTTCCTTCCTTCCGCCACTTCCGCCACTTCCTTCCGCCACTTCCTTCCGCCACTTCCTTCCGCCACTTCCTTCCTTCCTTCCTTCCGCCACTTCCTTCCTTCCTTCCTTCCTTCCTTCCTTCCTTCCTTCCTTCCTTCCTTCCTTCCTTCCTTCCTTCCTTCCTTCCTTCCTTCCTTCCTTCCTTCCGCCACTTCCTTCCTTCCTTCCTTCCTTCCTTCCTTCCTTCCTTCCTTCCTTCCTTCCTTCCTTCCTTCCTTCCTTCCTTCCGCCACTTCCTTCCTTCCTTCCTTCCTTCCTTCCTTCCGCCACTTCCTTCCGCCACTTCCTTCCGCCACTTCCTTCCGCCACTTCCTTCCGCCACTTCCTTCCTTCCTTCCTTCCTTCCTTCCTTCCTTCCTTCCTTCCTTCCTTCCTTCCTTCCTTCCTTCCTTCCTTCCTTCCTTCCTTCCTTCCTTCCTTCCTTCCTTCCTTCCTTCCTTCCTTCCTTCCTTCCTTCCTTCCTTCCTTCCTTCCTTCCTTCCTTCCTTCCGCCACTTCCTTCCTTCCTTCCTTCCTTCCGCCACTTCCTTCCGCCACTTCCTTCCGCCACTTCCTTCCGCCACTTCCTTCCTTCCTTCCTTCCGCCACTTCCTTCCTTCCTTCCTTCCTTCCTTCCTTCCTTCCTTCCTTCCTTCCTTCCTTCCTTCCTTCCTTCCTTCCTTCCTTCCTTCCTTCCTTCCTTCCTTCCTTCCTTCCTTCCTTCCTTCCTTCCTTCCTTCCTTCCTTCCTTCCTTCCTTCCTTCCGCCACTTCCTTCCGCCACTTCCTTCCGCCACTTCCTTCCGCCACTTCCTTCCTTCCGCCACTTCCTTCCTTCCGCCACTTCCTTCCTTCCGCCACTTCCTTCCTTCCGCCACTTCCTTCCGCCACTTCCTTCCTTCCTTCCTTCCTTCCTTCCTTCCTTCCTTCCTTCCTTCCTTCCTTCCTTCCTTCCTTCCTTCCTTCCTTCCTTCCTTCCTTCCTTCCTTCCTTCCTTCCTTCCTTCCTTCCTTCCTTCCTTCCTTCCTTCCTTCCTTCCTTCCTTCCTTCCTTCCTTCCGCCACTTCCTTCCGCCACTTCCTTCCGCCACTTCCTTCCGCCACTTCCTTCCGCCACTTCCTTCCTTCCTTCCTTCCTTCCGCCACTTCCTTCCGCCACTTCCTTACTTCCTTCCTTCCTTCCTTCCTTCCTTCCTTCCTTCCTTCCTTCCTTCCTTCCTTCCTTCCTTCCTTCCTTCCTTCCTTCCTTCCTTCCTTCCTTCCTTCCTTCCTTCCTTCCTTCCTTCCTTCCTTCCTTCCTTCCTTCCTTCCTTCCTTCCTTCCTTCCTTCCGCCACTTCCTTCCGCCACTTCCTTCCGCCACTTCCTTCCGCCACTTCCTTCCTTCCGCCACTTCCTTCCGCCACTTCCTTCCTTCCTTCCGCCACTTCCTTCCGCCACTTCCTTCCGCCACTTCCTTCCGCCACTTCCTTCCGCCACTTCCTTCCGCCACTTCCTTCCTTCCTTCCTTCCTTCCTTCCTTCCTTCCTTCCGCCACTTCCTTCCTTCCTTCCTTCCTTCCTTCCTTCCTTCCTTCCTTCCTTCCTTCCTTCCTTCCTTCCTTCCTTCCTTCCTTCCTTCCTTCCTTCCTTCCTTCCTTCCTTCCGCCACTTCCTTCCGCCACTTCCTTCCGCCACTTCCTTCCGCCACTTCCTTCCGCCACTTCCTTCCTTCCTTCCGCCACTTCCTTCCTTCCGCCACTTCCTTCCTTCCGCCACTTCCTTCCGCCACTTCCTTCCTTCCTTCCTTCCGCCACTTCCTTCCTTCCGCCACTTCCTTCCTTCCGCCACTTCCTTCCTTCCGCCACTTCCTTCCTTCCTTCCGCCACTTCCTTCCTTCCTTCCTTCCTTCCTTCCTTCCTTCCTTCCTTCCTTCCTTCCTTCCTTCCTTCCTTCCTTCCTTCCTTCCTTCCTTCCTTCCTTCCTTCCTCCCTTCCTTCCTTCCTTCCTTCCTTCCTTCCTTCCTTCCTTCCTTCCGCCACTTCCTTCCTTCCTTCCGCCACTTCCTTCCTTCCTTCCGCCACTTCCTTCCTTCCTTCCGCCACTTCCTTCCTTCCTTCCGCCACTTCCTTCCTTCCTTCCTTCCTTCCTTCCTTCCTTCCTTCCTTCCTTCCTTCCTTCCTTCCTTCCTTCCTTCCTTCCTTCCTTCCTTCCTTCCTTCCTTCCTTCCTTCCTTCCTTCCTTCCTTCCTTCCTTCCTTCCTTCCTTCCTTCCGCCACTTCCTTCCTTCCTTCCTTCCTTCCTTCCTTCCTTCCTTCCTTCCTTCCTTCCTTCCTTCCTTCCTTCCTTCCTTCCTTCCTTCCTTCCTTCCTTCCTTCCTTCCTTCCTTCCTTCCTTCCTTCCTTCCTTCCTTCCTTCCTTCCTTCCTTCCTTCCTTCCTTCCTTCCTTCCTTCCTTCCTTCCTTCCTTCCTTCCTTCCTTCCTTCCTTCCTTCCTTCCTTCCGCCACTTCCTTCCTTCCTTCCTTCCTTCCTTCCGCCACTTCCTTCCTTCCTTCCTTCCTTCCTTCCTTCCGCCACTTCCTTCCTTCCGCCACTTCCTTCCTTCCTTCCTTCCTTCCTTCCTTCCTTCCTTCCTTCCTTCCTTCCTTCCTTCCTTCCGCCACTTCCTTCCTTCCTTCCTTCCTTCCTTCCGCCACTTCCTTCCGCCACTTCCTTCCGCCACTTCCTTCCGCCACTTCCTTCCGCCACTTCCTTCCTTCCTTCCGCCACTTCCTTCCTTCCTTCCTTCCTTCCGCCACTTCCTTCCTTCCTTCCTTCCTTCCGCCACTTCCTTCCGCCACTTCCTTCCGCCACTTCCTTCCGCCACTTCCTTCCTTCCTTCCGCCACTTCCTTCCGCCACTTCCTTCCTTCCGCCACTTCCTTCCGCCACTTCCTTCCGCCACTTCCTTCCTTCCTTCCGCCACTTCCTTCCTTCCTTCCGCCACTTCCTTCCTTCCGCCACTTCCTTCCTTCCTTCCTTCCTTCCGCCACTTCCTTCCTTCCTTCCGCCACTTCCTTCCTTCTGCCACTTCCTTCCGCCACTTCCTTCCCTCCTTCCTTCCCTCCTTCCCTCCCTCCTTCCCTCCTTCCCTCTGGTTAATTTGTTTTTACAATGTTGTACAGTAATTACTGTATTTAAATGAATCATCTGACAAACTAGTTCTTCACAAAACTTGTCACTTACTCTGCTATTTTTCTTTTAACCTGGACCTTACAATAAATTCTGAGCTTTGCTGTCAGTCAGCAGCAGGAGAAGGAGAAGAGACTATTTATGGAATTGCTGGATTTCATTAGGGATGTATGGATGAAAATGCTACAGCACAGCTTGTTTGTGATGCAGATTTATCAAGTAATTCAACTCCTTTTTAGCAGCTGAATAGGCCTGAACAGAAGAATCAAGCTGCAATAGGTACAGTCCAAGCCTTTTTAATGCAAAATCCCCCAGCTCAGTCACAGTAAGGAATTATTGCCTCAAAAACTCCCTCATGGAACTTTGCCCATGGGTGTGGGACTGGATGAGCTTTGAGATCCCCTCCAAGCCAGACCATTCCATGACTCCCTGTTTTATCCAGGGTATGTCACCAGCAAATAAAGGCTGCAGTCAGAGTTCCTGTGAGTGCTTTCCTGCTCTGTTAATGTGTGTAAAAAGAGCCTGCAAGAGTATTGATAGTGCAGAGTTTTAATCTGTGTGCTCAGAAAATGCATCCACACAAAACTTCCCCTCTTTGCGTCACTCCTCCTTTCCCTCCCTGCCTTCCTGATGCCCACTGAGCTTTCACTCTTTTCCAAAAGGAAAAATCTGGAGGAATTCTGCTAATGAAGTATAAATAGTTCCTGGTTATACATCATTAATTAAAATTAATATCCATTTAACAGGCAGTTGATTAGAGGGATGGAAATAGTTCTGGCCCTAGAATGAGGAAGTGCTTGTGCACATCCAGGTATGAAGGTTGCCTCAAGGGTGGTTGGATGAAGTAGTTTTAATTAATAAAAAAAAATTTTAAAAAAAGCAGAAAGTGCTGGAATGCACAGTAATAATTTCTGAGGTGGAGGGGGTTTTTTTGCCAAGATCAAATGGCAGAATGCCCATCCTATTGGAAGTGGGGAGGGATTGTGGGCACCCTTATTTCCAGGTTATCCCAGGCTGTCCCCTGTACCCCGACATCCACCTTCCCTGGTGGAACAATGCTCTGCTGCTTCCAGCAGCATTCAAGGGAAACTCAGCAGTGGAACCTTTCTGGCCTGAGCCCAGGCTGAAAAGAATTGTCTTCCTTGGGTGAAATGAGGGAAAGATAATTGAATTTAACCACTAAACTTGCTGGGATCATAGTTGGGATGAGGAATTACAAGACTGGATTTGAAAGGACAGGCTTTAGATTTTTTTTCCCTTCAGGTGTTCTGGAGTTTACAGCTCTGGAAAATCCTGCTGGCTTTTAGCATTCCACTGGATGCTTTGGTTCCAAGTCCTGCACTCAGGCTTTAATTTTATTTTTATTTTATTTTTTGGCTGTTTTTGTGTATCACACTCTTTTGTAATCACTAGGATGCTTTCTGAGGAAGAGAGAAGAAGTGTAAGGTTCTGATACCTGCACATTGTACGTGAGAAATCCATGGAGTGTACAAGAAAATTGCTGAATCTGGCAGATTGTTTAAGCCATGTCAAGGCATTGCTCTGTGTGGGTTCAGGAGATAAAATAATGCTGTTTATTCCAGAGGAGCCAGGGATAACATTACCAGACTGGGGCTGGTAGCCTCCAGGGTTCTTCATTGCTGGATTAAAATTCAAACCAGGTTCTGATTCCAGTGTGTTCCCATTTCTGATGGCCAGCTAATGGCTGCACTATTCCTACATGGAATCAAAACCACAGGAGATTGCAGCTCATGAGCTGAATGCATTCAGATTGCCAGAAATTACAAAGAGAGGGGCCTCAAATTCAACATGGGGAAATGTGTGAGAAATCCAGAGTATTCTCTAGTGACATGCACTAAATGAGTAAATTAGACTTGCAAAATCAAGCGCTGAAGCTGGAGATTGCTGTTTAGAGGAGCTGTTTTTTTTTAAAATTAGCTGTGTTTGCTGTGCATTCCTCAAATCCCACTGCCCCTGGACAGTGGGAATGTGCTGTTGGCACAGTAAGGTCTCTAGAGGCTGGACATCCCAGCCTACTGGGACAGGCTGTGGCCTCGAGACACCTTCCCCATCCCAGGATACACTCCAGGGAAGATCATAACACTTCCAAAATTTGGGTTATTCCCAGTCCTCTTTAGGAAAGCTTGCTTGCTTGCCTTTTGGAAAGCTTGTGCTGTGTCCACAGGTTCAGATCCTTTTCCTGGGAAAAAGTAAAAATATTCCCCTGTCCCTGAGCAAGCTGAGGAATGACCAGCAACGCTGCCTGAGGTGTATGAAAATCCACAGGAAACACAGAGCTCAAGGGGAGACTCTCAGTCTGTTTGCTCTCAAACTCCTCAGTGGGTCTTGGACTGCCAGATGTGCAGGAACACTTCAGAAAACATCCACACATCCAAGGCTCATCCCCAAATGTGGATTACACTGGAGCAGGGAGAACAAGAGCCATGAACATCCCTGCTTTCATTAGAAAGGAGCTGGATAGAAGTTTTCAGAAGCATTTAAAATGTTCCTCTGGAAAGGCTGGACAATAAACACGCGTCGTCTTCCCCAGATGTTTGAGAGCAACATTCACAGCACTAAGTTAACCCCAGCGCAGATAAAAACTAATGATCATTAATGATCTTGCTGCAGTGCTTTGATCAGCCATTGGGTTTGCCTTGATGAACGCTCATCATTTGTTTTTCCCCCTCTTTCTGTGCAGCAATTAAGAGGTGAATAATCCTTCTCATTTTTCTCTGTTCCAACAGGAGGGATATTCGAAACTGTGGAAAATGAACCTGTTAATATTGAAGAATTGGCGTTCAAGTTTGCTGTCACCAACATTAATAGAAACAGAACACTGATGCCTAATACCACATTAACCTATGACATCCAGAGAATTAACCTTTTCGATAGTTTTGAAGCCTCAAGAAGAGGTAAATATCTCAATTACTGTATCAGTTGCATGTGTGGTTTGTGCTCTGTGCCTTTCCCCATCCTGATCTCCTTTTCTGCCCTGCTTGCATCACGTGTACCAACAGGAACAGAAAATTAATCTTTCAAAGGTGGTTGAACTAAGAATCAAGCTGGGCTTGGACCTGTCATGTGCTTTCTGAATAAACCCCTACGTCCTGTCTGCATGCTAAGAGCCCCAGATGGCAGGTGACGAGTCCAAGCCACTTTTCTTTCCAAAACATAGATTTGCCACCTGGAATTCTGCAGAAAAAATGATGAGGGACTCACAGGAAGCACAATGGGATGCCACAACCTATAATTAGTACAGATACCCATTACTGGTAAATTATTTCCACTGCATTTTAAGGACCAGAGGCCAGTAGCCCCCCTGACCTGAAATAATAATGCTCAGTGGCCTGGGGACAGAAATAAGTTTCTCTGTTATAAACAACTGTAAGAATTGAAGTGGTCAACTTGGGAAATTTTTTGCATCTTCTTTTTTTTTTCTCTTGAGAAGGAAAATTATGGCCCAATTTACTCCCATCTAATTGACTTGCAGGACAAAACAGAGAGGGGTAATAAGTCACAATATTCCTAAACTCCATGTGTTCCTTGGCTCTAGGAAGCAAGCTTGAAGTTTGATAAAATGTTGTAAAGAGCAGCCCAATTTGCAAGAAGGCTGGAAAATAAAAATGCCTCACTTCAGAAACCAAGCTGGTGAGCTGTCACCTTTCAAACATCTACACTACCAAATTTTCCTCATGCTACTTCAGTTTCTTAGGAAGAGCAGAGAAAAGGAGAATGATTTCAAAGAACATAAAAAAGAGCTTTAAATGGCACTTTCTGCATTCCTTTTCACTTATCAGGTACATGCTGGAGCTATATGCTATAGAATCTCAAGCCTGGTGGATTTATAATCCATAGAATCCAGGCAGATACAGTATTTCAGATTCCCTGTAGAGTGAGAATCTCTTCTGTGACTGTTGTGAAAGTGCCTTCTCCACTTAATATGTAGGAAGTTGTCAATATACATGCAAGAAACTCACACAGATAGCAGTAATTTCTCCTCATCATGAATTATTGAAGTTATTTATGGAATTTGCACATTAAAACCTGTGATCTTTTAGAAAGGCTTCTGAATTAAACCTGGAAAGCCCATGCACTTCACGCTGTCTGTGAAACATTCATTTGTAGAATGGAAACAGAAAATAATTGATTTTCTGTCATATTCTATTACAGTCAGAGAGCTAAACAGGAATTTAAAGAATCTCAGCTCATTGTGGAAGTCGGTGTATTTAATATTTCCTTCAATCAGAGTAATTTCTAACCTTCCCACCCTCACAAAGAGAGCAGCCCTGTGGCTCAGTGCAGGACCTCGTCCCAGTCAGGAGCCTCGTAAAAAACATTGGCAGTAAATTTTACCAATGGACAGAAATAACTGATATTACTTCATCTCCTGCCTGTCAGCCTGAAAAGACATGGGAGAGAAAGAAAGATGCAAAGACAGCTGCAGGCAGGGCTCTTCAGGCTGAGATATGGGCACAAGGAGAAGGAAGCCTTTGTTGATATATTTGGCTGATTTGGAGGGGTATAAACGTCAGTGTGTGTGGGTTCTTTATTTCCTGAGGGCTGCAGGCATTCCTGGCTGCTCTGAAAACACAGATTATGGACCGTGGAGCCCTTTGCTGCTCAGCTCCCTGCAGCAGCCTCAAATTAGAGCAGCTCACACAGGTAGAAAGGTGTCGGTCCCAGGGGATCCATGGGGAGCCTGCTGTGGCTCCAGGGATGCATTACCCAATGCTCTGCAGTGGAACTTCATTCCTGTGACATCCCTTGGGCAACCAGAGAGCTCCTGGTTCCTTCAGGATGAAGCCATTCTGAGAAAGGCAGTCCAGGAATCCATGTGATCTGCAAGGCAATGAGCAGAGAAGGTTTTGGTTGTGGCAAGCAGGGTCAAGGTTATAAAGCTGATCAGTAAAGCCATTTTCAGAACCACAATCAAACCAGAAGTTGGAAAAACCCTCTGAGCCCATGGACTCCCAGCTGTGCCTGATCCCCACCCTGTCCCCAGCCCAGGGCCACCTCAACCTTTCCTTGGGCACCTCCAGGGATGGGCACCCCAAACCTCCCTGGGCAGCCCCTGCCACAGTGTAAAACCCCTTTCCATGAGGAAATTCCTGCTGATGTCCAACCTGGCCCAGCCTGAGGCCATTCCCTCTCCTCCTGTCCCTGTTCCCCCCCAGCTATCCCCTCCTGTCAGGGAGTTGTGCAGAGCCACAAGGGCCCCCTGAGCCTCCTTTTCTCCAGGCTGAGCCCCTTTCCCAGCTCCCTCAGCCTCTCCCTTAACCCTCTAAATCACCCCTGAACACCTCAGGAGCCACTGGCACATCTCTCGGTGGGTCCCAGAGCAAGGCAGTGCTCCGTTCTCACTCGGAAGGGATGGGGATGGGTGCAGGATAAAAGCTGGCAGTCAGCATCCCACAGGACCCGTGCTTTTGCCCACCGAGAGCCTCCTGTCCCCTCAGCCTGTGACCAGCTGGCGCTGGGTGTGGCGGCGCTGTTCGGGCCTGCTCACAGCTCGTCGGTCAGCGCCGTGCAGTCCATCTGCAACGCCCTGGAGGTGCCGCACATCCAGACCCGCTGGAAGCACCCCACCGTGGACAACAGGGACTCCTTCTACATCAACCTGTACCCCGACTACGCCGCCATCAGCAGGGCCGTCCTAGACCTCGTGCTCTATTACAACTGGAAAATCGTCACCGTGGTGTACGAGGACAGCACGGGTGAGTGGGGCTGGGCTGCGGGGCCGGGGTCCATCACACCCTGCCATGCCCTCAGCAGCTGCCCTGGCTTACAGGAGAAAAAGCCTTGTCCCGCTGCTGCCGTGGCTTTTGGAAAGCTGCTCGCTTCACCAGGGCTCGGGAAGGAGCCCCTGGGGTTTGAATAGTCAATCCCATTCTGCTTCCTGCTTCTGGAACCCGTAATACAGCCTCGAACTGATCCCAGGATCCCAGGACCTGGAGATCACCCAGTCCAACCCCCCAGCCAAGGCAGGGTCACCTGGAGCAGGTGACACAGGAATTTGGGATTTTGGGATGTCCCCAGAGAGGGAGACTCCAGGCCCTCCCTGGGCAGCTGTCCCAGGGCTCTGCCCCTCCATGGCCAGAAGTTCTTCCTCAGGCTGAGGTGGAACTTGTGTTTCAGTTCACAGCCACTGCTCCTCATCCTGTCACTGGCACCACTGAGCAGAGTCTGGCACCATCCTCTGAGAGCCCTGGGGGTGTTGGTGTGCACTGAGGGGGTGTTGGTGTGCACTGAGGGGATGGTGTGCACTGAGGGGATGTTGGTGTGCACTGAGGGGATGTTGGTGTGCACTGAGGGGATGTTGGTGTGCACTGAGGGGATGTTGGTGTGCACTGAGGGGGTGTTGGTGTGCACTGAGGGGTGTTGGTGTCACTGAGGGGATGTTGGTGTGCACTGAGGGGATGTTGGTGTGCACTGAGGGGATGTTGGTGTCACTGAGGGGATGTTGGTGTGCACTGAGGGGGTGTTGGTGTGCACTGAGGGGATGGTGTGCACTGAGGGGGTGTTGGTGTGCATTGAGGGGTCCCCTCTCAGCCTTCCCTTGCCCAGAGTAACCAGGCCCAGCTCCCACAGCTTCTCCTCACACAAGAGATGCTCCAGACCCCTCATCCTTTCTGTTCCCCCCACTGGACATTCTCCAGTAGCTCCTAGATACATAATAGGAACAAGGAGAGGTCTTTTCCAGCCCACCCCATGATCAAGTTGGCATTCCAAAACACCAAGTGCTCAGCTACAAAAATGCCTGATAGTAAAGAGATTTCATTTGCAGAGGTATTTGCAAAGTAAATTAATCATCAATCATCTTATTAACCCAGAGTCAGGAAAGTAAACATGTCAACTTTGATCAGTATAAATAGTCCTTGGATTTGGGGTTAGAGTGATGCCAGTTAACCCAAGCTCTTTTATTTCTCATCTCTGATGTTTGACATGGTTACACCACAAGGAATAAAAACAATTTGGCTGGGTAGGACGGAGCACCCTGGTCTCCTGGGAGGTGTCCCTGCCCAGGGCAGGGGGTGACACTGGATGGGCTCAGGGGGTCACGCTTTTGCCATGTCCTCCAGAAAAAGAGCTGCAGTTCTTTCCACCCCTGCTTTGGCTTCTCCAGGACACCACACCTGGGCTCCATCTCCACTTCACGTGGCAGCAGGAAGTGTTGGGAAGTGCAAGGTCCCAGTCTGATGTGACCAAAGGAGATATTTTAAGGCACACAGTAATTTCTTCCCCCTAAAAGGAGAGGGAGGTGGGTTGGAAAGTCCTTTTTTTAAAATTTTTTTTTGCTTTTCACCACACTTGCACTCAAGCACTTTTTGTTGCTGGGAAGACAAACACCAGTTCTCAGTACGAGGTGTGGATGAGATGAAGGCTTCCCTGAATGCCTGACTCCTCCTCCCAAACCTCATCTTTCCCTCCTGGAGCTGCTGTCCTAGGGCACTGCAGCCAGGAGCAAGCCCTTGGGACTTGGGCTGCACTTCCCAGCCAGGTGACACCGACCCCTTTCCCACCATAGCCAGCTCCAGTGGTCTCTGTTCCTCAGCTGGCCCCTGGCCAGCTCCCAGTGCATGCAGCATTTCCAGCTGGACACTCAGAATGTTCCACGTTCTCCGTTGATGAGGAGGGACAGCAGCTTCTCCCCAAGCACGTGTCCAGTATTGAGTGAAAGCCAAAAGCCCTGGACTCAGTGAGCCCTCAGAACCTGGCAGGGAAGAGGGAGCTTTGTCTTGCCTTCGATGTGCCACTCAACCACGTTCACACCCCACACAAATATTATCCCCACTCCCAGCAGGAGCAGCAGGAGCTCCTTCATTTTAATAATTTGTTTGATTTTTGTTTGAGAAGTGCTCCTTGCCTGTGTTCTCTCTCTCTCTCTATGCATGTTTTTAAGGCAGCCTTTTCCTTCCCCTCGGCAGGAGATCAGGAATTTTTTGTGGGAGAATTGCATTCATGGATAATGAGAGGCTGTAATCACACACCTCAAAGAGCTCTTAACTATCTTCTCTCGGTTTTGGAGGCAGTGCAAATGGCACAGGAGTGCTGATTTAGCCAGTGGAACTGCACTGTGTTTAAACACTTGGACAAGGCACTGGCTGAGCTCCACTGACTCCAGCTAAGGCATGTAAAGCTGTTCCAGCTGAACACCAGCTCTGAGAAATCACCTGTGTTTGAGGACATAGCTGCATCTCAAAAGCTTCTATAAGATTTTACAGCTGCTGAGTGACATCAGGCAGGAAAGTTAGAGGTTTCCTCAGTTTTATCTTCTTGCTGTTTGATATTGGAATAATAATGAGCTGCACAAGAAGAAGCCTTATTTGCTTTTTATATCTCAATTTAAACATACTACAATATGTTTATATTGTATTATATCAATGCAAATATATCCTGTAGTCAACCAGTTAAAAACACCTTTCAAAATATTTAGATGTTGAAGCCAAGTATAAATATGGGAATGAAAGGCTTTAATAATATTAGTTAGGAAACTGGCAAATATGGAACTAGCAATTATCCTTAGGGAGAGTGGAGTGTGAGAAACCCTGTTTAACTGACAATAAATCCTTGTGGCACAGGCTGGTGATTGTGTCCTTGCCTGTAATTTTTCAGGTCTCATTCGCCTGCAGGAGCTCATCAAAGCCCCTTCCAGATACAACATTAAAATCAAAATCCGCCAGCTGCCTTCTGGGAACAAGGATGCCAGGCCTCTGCTGAAGGAAATGAAGAAGGGCAAGGAGTTCTATGTGATATTCGATTGCTCGCACGAGACGGCGGCAGAAATCCTCAAACAGGTACCAGGGACGGGGAGGCAGAGCTCCACCTCAGCCTTGTACCCTGAAATCCTCTCTGATTCCACTTCCTGGGAGCACTAAACCCAAAGGCCTGGGCCAGGGGGTTGTGAATGCAGGGACAGAAGTGACAACAAAAGGAGCCACAGAGCCCCTGACATGCCCAGAGAGCCCCATGTGTGTCCCACAGGAGCAAAAAGGCTTTTCTTTCTGACATTCCAGGTGCTGCCTGACTAGGGACAACATCACTTCGTGGGCTTCAGCTTGTCCTGGTTTAATCAACAGAGTTTTTATTTCTTTCTCATTAAAAACAAAAAAAAGGGGGGGGGGGGGCAGAATCAGAAGAAAAAACTATCTTTTAAAGCAATGAGAGAGGTTGTTGTGCGAGGGCTGGCCCAGCCCAAGTGTGAGATTTGGGCAGTCACAGCAGGCAAGGACAAACACAGCCTGACATTAATGAGCTGGCACATTCCCAGGGGCACACAGGGAGTGGTGGGAATCAGAATTTACTGGTGTCACTTGCTGTATATTCCTTGACAATCAAAGTCTAAAGCACAGTGTTGGCCTGCAGAAAATAGCTCCATACATTTTGAGGGCAGATCCCTTCTTGCTGCACCTGCAGGGATGAGGGATGAGTTGTTATTTCTCCTGCCAATCAAGCTGATGCGATACCCTGATCACAACAGAGCACCAGAGAGCTTCCACTAACTAAATGCCCATAAAAGTCCCTTTCTGTTCCCATCCCAGAATGTTTTACTGAAATACTGAGGTTCTGCAGAGCAGCTTCTCGTGCCAAAGTTGGTAAGACAAGTTACTGCATTCCTGTGTGGAGCCTGGACTCTTCCTCTCCAGGTTGGAGAAAGCTGGGACTTGCAGAATCAGCTGCAGCACACAATTCCTGTGAGCTTGTAGGGTGAGGTTTCCTGCTCTCAGGAATGCTGCCCTGCAGCACATGTTAGGATTTCCTGGCTGTGAATGCTTTGAGCTTCAGGGATGGGGAGGGCACTGTAGGGCACTGTTTGGGCAGGGGGAGTGGGCTGTCCCCCCAGTCTGCTCCTTGCAGGGCTGCCCAAAAGCATCCCCACTTTTGGCTGCTCCAAAAGGAGATCTGTGGGGGAAGAGTTAAGTTGACAACACAGATTTTGAAGGACCAGCAAGATGAAGGTGCAGATGTCTGGCACACTGCAGGAGGCACAAAGCTTCCAATATGCCAGGCTAAGGATGGAAAAAAACCCAAAAACAAAACCCAAGTGTCAAAAGAAGAGGAGGGAGTGCTGAAAGATGCACTAAAGCAGGGCAAAGCAGCAGAAAAGTTTGTGTGGGATATGGATCAGCCAGAGAAGCGACGGGCTGCAGATACAGATAATGCTCTCCAGTGCCTGAAGAACTGGGGAAAGGAGAGGGAATGACAGTGTGGGAGATAACAGGAAGATTGAGAGAGGTACACCTATGGGTCAGTGCTGTGGGAGAGGAAACAACATAAATACAGGCTGGAAAGAAAGGGAAAATGGCTTTTCTGTGAGCCAGTTCTGTGGCTGGGTGTGGATGCTGGCAGCAATAACTCGGGGGTTGAGTCCCTCCCTGCCAGAGACAGCTGTGAAATGTGCAGGCGTGGAGGGCTCCGAATTGCTGTGGGGCTCCCCTGATTGCAGGTTACAGGAAGAGCCCTGGTTCACCTCCCCATCCCTGCACTCACAAACCCCTCTGTCATTTTACCCTGGCTGGAAGCAAGATATCAAACACTGGAGAAATCATTTCAGGGAAACTCTGTGACATCAGTAGAGAATATTTTTGGCTTTGCAAACACTCCAGTAGCCATCACAGGAAAAACAGGTGTTATTGTTAAATTATGTAAGATTTCTAACAGGAGCAGGACTCAAGGTCACCTAAAGCTGTCCCCAGAGCAGCTCTTTCTTGTCTGTTCACTGTTTTTAGGTGAGGTAGTAGGTGTTTGGTAGCCCATGGAGCAGGGAGGGGACACCAGCTGTGGCACTGCTTGTTACCCAGGGAGGGAGGTGCCCAAAAGCTCCTCTGGGAGCAGGATTAGCCCAGAACTCTGCTGGAGCTGTGCTGGCGGTGTGTGCACCTCTCCACTCACCTCCTCCAGTCTCTGCTTTAAAAAACACCACAAAAGACAGATTTCTTCTCTAATTTCTGCTTATTTATGGCTTCCACTAAAACCCCGTGAAGCCACACTTCCTTGTGTGCACAACAAGAACAGGTGAATCAATAACCTAATTCAACCAAAACACAGAGCCTGCACACAGCTGAACAAGCTATTTTCTGAATTCCCACATTTCCCCTTCTCTCTGACACACTCAGAGCCTGGATGTCCTCAGTCCCTGAGCAGCCCAAGAAGGCTCCTTTGCTGGTTATGGCATTTACCTGGAATATTTGGTGGACAGAGGGCTGGTGTTCTGTCTGCATTAGGCAAGCACTCCCCAGGTAAATGAAATACTGCTCTTGCAAAGTGCCATCTGTTTTATGCACAAATCCTGCAATTTATCCTGCACACTGTTCAGTCTGATACTGCCTTTTGTATGAGGTTGAGTTGTTTAGCTTAACCCTCAGTTTGTCCTAACACACCAGGAGTGAACACAGATTTTACTGCTAGGCAAACTCACCCCTCACAAAGTACATCCCTGCTAACCTTAAATTACCTACTCCTTCACACCCCCAAAATACATTTGAGGAAGTGTACTGTATATTTAATCAGGTTTGAGGCTCTCACAGAGCATCTTGTAGAGATGATGTGACAGACAACGAAAAGAATCATTAATTCAGTTCCTCCAGAAGGTTGAAAAACCAGGTGTCACCATGGAGTACATTCCTGGTACAGTAATAGATGTGAGAATAGAAAACTTCAGCTCCTGACTGTGCTCCTTCGAGGAACCTGGCAGGTAGGCTGGAGCTCACTCCCTGCTATGAAAAGGCAGGATTAGCTCTGCTCCCACTTCCACGGGAGAAGAAGCAGTGGCAGATCCCCCAGGTGCCCCCGTGTGGCTGAGCAGCAGGGAGGGACTGGCTTTAGAAAACAGTGAGGCTAATTAATTGGGAAATACAATGCATTTAATGGCCATGAAATGAAATAATAGCTCGAGAGAGGGAAATGCAGAGTGAAAGCCAGCACAGGATTCGGTGCAGTTCCTGCTAACGCACTTGCCCATCATTCCATTTCCAGCCCGCCTCGAAGGCAGACTGACAATGGATCTAAATGAGGCAGGGAGATTTTACAAGTTGAACAAATGCAAGTTAGAGCTGGGATGTGATTCAAGCCAGGAACAGAGCACCCAAAAGAGATTTTCAGACATAAGAGAGAGTATTTTTATCCAGTCTCTGTCAGCTCGCCATATATAATTTGGCCACTGATACTTTTTTGGATTCATTTCGTGGTTCACGACCCACAGCTGAAAGTGCACAGCTGCAAAGGACAAGGACCAGGCTCCTGATCTGGAATGGATAATTAGAGATGGAAGTGTCTTTATCTCCCATTGTCCAACCATATCTGAGTTTGGCTGAAGAACAAATGTTATACAGGGAAGGCTGGGCAGGAGATGTACAAGAATATTTGAGGCTGATTTCCCTAGATTACATTAATCTGAATTCCACTGTAAGTAAAAGCTTTTATTATTTAAATAGGACATTTGTATCAGGTGCATAATTATTTACATAATTACATGCAAAGTTATTTAAATAGCAATGTGCAGTGAAACCTCATCCCAGTTTCCTGTGGGCGAGCACTCAGAGATGTTGCCTTTCCCTCTCTCTCCCGGGCTGCTTCTCTCTTTCAGGTTACTTGCTCTCTGGGAAGCTTTGCCAGCTGCTTCAGGGGTGTCCCAGCCTGAAATCCACCCTTGGTCCAAGCAGGCTTTTATTGCCCTGCTCCTGGGAGCTGCTGGGAGCTGCTTTCCTGTGTCTGCTGTGCTGCAAACACTCAGCAGAGGAGCCCTGGAAACTCTTATTTACATTGACAGGAGCATCCAGGGAATTAAGGCTTGGGAGTTATTGATGCTTTGGGATGTCCAGCATGATTCTCAGCATTCCTCTTGCTTTTGCTCTGACTTGATTCCATCTCCTATTTTCCTGCATCAGAGCATTAAACCGTCCTTCAGTGTGAATTTTGCTTAGCAGCCATATTTCCCTTAAATTGTTATTGCAAAGCCTGTTTGATCCACGAATAAAAAGCCCTTGTTTAGTATCTAATGCACATGTCACAGGCATGCCAAAGTGCTAAATAGCTGATAGCTAAATGTCATCCTCAATGACTGAGAGAGGGGAGGACAGCCAGTTAAGGCTGTTCTGTTCAGGTGCTTTGTTTCTGTTTGTTGGTGGATTTTGGGCTTTTGCTTGTTTATTTGGGCATTTTTTGTGCCTTGTCTTGGGGTGCTTTTATTTTAAAGAACAAACCTGCAGCATGACTTCTGCAATCATGACCATCCCCAGCTCCATGTGCATCCTGCCAGCTCTGTTCACAGACATTGATCAATATTCTCCTAAAATCTCCCATCCAGGGAGCTTTCAGAGGCAAACCCTCCTGTCAGGCTGCTCTCCTCGGGTCTCTTCTTACCTTCAGCACTGCAGCTGCAGCAGCAAAAGCTGGGAGATGCTTCCCAGACACGCAGGCTGCCCTTGGCTCTCCCTTGTCTGGCTGCCTCGTGTCAGGGACCTCTCAGTTCTCCTGTCTCAGGCTGCAATCCAAGCTGGAAAATCCAAACTTCAGTCTGGGCATTTGGATCCCTGTGTAAAGTGACGAGAACTTGCTTTCACCCTAAAGCACCACCGTGGACTGACTGCAGACATCCTGCAATGGACCAAAGGTGTTTGGGCATCTCTGGGCTCAGACCACATTTCTTTAACCTGGCAGCTGCTCTGAGCCCCCCAGGCTCACAACTGGGATGTTTCAGAGCAGTTTCAGCTCAAAGGAGATCTGCACCATAAAAATCCCACTAATTTGGCATCTCCTTTGCAAAACCACAGAAATCCAGGCTCCAGGGCGGGGGACTGAGTCCAGCCAGGTCAGCTGGGAAGCACAGCACACAAAAGTTCCCCTGGCTGCAGCCCTGTATTGTTATCTGTGCATAAACAGGGAAGGAACAGCGGCCTCCAGCTTATTCTACAGGTAATAAAAGCGCTCCAAGAAACAGAATAGAAGAGGATTAATAAAACCAGAAATAAAAAAGGCAATTTTGATGTGTAAATCCAGTGGAGCATTTCAATGAAATAGTTGCCTTCTGGTTGACTTTTAGTGGCTGGAAAAGGATCAGTTGCTGGTGATTAACACTGAGCTGGTTTTATTATCTGCTGCAGCTCAGAAAGTTCAGGGGTTTCTTTCTCCCTTGCTTTTTCTTTCCTTTTTTTTTGTTTATGTGAGGAATTGCCATAGCAAATCACTCAACTGATGTTCAGAGGCTTCTGCTAGGAAAGGGAATTTTGGCCAGCCAAATCCCACTTTTCCTCCCTGCCTTTCAAACAGCTATGTAGGCACTCCGAAAACTGTCCTAAAAGGGTGTTAATAACAGATCCTTACATTGCTGGGGTCAGGACTGAGCAGGAGTTAACCTTGGTTTGTGTTTCTGTGGTGGCAATGAATTCCTCAGCAGATTCCCAGTTTATAATTCCTCCTCACAAGATCCCAGAGAGGGCAGAATTCTCCCATCCTGGCGAGATCATGTGGGGATGTGAGGACAAGTGGAGGAAAGCTGCAGGGAGGCTGTGGAGCAGCCAGTTGGTACCCACACATCCTCGGGGGTATGAAAGCACTGCCACTGATTCTGTAAGCATTCCCAGTGATTTTGTAAGCATTCCCAGTGATTTTTGTAAGCATTCCCACTGATTTTGGGGAGGGCTGAGGGACTAAAGCACATTCATCAGGAACTGTCCTGCAGCGCAAGGGCTGGGAAGGAAAACCTCGTCCTCCTCTGCCCGAGGTGGCCAGCAGTGTCTATCTAAAGAGAAGACCTCCAGAAGACCAATGCAGCCCAAAGTTTCTTCCATCCCAGCTGTTTTGGCACCCTCCTGCTGGCCCACGTTCCCCAGGGGAATAAAAGGCACTTAGAGAAACTTCCTTTTTTTTGTTTTCCTCTACCCTGAGCCCTCACCAGGGTCCCGTTCTCACCTGGCAGCAGAATACAAAAACCTGCCCCTAAAACACTTCTCCCTACAAACTGTGTTGCCTGCTAATAAATTCCTTTTTGACACTTCCAGACTGCTGACTAAAATGTTTCCAAATTCAGCATCTTGTTATCTCTAGTAATTTTTCTTGTCCTGGAAGTTTTGCAATCTTTAATCTCTTTCCTGAGCAGAGGTGATAAAAACATCATTTAAATACAACAGGATATTTTTGGCTCCTAAAGAAAAATGTAGGGTTTATTGCAATCAAGCTCTCATGCCCTGTGATGTGTTTAACCCTTGCTTTTCAAGGGCACTGCAGCATGCTGGGAGCTTTCAGAGTAAAGTACCTTCACCTTTCCATCTCTTTCACAGATTCTCTCCATGGGAATGATGACAGAATACTACCACTACTTTTTTACAACACTGGTAAGGAACACCATGAACATCTGGGGGGGAATTTCCTCTGTTTCCCCTTTTTCTAGGAGATATTTGTTGCCATTTGTCAAGGAAACCCCTGGAGAATGGGTGCTAATGGTCCTTAGGAATATCAGGACACACAATTTCTCAAGAAAGCTGTTTGGCCTCATTTCTGGGGCCAGCTAATGCTTTAATGCAGTGAAAATTAATTGCACTATGCTGGTTAACAGGAAACCATCAATACAGATGGACCAGAGTGGAACAAAATAAAGAACCAATGGCTTTGCACTGTGGGCACTGCTGCTTCATCACTGTTTAATTGTTTCATTTACTTATAAAACCACCAAATCACAAATGGATGAAAGCACTCAGGAAATTTTATATTAGAAGCAAACCCCTATGTTTTCTTTGATGGTACAAGCAGAGCTCGGGAGGTTCCCACATGGTTCAGTCACCCCAAATGCCCATTCTTTTCCTGCCCTGTAAATGTCAGAGCACATGGAGCCTGCATGCACTGACATATCCATCCCACAGCCTGGCAGAGGTGCCTGGGGAGGCAGGCAGGGGAAAATGGGATTCCTGAGCAGCCAAAGAGCAGTGCTCGCCGCGTCTCTCGGAATTTTCCTCCCCCAAGCTCAGAAGGAAGCTTGACGCTGGCCAGCTAATTCCTCATGTCGGCCTGTCAGAGCTGCAGCACTGCTGGAAATTAAAATGTGCAGGTTGCTTGCAAAGCAGTTCTGCCGTGGGGAACTGATCTTCTCATTCCCAGAAGCAGATGTGTGCTACGTCACCCATCTCACGCAGCCTGGGCTCGGTCAGGTTTCAAACCCAAGCCATGGTGGGCACAGGGGCAAAGCCCCACAATTTCCTCTACCAATGGTTTTGTCTGTGTTCTTGCTGATGCTTTAGGACCTGTTTGCACTGGACCTGGAGCCCTACAGGTACAGCGGGGTGAACATGACGGGCTTTCGGCTGCTCAACATCGAGAACCCGCACGTGTCGTCGGTGGTGGACAAGTGGTCCATGGAGCGGCTGCAGGCGCCGCCCAGGCCCGAGTCGGGGCTCCGCGATGGCACCATGACGGTAAGCGATCCATGAAGGTGCCATCCTTCCTTCACCCCAGAAAACAGAAATGCTGCCTCACTTTTCCCACCGCGGGAAACGCACCAGGAAATGGAGCTTCCCGAGCAGTGAGGGATTTATAACCCACAGGGGCAGATTCCACACCTGGGGGAAGGGAGCAGCATTTGTAAATGGGTAAAGTGCCCTTTCACTTCACTTCCATCTCTACAGAAACTTAAAGATAGACTCACGGTATCATCGAGCCAGGGAACCAGGATTCCCCCTCTGCACTCCCCCAAGTAGGAAAGGAAAGGAGCAATTACATGGACAGCATGACTCCCTTCAGTTTGGCAGGGTGAAGGGTTGCCATCTCTTTGCAGCATGAGATAATGTATCTCATGGACTGAGCGGAGCTCGCAGCGATAAGAAATAGACTTTATTGCAGATGATTGCAGGGAAAATTTGGAAATGTCTTAACATCCTGAGGAGAAATGCATTAAGTGCGCTTTCCCTGGCACTGCACACGCTGGTGCTGCTTTGGGCAGTGGCACTGCGCTCACTCATTCCCAAAGCAGGGAGAAAGCTGCCCCTGGGAATTCCTGATGGGAATTTGCACAGAAATCAAACAAATACAACACTGGGAAAAGCAAAGTTCTCACCACCCTTCTGCTCTCCTTGGCGTCCCTGACTCTTGTCCTCTCCTTTGCACCTTCATAATCTCAGTGCTCTCGATGCTCAGCACAGCACCGGGGGAAGCCTCTCCCTCCTTGCTGGGATCATTTCAGTATTCCCAGCAGGTTCCAGTTCTGATGTTCGATGGAGAGCTGCTCCACTGCTGCGCTTCACTTGACAAAAGGCTGCGACAGGCGGCACAGAGCACGGAGATCAGGACTGTACATCTTGTTACTAACTCCGGACTTAGCCCTTCTGCTTCATGCTCTGCTGTTTGCCCTGAAAGCAGCCTGTGGGAAGTCAGCAGGGCACACGCAACACAGTTCTGAGTTCATGTCCTGCTGGATGCCCAAACTGCACCCAGAGGCAGGGCTGGCCTAATGAGATCTCTGGCTTCCTTTGCAGTGCTTTAAGCAGCACACAAAAATCAGAAAAACAAGTTCCAGGACTGACTCTGAGTCTGTTTCTCCTGACATAAAAGCACAGAAATCGGGGTGAGGTGATGGACTTTGGGAAATGAGGTGACTTGTTGCACCCTGAGACCCTAAAGAGAGCCACAGTGAGGGGAGGTGACAAGCCAAGGCAGGTGACACGGGCTTCCCGCTGCTGCATGAAGGAGGGACAAGTGACAAGGGGCACAAGGACAGGACTGAGCAGCCAGGCCTGGCAGTGCTGAAGACACTGGGGACACACCGTGTGGCCAGGGCAAAGCATCGGCACTTCCACACAGGACAGAGTGGGGGCAGAGGAGATTCTCACCGAGCATCTCCTCCCAGGGTCTCTGGGCCTGAGACACAGGCAGAGCCAGTAAAACCCAATCCTGAGGGCCCAGTCCAGTGCAAAAACTGAGCTCTGCTGACATTGATGGGAATATTTCCGTCAATTTTGAGGGATTTGGGGTCGGCCCTTGATTCCCTGAGTGTGCTTGGAAAAACTGCCTGTTGTGAGAACAGCTGGTATTGTCTCCTCCTGCTTGACTCATCACTCACAATGTTTTCTGATCTCACAATTTGCTCCCATTGTGGAGCATTATTTTGGGCTGATTCTGACAAGCACATCAAGACCAATTCTTTTTCTTCACTATCTTAAGATTAGTTCTTAAATTCAGATACATTTGAGCAAGCCCCTCCAATACTGATAACACCGATGGTGTTGTAATTTACTCAAGTAAACGGCACAGACAAAGAATCAAATGTATTAATTTCCCAGAGGAATTGCATGGAAAAGAAATAGAAAACTGATCAGCTCTGTAGTTCCTATAAAGGAGTCCAGTTTCACAACTGCAGAATTACTGCCTTTTTTTCCCCAGGCCCCTGCTTAATTATTCATTAGGTTTACCTGAAAGGCAATTTGTGCAGCATCGTTAAGGGAGAGCAGCCATTCCCACCTCACTGTGAGAGCACTGAAGGCCAGTGCAGGTGAAGGTGAGACTTTCCTGAGGAGACAAAGTGGGACAGAGTGTGTGATCTCAGTTGGAGGCCGTGCCTTTAAACTCACAAACCCACTCTCAAAGGAAGCACAGGTGCACAAACAGCACCCAGTAATTCTGGTATCTGAATCTGTGGGGTAGTATTCAAGGATCCAAGGGTTGTGGTGGGAAGTTAGATGCGTGAGTCCAACTTAATCTTCCCAAAACACGCCTCCAAAGGACACATCCCCTCTATCTAGGACACCACTGCACAAAAAAGCCTGGATCCTCGAGGGCAGCAGGCCCTTGGAGGCAGCAGATACCTGGGCAGTGGGATGTCTTCCAGGTGATCTGTGGGATTGGCTTCCCTGGAAAGCAGGGCCAGCCTGACCTGTTGGGAAGGAAACAATCCCACAAGTGCCATGAGAAGAGCGGCTCATACACCTGGCACTTCTTAAAAGCCCTCTCCAGCCTGCCTGGAACCCCTGACCTCCATCTCCCCGTAGCTACCCGGTGAAATTGCTGAAAACACCCCAAAATTAATGTGAAGGGCTGGATTTTGCCGCTCCTCAGGGCTGCGTGGAGGGCCCAGGAGAGGCTTTTCCCCGTGAGGAGCACGGGCAGGGCTGGCAGCGGGTGCTAAGGCAGGGCTGTGTTTCCGCAGACGGAGGCAGCGCTGATGTACGACGCCGTGTACATGGTGGCAGTGGCCTCCCAGAGAGCCGCCCAGATGACCGTCAGCTCCCTGCAGTGCCACCGCCACAAGCCCTGGCGCTTCGGGCCCAGGTTCATGAACCTCATCAAAGAGGCAAGTGCAGAAGCCCACCCGGGCTCGGTGGCATCCTTCCTCTCCTCTTGTCCCACTCCCTGTCCTGGTCCTTGCTGCTCTCCTGTTCCTGGCACTCACAAGGCAAATTCTCCCTCCCCTTCCTGGCAAAACCCCTGATTTACAGGCACAAGGCTCTGACCTCCATTCTGGTTTTACCCAGCTGCTAAACCCTGGGTGTGGCAAAATCTCAGACTTAAAGCCTGTAAGACCTCCCAGATTTTTTTATTCGGTTAATGTTTGCTGTGGATGTTGATTTCTTAAACTACGAGGTAACTACAGCAATTGTTCTGGAAATTGAGAGAAAAGTGAGTCTGTAGCTCTGTCCTTGCTTCACCGTGTAATTCCAATTGTTCTGCAGATTGATCAGTGATCAATATCCAGAAAACATTGTAGCCAGTATTTCTAAAGAAGGACATTGCTTCCTGAAAGCAAAGAAGGAATTTCCTTCTAAAGAAGGAAATTGCTTCATGACTGAGCTTGATCCAGAGATATCCTAAAAATATGCATTTTGTTTGAAATGCCTTGACTCTTTCGGAAGTCCCGGTTTTATTTTGATTTTGAAATGGAAACCTTTCCTTTAGGGAAGTGTGGAAAAGAAAATTGGAAATTACGTGGAGCGTCCCACTTACGTTTTACCTTTTCCCCACCTCAATCTCTGCATTTGAAAAATAATTATAACAAAATTGAAAGTTAACAAAAGAGTTTGGATCAGTGAATGCCCCTGCAGTGATACCCTACTTATTTTGGGGGATGCTGAGTATAAAACTAAGGGGTCCTGAAGCCTAAACCAGAATACTTTGCCCAAGAGTATCAGATGTACCCCAGCAGATCAATTCAAACCTGAGCTGTGACAGAGCTCTCATTTATCATGGACAAGCAGCTTCTCTTGCATGGAGTGAGATATGGGAGCTAATTACGGATGGCCTTGCAAATAGAGTCTCTCGTGGTCAGTAAAACACTGATTTAAATACTCTCAGAGTCTTATCTTCCTGTGTCTGATGTAGGCAAAAAAAGAAGGTGGTTGTTGAAAGCAGAGGATAAGGTTTGATAAGACCATATTGCATTTCCTGTAAAGCCTAAAATACAAGTTGGAAGCAAATACCAAATACGTTTGGACCTCCCTAGATCATGTTAGGGTCTGGTTTGTTCAACGGGGATAGAGGAACTTTATAATTAGGAATCAGTGAATCAGTGGAGAAAATAAAGTCGAGGAGGCAGAGTGATAGCTTGGGCCCACATAGGTGGAATTTAATTTTCCCGTTTTGTTATGTGGTACTGACATTCTGTGAAGGCATTTCACAGGTTGATCTAAAGACAAATATTCAGTACTCCAGTCTAAATAAACCAGTTTCAGACAAAGAATTTGCCTGCAGGGATTCCTGCAGATGCTGGAGTTAACAAGTGCTTCTGCGGCTCCCTGGTGAGTTTTTGAATTTTATTTTGGTTGTGAGAAGAACTGAGGTCACCTCATTTGCTTTGTGGGCCTTTGCTATGAAATGTCTGGGATCAAGGCTCTGCAACAGCCCATTAAGGAGCTTTTAATGAAAAGTAAATCCTCGTCAGAAGCTGCATCTCTCAGTGACCCAGGGCCATTCACAGCTGAAGGATGTTCTGATCTTTGAGCCCTTCTGGAGGCATTTGCAGGGGGTGCCCCTTACCCCTGCTCAGAGGGAAAAGGAGCTTCTTGTCTGTCTGCAGAGGGGGAGCAGGGACAGAAAGGATGATCCCACCTTTTCTGAAGGAAAAATGGGGGTAAACGTGAAATATGTTTATAATTGAATGGTCAAGTTCTGCTCATGTTCCCTGTAAAGCATAAGGCCCCAGATGATGATTGTTTTTCAATTACCATGGAAACCAGTGTGAGCTCATCTCGTTCAAACCCAGCCACAATTAAAAGAACAACTGCAGAGAGAAGGATAGAGATGCAGATTGGATTCTGAATGACTGCTAAATGCCCTTAGGCAGAATCACAGAGAAAAATCTCAGAGTCTGAAAGAGATCTGAAGAGATTTCAGCTCCTGCTGTGTTTCTGAGGAGATCCATGCCAAGCACTGAGACCAGGAGTGAGAGCCATCCATCTGCATTCTCTACTGGAATGAGAAGGAGCTGGAGGTTTTTCATTACAGTAAAAGTAGAAATTTAAATTATGACAGAAGGGAAAGCAATCCATCTGCAGAGGATTCCATCAATTTGTTCTGTTTGTGATTGGCAGCATCTCCAAACACAGGAGCACAAAGAATCTTGTAAGAGAACAGAACATTTCTATTGTTTAATGGTCTTTGATTGCTCCCAGAGTTAGCACATCAGAGTGTTTTCCTGGGACTCCAACCCTGCAGAGTGGAACAAATCAAAAGGAGAGAGCAGTACAAGACTCGGATGGCAGAAGAGCCAGGAAATCCCCACCTCCCCTGCTCTATGAGAGAGGGGCTGTGGGGCAGCACTGAAATCTTTGTGCAATGACTGGGAAAAGATGACAACATTTTGCTCCAAAACACGAAATAAAATCTCTTCTGCTGCATTTTTTTCTTTGCGTTTTAGCACTGAGCCAGTGACGGGGTCTGTGGGTGCTGGCTGGATTTATTCTCTGGGCTCTGGTGCTGCAATATTCACTTACATCAAATTGAAACAGTTGTCTACTTCGGTAGGGCTTCTCTCACAAGATAGTTTAATATTAACTCTTGATCCACTCTCACTAAAACAAGCTTTTTTCTTTGTTTCACTCTTTATAACCTTTTCTTCTAGTCCACAATGTGCATTTCTGCTATGAGCCTATTACTGGCTGTTACTTTGACCTGAAAACTCTTAATTAGGAGAGCAAACAAAGCAACTGCCTGACCTGCATCCCGTGGTGCTTTATTAGGAAATAAAGCTCAGCTTCCCAAGAAGACAATGAGGCTGAGGGTAATGCCGATAGGCATTCTTATTCTGAAATCAAATTTCAAGTGGAAAAACACTCACTTATGGAATTATCTATGCCCAGATTGCAAAGCAATTGCAGGATTGCACGCTGAGAATAAATACATATTGAATTGATGAAAATTGATAAAAAATTACTTGCAGGGTACTGATACTGTGATATCCAAAATCAAAACAAGTTGTTTGACAAAAAGATTACATAATTTTTCTTCCATTCTGTTTTCAGCTCATTAAATGTTACCTGGGCAGTAGATTTGTTCATAAAAAAAACAAGCAAGAACCATTATAAAGTGACTTTATCTGAATATATGGAGGATGTTTTGATATTTGCTACACAAAACTTTTTTCAGGATGTATTTAATATACCCAGGCTTACTCAAACATAATGCACAGGTTACATTTGCCATGTTCATAGTCCAATATAATCCCACCCCTCTGGCCTTGGAAAATGCATCTTTCTGCTTCTCACTGTATTTCTATTCCAGTGCTGCTAAGTGAAAGCCCAGGACTTTTCCTGGAGCTCTTCCAAGTGAAGAGGCTGTGGAACATCATAATTCTCAGTTTATCTCCATAGATAAATCCCTATGCTGGCGAGTGCTGAAATTCTCTTTATTCTATCAGTTATGCCAGATTTGGAGCAGGGTAATGGCAAAGTCATACCCGAACTCACTGCATTCCATGATCCTGGGGGAATCTCTGTTAATAAGAGGATTAATTGTAAGAGCTGACAAGTTGATGTGTGGCTCATCACACACAATTTCCACTCCAAGGAGAAGCAATATCACTGTCACTTCAATCTGCCAGCTCTCTCTGCAATTCCAAAAAAGCAGGGGCTTTCTCTTCCTAAAGGAAAGAAAACGAAAGGAAAAATTAAACTCTTCTTGGTCAGTAGCATTTTGGTTATTATTTATGTATTTATTACTCATTATTATCATGGTATTGTTATTTATGACCTTGGGAGATTTCGTTACATAAAAGAGATCTGAGGTGTTCTGACCTTTGTAGGTTTAGGTGTTCCTAGGCTTCTAAATCTTTCATTCAAGTGTCAGGTACCACCAAAGCCCTTGTCAGAAATTTGGGAATATCAGTTCCTTCACCCCTGTAGTTCGTTAGGAATGTACATTAAACCAATAACTGATGTTCATTTTCCCTAGGAACTTCTGATAATAAATAAAAAGATTATAACCTGAAGAATTAAATATATACATATCACGGCTCAAAATAATCCCTCGACAAAACAGAGTAGGCAGGAAAATATTCTTATCTCCAACTGGACTTCAGTTTCTGAGTGTATTCCTCCCACATTGAACAGTACAGGTGACTGATTTCTGACCAAACTCCCATTAAAGCCAGAGAAAAACGCAGCTGATTGCTTGCCTTTAGGGAAAAGTTACCAAATTTTCAAGTTGTACTTAAACAAGAGAAGAAAAAAAGAGAAAATAAAAAAATACAGGTCTGTTCTACAGAATAAATAACTGGATCTGGTCTGTTTGGGGAATTTCTCGAATCAGTTTGGACACTGCTCCCAGGGGTGCACATGGTGGGATTGTTTGTTGTCTGTGCAGGGCCAGGGGCTGGGCTGGGTGATCCTTGGGGGTCCCTTCTCACCCAGGATATTCCATGGTTCTGTGAAAAGTCTGGAAGCAGCTGAACTGATTGATTCTGGGATTGAACTGGTGATTGGCTCTGTCTGGAATGGAGGCTGCTGCATTGATCCAAGATGGTGAAGTGAAAATTGATACAAAGACCATTTGACGGGTGGGAATTGATAAAACTCCTCTGGAGTGTTTGACCTTGGAGGCTGAGTCAGCTTTGTTCTCCTGTTGGTGTAGTTTCCCATCAATCTATTGATAGGGATTGAAATTGGAATATTTAACCCCAGATCTGTGCTTTCCCCACGATCCCTGTCTTTCCAAGCAGTGAAAGCAGAGAGTTTCACAGCTCTCATTAGGTTGCTTTGTGTATTTTGGCCATGGCAGGTGCCTGCCAGCCTCTGAAGGTGGCTGAAGTTGTGTCTGTAATCTCTTCTGTCCATTCCCTTCTCGAGGCTCGGTAAGGAGGAGTCTGAGCAGCTGCTCACAGTTATGTTCTTTGATCAATTACCTGATCAGGCTCCAATTCAGCTTTTATTATGTCCTGTAACACTCAATGTGTCACCAGAAACATAAAAATTGCTATAAGTCCTGTGTGTGAAAGCATGAAATCCCATCTCTGTGATAGATACACATACAGCTCCTGGCTTTTCAGAAAGTTCTGCTTCATTTCAGTTTGTTAATTAACAAGAACTCTGCATGTGCTGCTTTCTCTGTTTTGGTTTAGAAGCAAAAAAATAAAAATCAGAAAATAAACTTAGAATTCAGAAGGTACCTGAAGTGTGTTCCTCACCATTAGGTTTTAAAAATCCCATCAGCATTTAACCCTCCTGAGAAACACTCCCTGGCTCCTGTTTATACTGAAGGCACATTTGGGTCATTATTTGGTGGTCTGAGTGGGACTGAAGTTGGACAAAGGCCCTGAGCACTTCTCTGGACCTCACAATTTAAGCAGCTTGTAACGCCTTTTCCTCCCCTTGGTGCAGAGGTGGAAGCACCAAAGCCCGTTTGGAAAAGTGAGATGCATTTCACCATACAAATCTCTTTTCCACAAGAGTGGAGATGGAGGCTCCTGCTGCCAGTTCCCAACATAAAGCTGGGAATCAGGATCAGCAGCACAGGATATGTGATCAATAAATGGGAGCATCTCTCAGGAGCACATCACTCTCCCAGGAGAAACTGATCTCTCAAGAGCAGATCTGATAAAATGTTCCATCTTTATCAAAAAGAGGTGGGGCACATCAGAGGAATAAAAGACAGGCTGGAAACAGGGATGTTAGAGATTGAAATTCATCCATATGTGTGCCCCCTGCTATCTTGATTATATCCACATAATAAATAAGTAATAAATAACCTTGCCAGTGTTTCACTGTTTACAGTACAGACTTGTGTGTACTCCCAAGTCATTAAGATGGAAAATCTCACAGCAAATTTGTTGCATTAATGCTTTTCCATTCTTATGTTACTTAAGTGTGTTACCTTCAAAGTCTTGCTGTTTCCACAAATTCTAAATGCACCAGATTTGTCTGAGACATGTGGTGAGAACTCCCCAGCATCCGAGATTAAATCCTGCAGATTCGGGGCTGGAATTCAGATTAAACAGCGAGGGGAGACACCAGTCTGTAAGTGTTGTGATTTTTAATGCAGCTTTACTTCTGTCCTCTGTCTCCAGTAAATTAAATGAGGCAAGGAACGATGTGTGGTGGAAAAGCTTGTAATTTAAAATTATACGGCTGACACACACGAAGGAACAATGCCATCATTTATCGTCAGCTCTCCTTGTATCTCTGACAAATTTAATCTAACGGGGGACTTCCAAAAAATAGATTATGAAAATTGTCTGCACTTTGAAACTCATAGTCTTGTTTTATGGATAAGCACTAGCTCTGGGACAAAATGGGGTGAGAGGGAGGGAGATCTCATTCCAAGGCAAAGGGGCTGGGTGGGAAGCTCACGAGATACAGGAGACTGAAATTGTGGGGAAGGTTCATCCTTGCCCTGGGTCCTTCTCCCTGAAGAAGGGCTCCCCAGCACAGGGGATCCTCCTGGCTGCGCAGGACAAATGCAGGCCCTGGTGCTGGTGTTTAAAACAAGGATTTGCTGGGTCAGGCTGGAACAGGGAAGTGCTGCTTGGACCAGACCTCTCCTATGTGACTCGTGTGTTGTCCTCCCCTCTGAGTGTGACATTCCATGGCCTTACCATAAAGTTTCATGGGCTCTCTGTGACTGGCTGGGCTTCTCCTACAAGCTCCAAGGTCCAGCCCCACAGCTTGGACAGAGCAGACTCCTTTTCTTAGCTCCTTAGTGAATTCTTGTCCAGTGCAGAGCTGCCCTGGCTTTGGGCACGTGCAATTCTCCCTTTCTCTTTAGTCAGTCTGTATTTTTTTATCAGTACCAGACATACGTTAATCAATCTATGTAAAATGTCACAGACTTGTGCTTGATTGCAAAATAGAAAACTTACCAGAAAGAAACTAAACAACAAAAAATGGGGGTTTTGTCAGAGTAGCCAAGCCACATATGCTTTAAAAACCCCAAATTTGGAAGTGATTGGGTGCTGTGGTGCATTGAAATTGCAGTTGTTGTTACGGGGTCAGAGTAGCCCCTGCTGGGTGCCACAGGCAGCTGTGTTTGTGTCCCCAGGCACGCTGGGAGGGCCTGACAGGGCGCATCACCTTCAACAAAACCGACGGGCTCAGGAAGGACTTCGACCTGGACATCATCAGCCTCAAGGAGGAAGGCACGGAAAAGGTAAGCAGGTCTTTTGTTAAAAAACCATTGCAAAAAGTTATTTTGATAAGGGCATGGTTCCTCAGCTTGAATCTCCTATGACTGGGGTAAAAACCCCCACTATTCTCAAGTGATTTGAGTCAGAGTCAAAGCAGAGCTGCTAAGTTTGGTTCTTTATTTTGCAGTGTATTTCAAGGTATGGGAGAGAAATGTGGGACAGGCAATACTTACCTAATGGAAAGAATCGTTTTAAGTGCACCTCATTTTCAATTCTTGCCACTGCAACTGTGGATGGTAAATTCATATATAGAGATAGATACATTTATATAGCATGCACAGATAAATGTGACATGAGGGAGAGAGGAAAGAAGGTACTTGAAGGTAGCTCAACAAAGCGAAGATGTTGAGAATTCTCCAGGTTTCTGAGATTGGATTTGCTCTCTTTCCCTCTTCCCAGCCCTCAGCCAGCAATATGGGCTGCCTTGGGGGTGGCAGCTGCGGGTGTCCCAAACCCCAGCACAGGTGACAGCAGCTCCCGAGGCTGCTGGCCCTTGCTCTGTGTGCTGGCTCAGCTCTGGGTGGTAATTGCTGATGGGTTAATTGAGAATTTAACTGTAATTGCTCCCACACAGCTCTCCAGACAGCTTCTCTTTTCATTTTTAATGAAGCACTCTGTATTTTTCCCTGTACCAAGGCTGCTGGCGAGGGTTCTAATCATTTATATAAAGTGTGGAAGAAGGTTTGTACAGACAGGTGATGCCAAAACCCTGTGGGCTGGGTCTTCACACTCAGCCTTTGGGTTTTAATGGTGACTCTCCTATTGCAGTTTAGAGACAACAGTCTCTCAGAAAGCAGGAATTTTCCTGGTAGGATAAGCTTTTCTCCACTTGAGACACTGTAATTGCAAAGACTAAAAAGATCTTGGCAGGATTCAGCTTTTTCACCAAAATCAGGGGGGTTTAATTATTATTTTACTGCTTGGGAGCTGTGCTTCTCCCATCTTTGAGTAGAGACTCCTGCTGCAGCAAAACCAGTCCTTTTCTTGTGTGCCATCCTTCCTGATTCACCTAAAATTTACCCTGAGGGGTAAAATTACACCATTTTGGATGTGTATTGGCATCAGCTCCAAAGTCTGGTTTAATGTGCAGGTTGGGGGCGTTTTTCCCCACACAAACCTCTCAGTGCTGGCAGCATTCAAGCACTATTGCCTCAAAATTTGGATGAGTGTGTTATTAGCTCCTTACAGAAAATAGTAGAGATGATTAAGTGGGTGCTGTCATTCACTAACATATGGAAATTGGGACTAAGCTTGTTTATAAAAGATGTAAATTACCCCAGGAATCTCATCCCTCTTTGAACGTAAGGTGCTTAAAACACAAAAGTGGGATTTGGAGACCAGCTTCCCGCACTGCTCCCCACAGGACTTAAAACCCCGGGTTGCTGTTCTATGAGGAGAAGATAAAAACTCCATCCACTAAGTCTGAAGTGTTCTGCAGTCATGAGACAGATTTTTTTTTTTTTATAATGCTTTTTTTAATTGTATTTTGTCCATGGTTCGCACAGATCTCATTATTCCACACCCCGTCCCTCATACGCAGTTTAGAAAGGTTTTGGGGTTGGGATGTTTTTGTGAGAATAGCCCGGTGTAAAACACCCTCTACACCCCTTTCTGGGTTCTCATGGAGCACATACATACATAATAACCCAGTTTCATCTCCAGTGGATCAGGCTGAGTCACAAAGTCCTCTCCCCTCTTTCCAGGGGAGTAGATCATCCCCTGGCACTCAGAAGCAATCTCCCTTTTGACTGCAGGCATCTCGTGTTCTGCTGTACTGATTTAAACCACATTACAGGTGGTTCAGAGCACAGGCTCCCTGGGAAGGGCACATGACACCTCTGAAACTTGTCACTAAACTGCAAAACATCCCCTGGACTCCCCACAGTGATGTCCTACCTTGGCCTCATCCTTCCTCCTCCTCCCCCTCCAGCCTGGGCTGCCCTTTGCCCAGATGTGCAGTGCTCTCCTGGTGTATTCTGTGTGCTCTGTGACTGTGCTGCTCCCTGTTCTTGTGGTTGTCCTCCTCTTCCCCACTGCCAGCCAACAAACACATTCCAAGTCAGTAACAGTGAGCAGAAGGGCTCATCCACGCTGGTGGAAATCCAAGGACACTGGATATTTACTGTATTCCTGGCTCAAGCTGCCATAATAGCCAACATTTAATCTCCTTTGTAAATTTGTGCACTTTCCAGATCAGTTTCCCAGCCTGATCTAGTTTTGGAAACAAAGGGAATGACTGACAAATGTTTCACATAAACTTTTTTTTTTTTTTTTTTTTTTTTTTTTGATGGCACAGATGTCCCCATTAAGAATTTCGAAAAATTTTGTGAGGGGCAAAAGCAGTGGCACCTGGGGACACAAACCTTGAGTTGGCTTGAAATGTGGGCTTGTGGTCTCCACAATGCCCAGCACAAACCAACCTGCCTGAGCCAGCTCCTTGCCTGGAGCTCCTCACATCAGCCCTCAGCCAGGCTGGACATGAAAAATCCAAGGGCAAAAACACTGGAGGTGCTTCCAGAATGCATTTAAGTTGGGTAAATATTGGTCTGAAGAAAAAACGTGGTTATAATTTCTGCTCCCACAGTGTAGATCCAAATCCTCTGAAACCACAAATATCTTCCCTGGAGGCTTTGGACTGGGCAGTAAATACTGGAAGTTTTCATTGTCTCTGGGGCTAGAAAGGAATTTGCCTTTGGCCACTGCTGTTTGCTGAGCAAATACTGCTGGGGTGGGAAATGGTATCACCTTGATAGCTCTGGCATATCCAGGAGTCCAGGAATGACAGAATAATCTTTGCTAAATCTGCTGAAGGCACAGGGCAAGCAAAAGGCCAGTGCATCCATCAGTCTGTTCCAATGTAGTTATTCAGGTCTTTAACCCGTTCTATTGGAAGAGAGAGGTCTTGCCACGTGTCTCAACTCCACCATTACAAAATTTTAAAAAAACAAACATAAAAATAGACATTTGACATTTTTTTTTAGCAGGGAACAAAGCCAGCATGTTCCACTTTAGTAGCCATTGGCCACCCCAGCACGGCACTTCCAAGCCTCATACTCTCACTGCTCCTGGGTTTGCATTTATGCATTTTGCAGTCATTCCCTGGGGTTTCTGAATTGGCCTGTGGTGTTGCTGCCTCTCTCTGAGCTCCTGCCCTCCTCCAGTGCTCAGTCCCTTCCTGAGGTGACCCCAGAGACCAGTGCTCCAGGGGCTTAGGGAATTAGGGCAGCCTCTCACCCGCTCTCCTCCGCGCAGATTGGGGTCTGGAACTCCTACAGTGGCCTTAACATGACGGACAGCAACAAGGACCGCTCCACCAACATCACGGACTCCTTGGCCAACCGCACGCTCATCGTCACCACCATTCTGGTAAGGCTGCCCACAGCTTTAGATTTAGGCTCAGGAGCCACACACACACATGCATGAGATTGACTCAAAACCACCACACTGCCAGTGGAAGACTCCCGGGAACCTCTGCCTTCAAAATTGTTTTGTCTTCTCCAGCGTTTCAGATGAGCTCTGCGCACTTTTCCTCCCAGAACGAACACACACAAACACTCAGCTTTGCAGGCGCTGCCTACAGATGCTTTGTTTTACTGAAAATGAGACAAAGCAGGCTGAAAGGAAGTGGTAAACAGCAGACAGACAGATTGAGTCATTGTTCTTACTGTGAGGGGTGGAAAAGGTGTGACTGGGCATTGGGGAGCTGCTCTGCATGAGGCAGAGCAGCTCCCCAACTTTCTACGTGCCCAGTAATGCCACTTCCTAATTCCTCAGGAGGAAGAAAAGAGCTCAAAGACTCCTTCTACACTAATTGTCTATTGCCAGAGGTGCTTTGCCGCATTAAACTGCTTGCCCAGATCTTCTTCTATCCAAAATCTTGTAAAAGGAAAAGCAAAAATGTACTTTGCAATCTGCCTTTGCTGTTCTCCATTCCCTCTTTACTCCATTTGAAGGTACTTTTCAGTAAAGATGTATTTTTCACAGAATATAAAATGTGTAGGTTCCCCTTACAGGTTATTTTCTGTTATTTAGAGTCCTCTCTCCTTCACTGTCCCTCCCTGTCACTTGGAGTGGGATAATGCAAGGTCCAGACCTTGGGTCTGAGTTTGGAGCTGCTGCGCACAACTGGAATTAAAGCTCCTGGGAGCCACAAATGTTCCATTCCACTGAAAATTAGGGCCCTTATGCTCATCACTAATTCATTCAGTGAGTTTGCCAACACACCTAGAACAGCTTTTAACACACACAGTAAATTGCTGGTTTCCATGTACTTGCAATCCCTTTGGAAAATATTACCATCACGTAGAGAAACGGATCCAATCCCAGCCAAGCCTCACATCTCTCACTGCCTGTCTGCTGCATTTTCCTGCAGGAAGATCCCTATGTGATGTACAAGAAGTCTGACAAGCCCCTGTATGGCAATGACAGATTCGAGGGGTACTGCCTGGACTTGCTAAAGGAGCTGTCAAATATTTTAGGCTTCATCTATGAGGTCAAACTCGTTTCTGACGGCAAATACGGAGCCCAGAATGACAAGGGAGAGTGGAATGGGATGGTCAAGGAACTCATAGATCATGTAAGATTGAATCCTCTCTCTGCTCTCCTTTCACCTGGGGTATTTTATATCTGAAGTCTTTGCTGTGGTTTTCACATTTTAGAGCCACTGCTGTGTCTGTTTTGCCACCCATCAGAGCAGGAATGTCTGAATGAGCAGTTGGCAGGTGTTGGGGGAAACATCTGTCAGTGCCATGTCCCAGATGTCCCCCTGCCTTGTGAAAAGAGGAAACGGAATGCCACACCCCACCAAAATACCCTAGAAATGTTAAATTTTGTTGAAGTTGAGCCCAATTTGGTTTGTTTTCTAATACTTGGGAAAGAAATGGAGGGAATTGCAGTGGGTTTGCTAAACATGAAGGGAATGAGTCTTTTCCCTTTTGTGTTTCCAGAAAGCTGACCTGGCTGTTGCTCCTCTCACCATTACCTATGTCAGAGAGAAAGTGATTGACTTCTCCAAGCCCTTCATGACGCTGGGAATCAGTATCTTGTACCGGAAGCCCAACGGGACCAACCCCGGCGTTTTCTCCTTTTTAAACCCTCTCTCTCCGGATATTTGGATGTATGTTCTGCTGGCCTGCCTTGGAGTCAGCTGTGTCCTCTTTGTCATTGCCAGGTAAGGCCAGGACAGAGTTTTAGATGCACCCACAGCTTCTCCCCTCGCAGGTGGTGGATGGGCTCTGGAGTACAGGGGTATCAAACCATCCTAAGGGGCTCATCCAATCCTAAAATCTTTCTGCAAAGTCTTGATATTTTCTCGTCACCCCTGCTTTTCTGTATTGCACTGAGGTTTTGCTTTCTTTAAGGGCTGTTCCAAGAGAAATATCCAACGGGATGCATCAGTAGGCACTGCCCCAGCAGATACGTGCTGAAAAGCACTTTGTTACTTGCATGTAGGCTTTTCCCTTTTCCACTCACGGTGCACACAGTTCAAAGGTAAAAGACCCAAAACTGAACCTAGTTTTGCTGCAGGTCCAGCCTTAGAGGTCTCTTCCAACAGAAATGGTTCTGTGAATCAGAGGAGGAGAGGTCATGGCTTAACTTCCCAGGGGTGGCCTGAGGTGAAAGAGGAGTTCATCCCTCCCGGCAGCTGTGGGGCTCTGTGCAATTCCTCATAACTTCCCAGGGCTCCTGCTGTGCCTCACTGTACCATAAATAATAACTCTAGTGTACACAACCCATGATCTCAGTCATGACTAATCTTAAATCTGCTCCACTCTGGCAGATTGACTTTTCTGCAGTTGTGTGCCAAGACTGAAAACATCCCCCAGCCCCCTCCACCTCAGAACAGTGGAAGGGAACACAAATGCTTTCCTTGAGCTGGTGCTGGAAAGCAATGCCTAGTTAGCATCAGCTGCATAGGCTGAAGAAGTGAAATTCTGTTTGTGTTAATTTAGATTTATACTTTTTAAACTAAGCTGTTCTTGAAACCCACATCAGGACCTGTCCATGTCTCCAATTACACAAGGTTTCTGTAAGATCTGCAAAGTGTTTCAGCAAATATTGGTTGGTTTTAATAACCCCAGAAACCATCCACTTCTTAGCACTGTCACAGTGAATTAAATGGTTACCCACATTTTGACATCAGTTCCTGGAAAACAAATACTTGGGAATAATTTGCACAGGCTGGTATAATCCTCCTGTCAATTCTTTCAACTTTTCAGCAGCTGAATAATTTCTCATTTGTCTCTGAGATTTATGTAGCCCTCTCATTGTTACATTAATTTTTAAACTCAAACACTGAAGTTTTTATCGCTGTGAAGGGTTGCAGACTGGCAAAGCTCTGTTCCATGTACACTGCTAGTGGAAGAACAATGTGTTTTCTGCCAAAATCTCCCTTTCTGCTAATGCCATGTCAGCTGTGCTGTTACATCAGTGAAGGTAGAGCCAAGTAGTTTAGTCAACAATGTCACACAGACCCTGTGGAAAAAGGTGCTTGGGTGACCTTGAGCATCTCACCTTTCTCAGAAACCTCAGCACAGCTGCTGCTGAAGAGGGAGAAAGCCAGGGGGAAAACCAGGAAAACAGGTCTGAGCAGTGAATTCTGCTGAACTGCAAATCAGAGCTGCAGCAATAGAAACACAAGAAGAAAATCAGCTTTTGTTTTGAGGTGTAAAAGAGACATTCACCCTACTAATACATTGAAATATGTACCCAGGGCTAGAAAAACCTTCCCAGTCTGGAAGACAAGGCTTTGCTTGGCCCTTTAGCTCTTTCTGTGATGGAGACATTTGTGTCCAACTCACTGAATGTGGTGGTTTTCTGAAACCTTGTGAAAAATTCCAGCCTTGGGCTTGCCAGGCAGGTCAGGCAGGGGGATTTATTCTTCTTCCTGCCCTGTGTCAATGCCGTGGGGGGAACTCTTCACTCCTAGGGCTGTTGGCAACTTACTGGTCCTAACTGGGGGTCTCTTGGTGAAGGATGTGTTTCCCTGTGTGTGCATGACCTGAGTTGGGAACAATCTGATCACACCACAGCACCTGCTCCCATTATTACAGCAGAAATCTGACACATCTAACTTGGGAATTGCTTTTCTTTTGACGGGTGCATGCAGAACTGTTGTAACTTGAACCTGAAAACTTTGTCATTTGTTATGATTTTTGATACTCTCGTTCTGGGTATTGTGCAGCTGGTGGCATCCTAAGCTACATCCTCTCCCAATTAATGGGTTCATTATTACCAGACATCATTATTTCAGCTAAGCAAGGCACTCCGCTCGCAACCGTGCATAAATTCAATGCTTAATTATATTGTTGCAACAGTAATTAGAATGTGTTGGGTGAGGCTGTCAATTAAAGCTGCATTCATGTGTTCCACGAGGAAGCCACACAGCACTGGGGGGCAGAGCGGGCACCCTGAGGAGGAGCAGTCCTTGGGGTGCTCCTGCTGGGTGTGTGCTTAGCCCAGAACTCTTCCAGGGAATTCCTGTGTGCCCATCCGGTGTCCCTGGGCTTGGGGAGCTGCCACTGCTCCCAAAGCTGGGGAGAGCAGGGTGCTCAGAACACCCAGGCTGTGGGGCTGCTCCTGTACGGGCACAGACTCCATGGTCCTGGTGTGTCCCTGCCAGCTCAGAACATCCAGTGATTCTGGGAATGATGGGCAGCTGCTGCTGCAGGGAGAGCACATCCAGCGCCCACGGACAGCGAGTGGTGCTGCCCTTAGAGGGCTGCTGCTCCTTCCTTACTCCTGAAACATTTCCCAGGAGCAGCACCGTGGCTCCCAGCGGTGCCCTGAGAGTGGGGCAGGGAGCCGTGGGGCCGTGGCAGGGAGGAGAGGAGAGGAGCAGCAGCCCCGTGCCAGCAGCAGCTCACATCCATCACTCCACAGCTGACCCACAGCTGGCACGGGGGACACCCTTCGTGCCAATCCCCTTTTGGCACGGGGACAGCTCTCCATCCCTGCTTCTCCTGGTCCCTGCGTGGTGCCGTGCCGGGGCGCGCTGCTCAGCAGGTTTGCTCTGTGTCCTCTGCTCGATGTTTACGGACTGTTTCTGTTGACTGCCACAGGTTTACACCATACGAGTGGTATAACCCCCACCCGTGCAACCCAGACTCAGATGTGGTGGAAAACAATTTTACTTTACTAAATAGTTTCTGGTTTGGAGTTGGAGCTCTCATGCAGCAAGGTACACCGGTTACACTTCGTTCTCGCACACGTCCCACAGTCTGCTCTAGGGCTTCTGTGCTGGTAAACTCCACCCTCTGTAAACGCAGCATGTACTGTAAAACCTGATCTCACACACGCAGAGTAGCACGAGGGAAGGTGGCCACGTGCCACCGCCACAGGGGAACTGTGCAACCCAGACAAGCATCTGAGAGAAAGGGGAGCGCGCAGGGCCACACGGGAGTTCTGCAGCCAAAGTGGAAGTTAATTGCAAGAGGGATATGAAGTGCCTCATGCTGAAGCTGAGTTTATTGGTTTAAGAGTTTTGGCACCAGGAAAACGTTGGGCTCCATCCCAACACAAACAGCCTTAGCTGCCCTAGAGGAACTGTTCCAGCTGCCAAACAAGGAAAAATGCTCTTTCTCCAGAAGGGTTGTTGAGTTTGTAGGCGCCTGTCAAACACATTTAAAACCAACACCAAACCCTTGTTTCCTATGGCTTTTCTGCAGGTATGAGTCCCATCCTTCTGTAAATGCATCTGACCCTAGAAACCTTAACTTAACCCAGTCACAAGCCCCTGTTGCTGATGATTTTGGAAATGGCTGACACTTTATTCAAGGAGGGGCAGTGAAGCTTAGTCCATCTGGGAACTCAAATAGATCTATGTACTAAACACATTTGTTTATGGCATTTATGTTCTGAGGTTTCCAATTAAATCACTTTTCACCAAAACTGGGGTCCACTGCAAAGAGAGAAAATGTTTTGAGTTGAATCAAAGCTGAACAAAAAAGACCCCACCCCATGAGAACCAAAAAGGCAAAGCCCAGCAGTACCTTGGTATTAAATTCCTAAGCATTTAAGAAAGGAATGTAAAACCATCTCTGCATTCATACAGGTACAGTTTATTCTTTCCTCTTTAACAGGCATGAGCAGCAATAAAAAAAAATTAAAATAAAGAGGATTTTTTCTTAGATATGGTAGAGAATAAATTTTGTATTGACCTAGGATGCACTTGCTTTGAGTGGTGCATTATTGTATTGAGAGGATATAGAACTTCCCCACAGAAATTGCTTTGAAGGAGGTTGGATGAAAGAAGAGCATTTCTGCTTTGTTTTGGAGCTTGTTTTATTTTGTTTTCCTTCCAATTTGTCAGTAAAACACAGGCTGAGGTTTTACAGTATCAGGCAGGTGTGTGTATCTAACTGTGGTTGCCCTGTGTGTGAAAGTGACCCAGGATTTTGTGTTTCCTGTCCTGCCTTTTTTGGAGTTTACCATCATCCACAGCAAACTGTGGGATGCAGTGTCTGCTCGTTACCACTACCTTGGGTACATGACAGTCAGCCCCAACCAGACTCTGCTTGTCTTGTAAGGAGATTCAAAACAAAACACAAGAAAGAGAGAAAAAGAAAGAAAGGAAAAATAAAAACATTCGTAAGGCAACACAAATGTTTCCATGTGCAAACTTGTGGTGTGATTGTCTGTGCATCATGGTCACGTGAAGAGTTTGGACATGATGGGAGTGGTGGTGGAAGTCTGGGTCTAGCGTTGCGCTCCTCCTCCTTGGCAGCAGCTGCTCGTTATGCTTGACTGGAAGCCACTTGTGACTAAATTTTAAAATGTGATGATCAGACTTTCTCTTTTCTACAGAGCGTGAGCAAAGTCTGGATCAGGATTGGCTGTCATGTCTGCCATAAAAAGGCACTAGAGAGACTTCAGCAAGTATTGTCTCTGCCCCCGAGTCTTGCTGGCAACATTTTGATTTAGATGCTGCTTTCCCTGTTTTTCCCCTGGAAGTCTCAGATGTGTTTGCATCCTCTGAAAGCATCCAAACAGGGCACATTTCATCCAGTCCGTCCAGGGAAGCTGTCAGTGTCAGAAAGGAGAGCTGTCCCTCAGAGCTCAGCTCAGCCAGGAACGGGGCAGGCAGGAGCAGCCGGAGCAGAGAGCACCTGGGTGGAGAGGGGTGGGATGGAGCAGATCCCGGGCTGATCCCACAGCCTGGACAGCAGGAAGGGGAGGATTCTACCCCTGAGCTGAGGTGAGAGCCCACCTGCAGAGCTGCCCCAGCCCTGGGGCCAGCAGCACAAGGAGCTGGAGCTGCTGCAGAGAGTCCAGAGGAGGCCCCGGAGCTGCTCCAGGGCTGGAGCCCCTCTGCTCTGGGGCCAGGCTGGGAGAGCTGGGGGTGCTCACCTGGAGAGGAGAAGGCTCCAGGGAGAGCTCAGAGCCCCTTGCAGGGCCTGAAGGGGCTCCAGGAGAGCTGGAGAGGGACTGGGGACAAGGCCTGGAGGGACAGGACACAGGGAATGGACTCAGACTGGCAGAGTAGGTTTAGATTTGATATCGGGAAGGAATTGCTCCCTGTGGGGATGGAAAAGCCCTGGCACAGCGTGCCCAGAGAAGCTGTGGCTGCCCCTGGCTCCCTGGCAGTGCCCAAGGCCAGGCTGGACACTGGGGCTTGGAGCAGCCTGGGACAGGGGGAGGTGTCCCTGCCATGGCAGGGGTGGCACTGGGTGATCCTTAAGGTCCCTTCCAGCCCAGGCCACTCTATTACTCCATGATAAACGAGTGCTTCTTGCTGGAACTGAGGCACTCGGAAAGGTGAACGCTGGAATAAAAGTGGGAAAAACGAGATGCTGCCCCACTCAGCTCAGCCAGGAGCAGGGTTTGCTCTCACCCCACCAGAGCAGTCACTCAGGGCAGAATTACCAGGGTGGGAACAGAGTGTCTTCTTTCCCACAAACAATGTTTTGCTGCAGGAAATCACAGGAGATTTGACCTCTCACCCCACAAGTGCAGCACACAGGGATTTTCCATGCTCTCCTGAGCAGTGCTGGCACGTTCCCTGTGTGTGGCACAGCATCTATTTGTATAGCTGCCTAAGCTCAAAAGCAAGAATTCCTTCAGGATGACCTGAATCAGCACAGCTTTTGCAGTTTAACCCCAACTTAGAAATAGAGAGAAACAAGGAAATATTACATTGTATTGAAAAAAGAAAAAAAAATCAAATCAAGGAAACAAGAAAGTACAGCAGAAGTACAAACACAAACCCAGGCAGAGCTACAGCTCTGGAAACAACTCCATTTGGACTGGAAAATTTCAAGTGAGAGTTTTTGCCTTCAGACTGCTCTCACTGTTTGGCAGTTCTGTCAACACACTCCAGCCCTTGGGCTAAGCTTAGCTCTGACCTTTAAGAGACACAGCTCTGTGTTTACAGATACAGCTCCAATCTGTTTGCTGGTTGGAGAGGAAGGTTTTACCCTTTCGGTCTCTGCCCCAAAAGTTACATTCAGAGTTTTTGCAAAGTCTGAAAATGTTTTCTGTAATGTTGAAATTTCTTGCAGAACTCACTGAATAGCTGAGGGGACATAATATGTCAACATGCTTTCCCAGCAATAAAAACACATTTGTCAAATCAAAAGCTTTAGCCCTGAGCATTTTTTTCACAGGCTCTTAAGTATTTTCTTAAGTCCATCCCTCATCAGCAAAATAATTGTGCAAAAACTTAACTTTGAAGTCAAATTTCTCAGATGGCTACCTAAGAGCTTTGCTGAACCAGATCCTCGAATCCCACATTATGCACAGAATTCAGTGGGAATGCCCCCCCAGTAAAAGAGCAGAAGATTTGCCTCAGAGTGCTGAGAAACACCAGTGTCTCTGGCTGAAACAGAGGTGATCTGAGCTGCCTGGGAACCATTGCAGTGCAGGTAACACGTGCTGCTCTCTGGGGATTTATGGCAATGGCAGAGACCTGCTCAAACTTGCTCAGAATAATGAGAGTTAAATACACTGTCCAAAACTTTGCATCGCCCTGAGGATCCAAGGGATGTGTCCATCGACCCTTTGACTTCTCAAATGTGAGGCACACATTGCTAGAAAGAGGTTTTCTGGGGGCTGAGCTGAGGTTCACTGGAGGTCACTGGAGCTGCATTGATCTCCCTGTTGGTGCTGAGATGTGTCGATAGAGCAGGCTCCTCCTGTGAGGTATTTCTGTCAGACAGCTGTGAGCAGAAGAGCATTTGCTAAAGAGCTCTGGTTACAAAATTGATTGCAGTGTATGGGCACAAAGGGACTCCAGAAGCAGAAAAAAATACCAGAGTAGCTTGCTGGGGATGTACGAGATTAATATCACAAGGCTGGTTAGCTCAGAGAGGTAAGGGGGCTTAGACCCAAGGATAATTCCATTTGTCATGTATCATGGCACACATCCCCTTCCCAGTGTGTTACCATTATAAATGTCAGCTGTGCATCTGTGAGATTATTGTTGAAATCATTTTATCATGCTACAGCTCATAAAAGCATTCTGTGCCTAAAACCAGGCTGTGGTATCAGGAAAGCTTCATTTTAATATGATTGTTTTGATGGTGTTGTAACAGGATCAGAGCTGATGCCCAAAGCTCTTTCCACCAGAATAGTTGGAGGAATATGGTGGTTTTTCACCTTAATCATAATCTCATCCTATACTGCCAACTTGGCTGCCTTCCTTACCGTGGAGAGGATGGAATCTCCCATCGACTCGGCAGATGACCTGGCAAAGCAAACCAAGATCGAGTACGGGGCTGTCAGAGACGGATCCACCATGACCTTCTTCAAGGTAAGACAGCCCCGGGAGGTGAAGCCACAGCATCCCCAGGGATTGCAGGGGTAGGGGAATACATCATTCCCCCAAAACCAGGGCCACGGTATATTACAGAAGGTAAATACACCAGGTACCCCGGCCATAGTGGATCCTTCAGCACCAGGAATGTAAAACCCAGCAGATTTCCCCAGGACATGTGGAAAAGCAGTGAGGAGTAAACCCATCTGCCTCTGATGGGAGCCAGGGCATGGGGATATTCTCCTCCAGCTGGGATCCTATTTCCTTCCAGCCACTTCACTAAGAAGCATCTGGAAAAGTCTGCTTCCCCTTCTGAAAGCCACATTTGCAGCACAGTAATTCTGCAGGAAAATGCACATTTGTTTGTCCCTTTCTTAATGCCCCATGGTCAATATTACCCAGACTGTCAATACAGTCACACCTGCACACATCTGCAAGTGAAGAGTTTTCTGTGGCTAATTGTTTGGTAGACAACTGTGATAATTGTGTCTTTTTTTTCTTAATTATTAGTATTAATTACATACAAAATGGATAATCTCATCAGGTGTCAGTGTAAAAGCCAACAAGCTATAAATACGGAATACATGCACAAAAATCCTGTGACAGCCAGAATTAATTAGCAGCTTCTCAGCAGGGAAGTCAGGCTCAGGATGAGCCTGGATCAGGCTTTTCCCTGTGGTGTCTGAGGATGGTGTTTGTGGAGTCACACACACAGAGCCTTTGAAGGGGATGAGGCTCTGGGGGAAGCAGTGGGGCAGAACATCTGTGACAAGAGATCTCTCCCCTTTTGGGGACATCCCAAACAGGCAAAAATCCCAAATTCCTGTGTCACCTGCTCCAGGTGACCCTGCCTTGGCAGGGGGGTTGGACTGGGTGATCTCCAGAGGTCCCTTCCAACCCCAACCATCCCGGGATTCTGGGATTCTGGGATTCTGTGTAGTCTGTCCCTGCTGCGCTGCCCTTGCCAAGGCTCTCCTGTGGCTGAACAGAAATGTTTCCTTGCTGAAAGAAAAACACCAACTACAGCATTTTGCTATAGTGAGCTCCTGAAATGATGAGCTGACATTTCCACTGAGATGGAAACCCACCTGGAGATATTCCAGTAAGGCAAGCTCTGGGTTCTCCTCTGGCTCTTCCATGCCCAGAGAAGCTCACTGCCATTGACATTCTGAAGTCAAATTTAGCTTCAGAGTCAAAACTTCAAATCCTGCTGCATCCCAGCGTTTTTAGAGGAAATAGATCCTGAAGCTCAACTTGAGAAGCTCAGAACAAATTTCCTAGAGCTGTTTTTAGTTTTACACTGATTTCTTTTTGCACCATTAATCCCGCAGGCAGAAATAATGTAGGCTTAAAAGCATGTGAGCTTCTAAAAGAAAACCTTCAGACAAGGTGGTTAAATATTTATGCACTACATGTGCCAGCTTACTTGTGCCTGAAATACACGTTCACAGAAGCACAGGGGAAGGACAGTGCAGAAACTGGGGATGGATTCCCTGGCAGAGGGATGGTGACACTGTGGAAATGCATGAAAAATGCAATGTATCACACTTGTACACTGTGTTTTATCAAAGGTGTTATGATTATTATTAGGGAAAAATTTCCAGATCCTCACAAGATTAGGAGCTCCTTGTCCTGCCTAAAACTTGGAATAAAAAATCCTGGAGTAGCTCTCTGTACATAAACAGCTACTTCCGTCTACAAAGGAAGGCTCTGACTTTGCCTGCCCCAGACTGTGAAATGCTGCATCTACTCCTTGAGCTAAATAAACACACACCCCCCAGGGAGGGGCCTGGGAGCTGGGAAAAGGCAGCAGGGGGGAATTGGGGCAGCAGAAGGGAGCTGGGGAAGGAGGAGGGAGTTGGGGCAGCAGGAGGCAGCTGGGGCAGCAGGAGGGAGTTGGGGCAGCAGGAGGGAGTTGGGGCAGCGGGAGGGAGTTGGGGCAGCGGGAGGGAGTTGGGGCAGCAGGAGGCAGCTGGGGAAGGAGGAGGGAGCTGGGGCAGCAGGAGGGAGCTGCGGCAGCAGGAGGGAGCTGGGGAAGGAGGAGGGAGCTGGGGCAGCAGGAGGGAGTTGGGGCAGCAGGAGGGAGTTGGGGCAGCAGGCGGGAGCTGGGGCAGCAGGAGGGAGCTGGGGCAGCAGGAGGGAGCTGCGGCAGCAGGAGGGAGCTGGGGAAGGAGGAGGGAGCTGGGGCAGCGGGAGGGAGTTGGGGCAGCAGGAGGGAGCTGGGGCAGCAGGAGGGAGTTGGGGCAGCAGGAGGGAGCTGGGGCAGCAGGAGGGAGTTGGGGCAGCAGGAGGCAGCTGGGGCAGCAGGAGGGAGTTGGGGCAGCGGGAGGGAGTTGGGGCAGCGGGAGGGAGTTGGGGCAGCAGGAGGGAGTTGGGGCAGCGGGAGGGAGCTGGGGCAGCGGGAGGGAGTTGGGGCAGCAGGAGGGAGCTGGGGCAGCAGGAGGGAGCTGGGGAAGGAGGAGGGAGCTGGGGCAGCAGGAGGGAGTTGGGGCAGCAGGAGGGAGCTGGGGCAGCAGGAGGGAGTTGGGGCAGCAGGAGGGAGCTGGGGCAGCAGGAGGGAGCTGGGGCAGCGGGAGGGAGCTGGGGAAGGAGGAGGGAGCTGGGGCAGCAGGAGGGAGTTGGGGCAGCGGGAGGGAGTTGGGGCAGCAGTCACTCCAGTCCCGCACTCCTCCCAGGGTACAGCACAATTGCAGCGCCTCTGCCGTGCCATTCCGGACTGTGTCTCTGTTCTGGGAGCTGTCCTGTCCCCGGGAGTGCTGAAGTGCTGGGAACAGGGACAGGCAAAGGAGGGATGAACACCACGGGCTGCAGCAGCTGTGAGAACACCCTGAGGGAGTGAGGCACAGGGCTGGGGTGCCCTGGGAAGGGCCATTACCTCGAGGGCTTTCCCTGCTGCAAGATGTGATTTGTCAAATCAAATAGTACTAAAGCCAAGGAATGCTGAGGGGAAGAGATTTTTTTTCAGACCAACATTTTTCAAAGCAAACCACGATGTGCTGGGCATTCCTCGCTGTGGAGGGGACAGGAACAAGGGAGTGGCATGTAGGACATGAGGGACAAAGCCCAGATCCCTCTGGTTTCCAGGACTGTATGGGACACACAGGGAAAGGATTTCTGGAGGCATCAGGCACAGAAAAACACAAAATAAAGAGCTTTGATTTAGGATTTTGTGCTCAAAGCAGCAGCAGGAAGCCCCTGGAAGATGAGATTACACAGTGTAACTGCTGGATGGGATGGAGATCAGGAAGCACATTAGAAAAGCAAGGTACTCCCACTGCTTTTCTGAAAGCTCCATTTCCATTTATTCAGGCTGGCATCTCTGGTAGGTAGTGGTGTCTATAATGCACGTGCTAACAGTTGTGATTGCCCACTGGTTCAGAATGCTTAGCACTGGTGTGCTTGCTGCAATAGTTCCCCCAGGAAAACATTATTCTAAAGACGAATTATTTTTCAAGGAAGTCACTTTTCTGCTGTGACTTTTAGCCAGACGGTGGGGGGAATGAAAACAAAAGCAATTGGAATTATCTGGGGGGTGGGAATGGAGTTCTGACTTTGAAAGGAACCTCAGAATTGGCCTCTTCCCTGTGTAGAGATGCCAGATCTGGCCAGAGGAGATGAAAATACCCCAAAAAACAGGGCCTGGGCAGCTCAGGATGGTTAAGCCTTGTAAGAGGGCAAGCCAGCATCACCCCAGGCAGCACTGTCCATCTGTGGGAATGGCCAAATCTGGGAGAAGTCCAGCTGAAGGCAAGATGTTTCCCATCCACAAGCAGTGACACACATTTCTTTCTCCAGCCTGCTGCCCTGCTCTGTTTCCAGCATGTCCATAAATCTTCCACTGCTTTCTTGCCCCTCCATCATAACATATCTTAGTCCTGTGTTGCAGCTTGTGTCAGCTCCTGCCTTCTAAAGTGCAGATGTGTTTCCACCAAAATTAATGAAAACTCAGAGGCCAAAATTTGGCACAGGGTGCATCTGAAAAAAAAGTGAGCTGGCAAGTTGAGAAGCCAAGATCTTTCTTACAAACTCTTCTGAATAAGGAATACATCCTTTCACTAAATTCACCATCAGATTCAGTCTAGTGCATAAACATAGCATCAATTTCAAAAATATTCCCAACTGAGCTATAAAAATGGTTCCTACTTGAGAAAAGACACTTAACCACCTTCAGAGTTTAGTGGTATCCTGTGGCTCACCAAACTGAGGTGGAATTCAGGTGACATTCACAGATATTGAATTTACAGGCATATTAACATTTAAAGCTCGAAGAACTAGAAAATCAACTTCTCCCAGGAATCCCCCCGAAGCTGTTGTTTAAAACTGAGCCTAGAATCAGCTGAGATGGCTGTAAGCCAGAATTAGGGCTTGAGGGACTGAGGAGACGCTGCCCTTAACCCCTGTGGCAAAAGGATCACATCCTTAAGCCTGACTGCAATGGAAGCACAAAGCAGGAGTTTATTTGGTCCTGAAGTCCGTGACCTCCAGGCAAGTGATAGGAACACAACAGGTGCAGATGGATGCTCTGCTCATCACCAGGCTCTGGGAGCAGTGGTGTGCCCCCACGGGTGTCTGAGGGCAGCAGTGTCCCAGGGCAGCAGTGTCCAGCTGCTGCAGTCCATGTGTGCTCCAATCCATGGAACACCATGGGCCCAGAGAGCTTCAGAGCACTTCACAGCCAGGCCAGTAATGAAGTTCCTGGCACTGCAAAGAAAGTGGGAAATAACAAGAGATTCCTCAGCATGAAGCCCAGTAAGAGGGAAATGCTACCAGAAGGAAAAGCCTGCCACCGATTCCCTGTCACTCCAGATGTGATTCTGGCACTGAGGCTGGGGAGGCTGAGGAACATTTGGCAAGTGCATTTCGGGTGCTGGTGTGATTCTGTGCCTCCTTTTCCCCCCACAGAAATCCAAAATCTCGACGTACGAGAAGATGTGGGCGTTCATGAGCAGCAGGCAGCAGACGGCGCTGGTGAAGAACAACGACGAGGGCATCCAGCGCGTGCTCACCACCGACTACGCCCTGCTCATGGAGTCCACCAGCATCGAGTACGTGACCCAGAGGAACTGCAACCTCACCCAGATCGGGGGGCTCATCGACTCCAAGGGCTACGGCGTGGGCACCCCCATTGGTAAGAGGCTCTGGGGCTGAGCTGCTGGGGAGCACACCCACAGTGTCCCCTGTGCAAACGGTTCAGTCCGTCCTGGGGTCACAGGACAAGTGAGAATGGATTCACACTGAAAAAACAGGGTCAGGTGGGATATTGGGAATGAATTCCTCCCTGGAAGGGTGGGGGGGCCCTGGCACAGAGTGCCCAGAGAAGCTGTGGCTGCTCCTGGATCCCTGAAAGTGTCCAAGGCTGGGTTGGACAGGGCTTGGAGCAACCTGGAACAGTGGAAGGTGTCCCTGCCCACCTGACTGGAAGGGCTTTAAGGTTTCTGGGATTCTGCATGTACCCCAAAGGAAACTGCTTACTCAAAACACTGAAATCCCTGATGCAGAACTTTGCAGTTGATCCTCACTGTTCTTCGGTGTTGCTCTGAGGTCATGAAATAAATCAGAAATTCATCCACTTTAATGCAGAGCTTTAAGACTCCCAATTTCTCTGAAGTCTCTCTGGCGAACCTTTTTTTTAGCATGTTCAGCACCCTTTCTAAGATCTTCTACAGCATTAAAACTTGTGTCAGATTTTTGTGCTGTGCACTTGTGAACAATTGGCACTGGAGAGCCAGGTTTTGTCCTGTGTTCATAGAATTATGGAACCACAGAAGGGTTTGGGTTGGAAAGAATCTCAAAGTCCACCCAGTGCCTCTCCCTGCCATGGGCAGGGACACTTCCCACTATCCCAGGTTGCTCCAAGCCCTGTCCAGCTGGGGATTGGTTCATCCATTGCTTGACAGAGCAGATATAAATAAGGGAGAAACACCTCTGCACTTGGAACTGCCATTCTGTGTGGTGCTGAGCACCGCAGACAGACATGACATCCCAAGTATATTTTTCCACTGGCTGCATGAGAACAGCCTTGGCACCCTGAGGAAAGTGATACAAAAGCTAAAATCCCCAAGAATGACAAACTCATGGCAAGAGTTTCCTTGCAGTTATAAAGCTGCCACACTTTAAACCAAGAACAATGAAGGAATAATTGGAACAGATGGCAATCCTCAGAGACAGTGCAGCCATTGGAAATGCAGCTGTGAAATATATTTATGTTTCTTGTATGAGAAGTACACCTTTATTTTTTTGTTAAGAAAAACCTGCAAAATTCAGGGGAATAGATATCCCCAAGCACTGTGGAATAATCCAGCACCATCAAGCACCTCATAAACAACTGATTTCATAAACAAGTTAAACCTGCCACTATTCAGAGGGACCTCCAAGGCTCTGTTATTTCTCTCAGAGCATTCAAGAGGCTTTATTGCAGAGGCTTTATGGAAAATTAAAACAAACAAACAAACAAAAAAGGCTTCTCTATGACCCTTAACACCAGATCTTCAGCAAGGATTAAGTGGCCTGCAGGGGAATGTAAAACCACAGGGCCCGTCACTCCAAAATTTCCAGTGAGAGAGCTGGACAGCACCGTATGGCTCTCAAAGAAACAGGGAATTCCTGAATCCAGGAAATGTATTACTTTATCAGAGCATCTTCTGCAAGTAAAATGCAGCAGTTACAGGCATCAGGAGGAATTTCCCCTTGGAAAGGGTGGCCAGGCACTGGCAGGGGCTTTCCAGGGAGGTTTGGAGTCCCCATCCCTGGAGATGTCCACGAAAGGCCTGGGCATGACACTCAGTGCTCTGGGCTGGGGACAAGGTGGGACAGCTGGAACTCGGTGCTCTCAGTTCTTTTCCACCCTCAGCGATTCTGGGATTCTGTGATGTGTCAGGGCAGGTTTAACTCCAGGATCAGTGCCAGTGCTGATGCAGGTAATTCTAACACTAAAGCTCTTCCCAGTTTTTGAGACACTGCTAAGAAAGTAGATAAATGCATTTCTTGGCCTAAGAGGTTTGTTAATAGTTCAGAGGCCATAAGTAATGTGCTGAATATTTGAAGAGGTGTGGAGACGGATTTGTGGGTGGTGTTAGAGCTCACCAATAAACCACTACCAATACAGCTCTCCAGGCTCTCTTGACAGACTCTAAAAGCCCATGTAGAAATATGGAGGTGCCTGTTACCCTCCAGATGAATTGTGGTAATCCTGATTGCAACATAAACACTACAAGAAAGAATGAACAACCCCACAAATCCTGTGTTGTGACTGGCTGCTCCACTTTACCTCCCAGCTGTGCTCTTCCAGACAGGGGAAATGAATGACTCCTGCAGCCTCACCCATTGCAGGGGACAAGCCTCTCCTAAGGCACAAACAATTCTGCTCTCTCTTCTGCCAGGCATTGCTGTTTTCAGGGGTAATAATTCACTCCTCTGTGCAAAGCCAGTTTTTGGAGGTATTTCCGGCCTGTTTTCTGTATTGTTATTTTTGGTCTTTAACAGCAAGCACACAAATCATCCATTCTTACAGCGGGCATGTTTTCCTCTCAGAGCTGGCTGCCTCCAGCAGTACTGGTCTCTGACTTCCCAGATGGATTTGGGATAGTCTGACACATGTCTCCTGGCAGCTGTGGTCACAGCATGGCCCAGTGCTGGCACTGCTCTGCCCCAGCAGCAGCTGAGTGTTGGCACAACAAATGAGGAACTGCAATGTTCTTCACACTGGTTCTCCTCAGACAGGGCTGGGGAATGAAGGAATGAAGGAAATGGAGAGGGGGATGTCAATCTATGGGACAAGTATTTTTAACAATGTCCTGCACAGCAAAATAAGGAGGAAAACTGAGGCTGTGAGGCCGAATTTCCAGGGCTATTTCCATGCATCAGGACTCCAGAATGGTGCTTCAGTGAGATTTTTCTGACATGATCCCTGCAATTCTGGCACGCAATCTGCCTTAAAGCTTGTTTTGCCTTGATGGAGTTGAGTTTGCAACACCTTTAATGTGCAGCAAAATGTGACTTTGGTGAAATATCAGTTGAAGGAAGTCTGAGAATCAGAGAAAGGCCTGGACTGGGAGGGACCTTAAAGCCCATTCAGTGCCACCCCTGCCATGAGCAGGGACACCTTCCACTATCCCAGGTTGCTCCAAGCCCCAGTGTCCAGCCTGGCCTTGGACACTGCCAGGGATCCAGGGGCAGCCACAGCTGCTCTGGGTACCCTGTGCCAGGGCCTGCCCACCCTCCCAGGGAAGAACTTCTTTCCAGTATCCCACCTAATGCTGCCCTCTGGTAGTGGGGAGCCATTCCCTGTGTCCTGTCCCTCCATGTCTTATGCTGCTAAAGAAGGGGAAAAGGTGGGCAGGAGTCGCTGCAGGGCTTTCAGCTCTGCATTTCAGAGACTCAGTACTCAGCCGTACGGAGTCCAGCATGGCAAGATTTGGGAGCACACGTGTGCCTTTGGAGCCAAACAGCATCTCACAGAATCACAGAACCACTCCTGCAAGCCCCCCACCCCTTGCTATCACAAAATCCTGGTCCTACAAAGCAAAGCCTCTCTCACAAACACAGGCTACAGGATTTTGGAAAATGGAGAAGCTGAGCAGAGTGTGTGAGAGCAAATCTAAGCAGACTGAGCAACCCAGTGTGACCCCACTCCTCACCAGACACTGCCCAGGCCCATAAAGCTGCAGAGCCTGCACACACATCATTTAGCAAATGGTGGCCCACAAACCAAAAGCATGAAATTGTTGCTATTTTCAACTTGCAGGGCTGCTATTGTTGCAAATCACAATAAAAAGGACTTGTCCACACGGTGTTCTTACAAGCTGTAGCTAGCTGAGGAGGAGCTGTGGGTGTGCAGGTGTAAATGAGAAGAGAAGGTGTCTGAGTGACTGTGGCCTCCTCTGAGGCAGCCCCTCATTTGCAGGCAGCAGGAAAAACCAACAGATGCTGAAGTGAATAGAAGGGATGCAAAGTGGAAATTCTCAGACTGCTCACAGCAATATTCAAATATGATGTGAAGGAATGCCTTAGCAAGAAAATCCACTGCCAAAGCTTAAATAAACCTCACTAGGGAACCTTAACATTATCATGAATTCTCAAATAACTGCACCAGTGGAGCCTTCTGCTTCCCAGTCCCCAGGGCAGACACCAACAGAGATTCCCCTTCCCACCTCCAGCCTTTCCAGCTGGAATAATCCCTCCTGTAATAAGGGAGGTTTCTGCCTGCCAGCACTGCCAGGCCTCTCTGTCCCCTCGCAGGGTCCCCGTACAGGGACAAGATCACCATCGCCATCCTGCAGCTGCAGGAGGAGGGCAAGCTGCACATGATGAAGGAGAAGTGGTGGCGAGGCAACGGCTGCCCCGAGGAGGACAGCAAGGAAGCCAGCGCCCTCGGGGTGGAGAACATCGGGGGCATCTTCATCGTGCTGGCGGCGGGGCTGGTGCTGTCCGTGTTCGTGGCCATCGGAGAGTTCATCTACAAATCGCGCAAGAACAGCGACATCGAGCAGGTGAGTGAGCCGCCCAGGCTGAGCTCGGAGCACGGGCACATTGCCTCCTTGCTGGAGTGTGCATTTCCTGCTGCTGAACTCTCACCAGGCCTTCCTGGCTCTAATGACAATTAATTTATTAATGAGAACAGGGAAGTGCCTCACCCACAGCCCAATTAGTGCTGCTTAGCCGGGCAGTGCTGAACAAGGGCAATTAATTTCTCAAAACAGTTTCTGCTTGAACTTCAGGACTTCCAGCATAAATTACATTGGAAAGGAATAAAACACAACTGGGCTGTCGGTTTTTTTATCTGCCATTAACACAAGCCGCTTGAGTAACACAGGAAAGCACATCCAAATCCCAGGAGCCATTTTCCTCTTGTTCTAGAAAGTGTCTTTATTCAGAGCCAGGGGTTTACAAACTGTGCTGAAGGATACACTTCAAAGCAGGGAGGTCTACTGAGAGGTGATGGATGCTGCTGTAAAGTAAGATTTTGGAGCCAAAGAAATTCTGCTTATAGTTCCACTGAAGTGTAATGAGCAGTTTAAAAGGGCAGAGGGAAAACAAAGGAAATGCTGTGGTTAAATCATGTGGTGAGCTTTAGAGTGGTTTGTGAGGAAGGATCAATCCTTAAAATCGAGTGTAAACACCCCTTTAGAGAACCACCAGCCCTGTGAAAGAGGCAGGGCTGAGCAGGAGCTTGGAGAGCGCTCCCAAGCTGTAAGCCAGCCCCTTCTGCCCAGGGGCATTTTGTCCTGGCTCTGTCCTGGACCCTGCCGTGGCCCTCTTGGGCTCCTCTCCAGCAGGACTTTCCCAAGGGACAAGGGGACCCCACTCTGCAGGAGCAGGGGGTGACCCTGAACCCCTAGAGGTTCCCATTTCCTCACTCCAGGCTCCCAGCCATGAGGCACCCACCTCAAAATGGGTTAAGTTCCCTTCACACTTTGAGGTGGGAAAGGCTGGAGCTTTTCCATGGGGAAAAATCCCCTCCCCATGCAAGGCTGGTGACATAAATGCCAGGAGTGGCTGTTGAGGCAGAGACCCTCCCCGAGGGCAGCAGGGACGAGTGGGAGAAGAAGGGAACATTTTGAACTCGCTCTCAGTTTGCATTGAAAGCAGTGTCGCTGTCCACAAAAAACAGATGCAGCTCACAGAGCAATCCCAGGATATGTCAGTCAAAGGGTCCCTGGTTTGTGATAAGGCAGAGATAAAGGATTAATGTATTTGCACATATTGCAGCTTTCTAATTAGTACTTTAGCCCATTTTAGCACAAAATGCATAAAAAATGTATTGGTATCTTTGTTTTGTTTGCATCTCGGGAGATCATTTATTCAAATATGTTTTGGAGAACACTTGCAGCTAATTAAAATATTTAGTATAATTAAAATGTTTAGTTTAAGGGCTGACACGGTGCAGAATATGCTGGAAACTTTGCAGGAGTCTGTGCAAGGCAGCGCCTCCCTGAAGCCTCCCTAAAGCAGACGTAAAGCATTAGGCAAGGGCTGTTAATTTACTGAGCAATAGGTGAATAACAGAATCTGGGGTTGTACACACGTGTGCACACCCCCCATTTCTGCACCTGCGCTGCTGCTGCACAGCAAAGTGTTGCTTAATCATTAGAATCATTAAGTGAGTTAATGTGGCACATCCAGCTTCTCCTCCAGAAGTAATTCACAGAGAGCATGATACCAGTGATTCCAGTGTTTCTCGCTGGTTTCTCTGGGATTGTTTTCTCTTTTCCCTGGTGAGATAAGCAGCTTAGATGGGAAATGCTGTGCAGGGTGTGTTATCACTAAGCCAATCCAAACCATTGTTGAATACAATCTGTGATTTTTCTGTTTTCATACGTGGAGTCTCTTTTGATTTAAATGGCTTTTGTATCATTCTCACGCTTGTTTTTTTTCAGTTTTGCTTCGTTCATTTATTTACTTTTCTCCATTTCTCTTCTCTTGCATGCAAGGCCTTTTGTTTCTTTTACGGACTGCAGTGTAAGCAACCCCACCCGTCCAACTCCACCTCTGGCACCACCTTATCCACGGAGTTAGACTGTGGCAAATTAATCCGGGAGGAGCGAGGGATCCGAGCACAGCCCTCGATCCACACGGTGTAGTCAGGAGAGGACCAAGGTGTGTGTGGGGAGAGCATCACGCCCAGGCAGGGCTCTGCACTGCCGAGGGTTAACGCAGGGCACAAGCTGATCTAGAGTAAATTGCCAAAGCCCTGAAATCCCAGCGGTTGAAATGTGTGTCATGGGAAATAATTACACCCCCAGCAGGGAGTTCAGCAGAGCGTGGTAGCCTTTCAGAATTTAGTCCCCCGTGTGTAATTGTCACCTTGTCATTTCCTGGGGTAATTCACCTGCTTCAGGTAAGAAAAATTATTTACCTCCTTTTCATCTCCTCCTCAAGCTGAGCTGAACAGTGGCAGCTTCGTTACTGAAAGCAAAGAGGAACATTCAGCTTGGTCTCTGAATTCAGGAACCTCCCAAACACCCTGCAGAGCTCCATTAACTTCCTGAACCCCTGTTACAAGCAGCCAGAGATGTTGAGCTGGCATCTCTTATTCCCTTTGTCAATATTTAATGAATTTTAATTCCTCCATTTAAAATTCATTTCTCAAAGCCTGCAAGTAACCATCATAGCACAAAATCTGACACATCACTTAAATTTTATGCCATGTAACCATTAAGGACAAATTCAACAGGAGCACCCTCAGGCAACAGACCATTAATAGAGCAGCTCCATTGTCTTGTTTGAGCAATTCACAGCATTCATTTGTGGCAGAGAAAACTCCTTTATGGGAAAATCGGGCATCAGTTTAAGCCCTGGCACGGCTTTGCATATTGAACCCTGGTGGGATGTTTTGTGTAGGAGGCTGGCGCTGGCTGTGTTAGGACAGCATTTGGATTTCCTCCAGCCCTCAGCCAGCCAGGGACTGACAGAGCAGGGGACAATGGACTGGATGTGGTTTTGCCACCAAAAACCATATGTCAACAATCTGAGATGCACAAGGTGCACAGAAAAACCAGCTCGAGGAATGTCATGAACTGTGGCAAACCCCAGCGTTCCCAAAACCCTTTACCTGTATTCCACTGTATCCCAGATTCCCATCAGTCTCCCATCTCCCTCCCCTCACCCCTATTTTATGTTTTCCTGCCCAGTGGAGCTCCTCAGACAGGTTACTGCTCTGTTTTCCTGGGGCCATTTCTGCCCCCTCTGCAGTCAGGGGCCTTGCTGGAGTGGATGTGGAGTGCTCTCATGGAATGAGTTCTGTGTTCCTGGCTCCTGAGAGCAAACAGTGCTCCATGATTTCCTCTCAGCCCTGTTCCAGGGTTGATCCTGCTGGCAGCAGGCTGGAGTGGTTTGGGACAGAGCTGTGCTGCTCACAGCTCGGCTGTACCAATTCTCTTCTGCTCACCCGAGGGTGGGAGTTTATGCTGCACTCCAGATGCTGCAAGAAATTGTCTTGCTCAGAATGGTCTCTTAACTTGTTTGAATGGGGCCTTGAAAGCTGTGGCTCTCCATAAAATGCTCCTTTTTGCAAGCGAAGACCTGGATTAGGTCCTCTGAATACCTGATTTAAGAAAACACTTTTTACTTTCAGCTTTCCAGTAGAAGAGACTTAAAACTAATTAAATTCAGCTTGTCTCAAGTCTCAGAGGAGAGGGAAGATGCCTAATGTGTTTATCTCCATCATTGCTCCATGCAAGAAATCCTCTGGGTTGCAGATTGGACCGGTTCTGTAATTGTTCCTTAGATTGGTGCTGGGTCCAGAGGGCTGCTGTCACTTGCTGGGTAAACATTTCTCCAGCTGTCAGCCCCTCAGCCCCACTGGCAGCAACAGACATGGTTCCCTGGATTTAGCTGTCCCACGGGCTGGGAGCAATTCCCTGGAGGAATTGCAAAGCAGCTCCCGCTATCCCTGACAGAGCCTCATCCCTAGCTACAAAAAGAGTTATCAAAAGCTATCACTGGAGTTCAGGTGATGTGGGAGACCAGCAAGCAGCTTTACTGATTTTTCTTGTGAAGAGAGCACACAGGAACAGTTACTGTAAGTGGGGAAAAGTTAAATTAATCCCTGGATTACTGTCACACTGTTTTGACAGTCACTGCTCAATAGACTCTGGCAGGTTAAAGGAGTTAATTTGGGGATCTCCTCATGCCATCAGTGACAGAATATTCACACAGATCCTCAATGTGCCCCAGCAGCAGTTTGCTCACTGAAATAAACTATTTTGGATATTTTTTCCTTCTGTGCAAAAATAAATCAAATTTCTTTCAGCACCAGACAGAGGCCAGTGTCCCAGCTACGGGTGTAGGAGAAAAATCCTGACTTCTGCACTTCCTCCTCTGTCCCTGAGCTACTCAGGAGTTCTTCCAGAATTAAATCTGCCCCACATTGAGAACAATCAAATCTCATTTGATTTTCACAGTTCTCAGCACTTCAACAGCACACTGGGTTTGGGGTGGATTCTTTATTGTTATTTGTTTGGTTTTGCAAGGTATTAGTAAAATGCCTTGTCCTCAGTGGCAGCCCAGCAGCAGAAGCAACAGATTGATAAATCCTGACTACAACCCTTTTTTTAAATTGTTTCTACTTAATTTTATGTTATTTATTTATTTTTTTTAATTCTGAATCTGTAATTCTTCTAAAGCTTAGCACAGACCCCTGCATGGGAGTGTAAGGAAGGATTTGGGAGCTTCATGACTAAGCTTTAGCAGCTGCTGAAATGACCAAGGGGCACAGAGAAAGAGTCCCACATCACACAGAGAGCAGAACCTATTGTGTTTTTAAAGGATGATATTTCCTTTTACATGCCATGACCTGCAGCATTTTGACACTGGCAGAATGAGAAAGTTAAGCTGGCTGAAAGCAAAATGTTAAATTCATTATTAAGTTGTAAAAGGGATTGATCTGTACCCACTCTGCTCTTTTTCTGGACAGACCTCAGCGGTGGACAGACCAGCATGGAAAAAAAAGGGGGTTTAAAGCAACCCTTTCAGTCTGGACACCAGAACATGGGACAAAAGAACAGTATATTGCCCTTTTAAATCGAATTTTAATGTCAGCATCCCATTCTTGAAGGCTGCTTGGCAGGTGCTGCTCAGAGGGCTTGGGCTCAGAGGTCTCAGGCTTCCCCAGGGGTGTGGTCCTTGTACATGGTTTTCCTATAAACCCCACACCATTCTGGCTGAGGCTGTACTTGCTATGCACCACCTTTCCTAAGAATAACTTGAAGTCTTCCTGATAACAACTGTTTTAAAGTTCAAAGCAGTTGGAAGTGGAGCCAATGGGCACTCCACAAATCAGGTGTTAAAAACCTCCCAGCAATATGTTCTGTGTGTCTGTCTGTAGATGCAAAATGAACTTCATGGGGCTGTTTTGTGGAGATGAATGTGAAAGGCCTTGTGGTTATTGCAGTCTGAGTAATAGGAATCCTTTTGGAAAATTAAAGTACCAGCCTATAAACAAGGCAGTAAAATGCACTCTTTCACCTGCAAAAATCATCCCTGCCTGCACTCTGCAGAGAGTAATGGCTGGGATTAAATACAGCACATTAGGAGGTCAGTGAGAAACACAGGGAAAGAAAATAAAAATAAGACTGATCAATCCTGCAAAGGGTTAATAGGATCCTGTCCCTATATTCCACGGAGTTCTGGATTCACTTGGTAATCCAGGTTTTAAAAACTCAATGAAAGCTGAGACCACAGGGAGCAATAATCCAGGCCAAGTCAGCCCCTCAGAGCATTTGGGTTCATTAGTTTGGGAATCACTGGTGCTGCTCTCCAGAAAAGCTCGGAGCAATACAGAAAGGGTTTTGGGAGGATACCTGCTCCTCCTGCTGCTTTCAGGGGGAAAGAGCTCACTGCAGAACCACTCACAATCTTTATTCAGCTTGGTGAAGGTAAAGGGCTTAAAGCTTTGTTTCCCCCTGCCACCATCACTTGATTTTATATATAAATAATCTATTCATGTATATTTGCACAGAACAATTATTGTGGGTTGGGTTGTTATTTTTTTTTTTTTTTGCAAAGCCAGATACTTCCAGTTAAAGGCTACTTGTGTTTCTTTGTGTTATATGTAATTATTCCAGCTGTGGATTTTAAAAGATGTTTCCACTTACCCCAAAGTCTTTGTTAATGTTGTGATGGTGGGAAGAATGAAGATCTCTTCTTTCTTTCCAAGCCATTCAGCTCTCTTATTCTTGTGGTAATTATCTCCTTTCTTCATCACACAATATTAGAAAAGATTCTTTCCAAAGAAAAGGAGAAGATTGAGAGCTGTGTTATATTTGAGAAATGTCTGTTCAGTCCATGAGGGGAAAATAACCAAACCACAAAGAAATCTTAAAAAAACGCTTCTTTGTTTTTTCCAGCACACTCATGTTTTTTTGTGACTAAGGCATATGGTGTTTAAAACAGGATCTTTTCTCTTGTGAGGTCAGGGGCAAATGACAAAGGGGAAATTTGGTGATGCAAAGCCACCAAAACGTTGTAAAGGTGCCTGTGGGGCATTTCAGAAATGCTCATGGCTTTAGTTGAGTCAAAGTTAAATGAAAGTCAGTGGGAGCTGGCTGGGGAAAAGCCTTTGACATGTGCAGTCACTTGTATCCAGGGATTTATTCCCACCTGGATCTTCTGAGGAGCTCTCTGAGCCCTGTGAGGGCCAGGCTGAGCTTTGGCCTCTCCTGAGGAGCTCCCTGAGCTTCAGGCCGAGCTTTGGCTTCTCCTGAGGAGCTCCCTGAGCTTCAGGCTGAGCTTTGGCCTCTCCTGAGAAGCTCCCTGAGGTTCAGGCCGAGCTTTGGCTTCTCCTGAGGAGCATCCTGAGGTTCAGGCCGAGCTTTGGCCTCTCCTGAGGAGCTCCCTGAGGTTCAGGCCGAGCTTTGGCCTCTCCTGAGGAGCTCCCTGAGCTTCAGGCCGAGCTTTGGCCTCTCCTGAGGAGCTCCCTGAGCTTCAGGCCGAGCTTTGGCCTCTCCTGAGGAGCTCCCTGAGGGCCAGGCCAAGCTCTGGCCAGGCTCTCCGTGGCAGGAAGTGTTTAATGCCATCCTCTTTCCTCACAGTGTCTTTCTTTCAACGCCATCATGGAGGAGCTGGGAATTTCCCTCAAGCACCAGAAGAAGCTGAAGAAGAGGTCGAGGACGAAGGGGAAGTCGTCCTTCCCGAGCATCCTCACCTGCCAGCAGCGGCGCACGCTGAGGAAGGAAACGATGGCGTGAGCGGGGCAGGCGGGAGCAGCAGGACAGAGCCGCCCTGCCCGAGGGGACAGCGGGGCACTGCTGATGGGGGGACACAAACTCCCACTCCTCAGAGGCGCTCTGTGGTTTCTTTTTTTAACCTAGAGGTACAGCAGCTGAAATGCTCGCCTAGACTGATGTACTACCGACCCTCCGGGAAGTGTCTGGCTCTTCCTCTGGGCTGGATTTCTCTGCTCACCTGATCTGCATCTCTGTCCCCTCCCCGTGCATCGCTGTATGTGCTTTCTAAATAAATAAATAAATAACAGACAGGGTTCTTTTTTTCCAAAAATCTGGGAGTCAAACTTTTCTTTTCCCTTCTGAAGCAAAGCTTGAAGCTCTGCTGAGCACGGATGTTTAGGAGCCAGGCCCCAGACACCGAAGTGAAAATCCACACCGTTAACTCATAAACTGTGACTAAAGAAATGGATGAAGTACAAGGGTATCCAACAACAAGGCTTTTTTATTTTGTCTGGTAAGGAACATTCTGCAGGCTCTTTTCTGTGAGCAGCTTGCTTTCCACCATCTTTTCGCTTCTCCATTTCTTTTAAAACATGATTATTTCATAACATCATAGCACCAGGTGATACCATCAGCAGGTGTTTAAAAAGAAAAATCAAAATCTCACAGAGAGTGACCAGTGAGCAACACTGACACAATCACACTGCCATATTTCCCGGATCTTGATGCCAATTAAGCAATTCTTGATTTAGAAATTAAAATCTCTGAGAAATTAGGGAATTCTGAGAATGCTCCATTTATAACAATGTTATAACAATGTTATGTTGACCGCCAAGGTAACAGACAGTCTGACCTGGATTGGGTGACCCTTCTGTGCTGCAGGCAAGAAGAATTTCAGCCTGGGTTTATGGACATCAAAGGCTTATTAAGGACCCCTTCCCTCACCCATGGAGGGTCAACTTCTTAAAGAAGGAAATTCATCAGATTCACAAGGCCTAGTTTTGACAGACTCATGTTCATTCCTGTTCGTTTCCTCACACTTACTTAAAAAATAGTTCTTTCATGCAAGTGCTTGTCAGGCAACACCAAATTCCCTGGATTCTTCTTTTCCTTCCTCTGAAAACAGGAATTATTATTGCTGTTTTCCAGCCTTTCCTCTGGACGTTGTCTGTCCTCCAGGAGGTTTGGGACAGTGGGACAGGAGACAGCAGGGTCCCTTTCAGGTACCTCCAGTGGGAAGCTGGAACCTCAGTGCACACTTTGGGAAGCTCAGTCTGCTGCAGGGCTGATGAGCAGGAATCAGGGAAAGCAGCCCCTGGCTGTGAGAGTTCACAGGGAATCTTATCATGGGGCAGCTTCATTTATTTGTGTCATCATCACCTAGCAAAAAGACCTTGCAGACCCCCAGCACCACTGTACTGGTTATTAAAAAAGCAGGTTATTATTGAAATAATGATTGAAAAGCACGTTATTATTTTCCAGTGGGTGTAACTCTATTGCTCTGCCATCCATGGCCCTCAGCTAAGGCATTTTTAAATTACTCGGTAAAAGTGATGAAAGATTTATGACCAGGCCTTTTCTTTTTTTTTCTTTTTTTTTAAAAAAAAAAAAATAAATCCTGTGGCTTAGACCTTGAGATTAAAGAATTCTAAGTTCAATCTTTAAATAATCATGTTTGCCTGAAACTAAGAGACAGCACTTTGGTTACTTTTCACAGTTGTACATGGGTGTAGGAGCAGATAGGACTGCAGTGACCTGCTCCCTGTATCCCAGCAAATCCCATTTTCCTGCCTTTCTCCCTGCATGGCAGCAGAGAAGCCTGGTTAAAGATCAGGAAAGCAAATATTCTCATTGGGTTGATAGGACAAGGGGGAAATGGCTTCCCACTGCCAGAGGGAAGGGATAGATGGATGTTGGGAAGGAATTCCTCCCTGGGGGGATGTGGAGGGTTCCCAGAGAAGCCGTGGCTGCCCCTGGATCCCTGGAATTGTCCAAGGCCAGGCTGATGGTGCTTGGAGCAGCCTGGTCTTTTTCCTTCCAATAAAGCAGCATCTTTTGAGAAGGCAACACTTTAAATGTCCATAGAAAGAGAAATGGGGTGCCTAACAAGCAAAGGGGCAGAAATACTGCTGCCAAAGTTCTCCTGGAGCACAAGCCCTTGTGCAGGTCAGCATGTTCATGCTCTCCTAATTGCCAGAGCAGACATTTTTAACGGGCTCCCACCTCCAAATGAGGAGGGAGGCTCGATGTGTTTAGCAGTCAATCTCTCTAATAACAAAGGTTCCTAAATGCTAATCCAGCATTTTGCTATCCGGCAGGGATTGCCGGTTCGCTCACACTGCCTGGAGATGAATGCCCTGCTCAGAGGCACAGCCTGGCCTTTGCTCCAGGGCACAGGGATGGCAGAAGAGCTGCACCCCACAAACCTGGGGTCCCACCCCTGCTGCCCCTCACAGACCCCACTCACAGTCCTGAAGCTGCTCCTCTGCAAGAACAACAGCATTCAGAGGCTCTGCTGCTTTGGAGGGGATGGGGGAAGCACAAGGACCCAGCTTACAGCTGTTTGACACAAGCTCCTCTTAGGAATCCCCAGCAAGGACAGCTTTTGTGTCAGACACATTTCCTGCCTCCTGCTTCCCTTCCAAAATGAACAGAAAACTACTTCCCTTTAAAAAATTCAACCCCAGCTTCATGATTGATTGAATAATCTTTCTCTGCTGGTTAAATCACTCTGAGCATCCCTAGGGGATGCTCTGAGGCTCGAGGAGATCTTTTCCGGCATGCTGTCACCGTCCCCACTTTTCCCAAATGATCACCTCCCTTTCTCCAGACAGAAATGTCCCCCCAGCCAGACTGAGCTTTGCAAGGGGATCTTTAATCTCCTCTAGACCCCAAAGTTATCTCCTCATTTCAGTGCATACTCAAGAGCTGCAATCATTTCAGAAGGCCCAGTGGTATAAAGCCAAATATAAAGTTTATCTGACTATAGAATTAATGACAGTGAACTTGTCCAGCTACCAATGGCTAAATTCCCTTTTCCAGTTTCTGTTCCTACCATGCAAAGTGCTCACACCTCCAGGCCCCTGCCCAGAGCTGCACTGTGCACCCAGAGCTGGTATTTCAAGGGTCAAGGCTTGCTCAGGTAGGAAGAAAAATGAACTGGGAGACCATCCCTGCCGGCAGCACTTGGTGACAGCTGGCATTATCAAAATAAAATTGCTTTAAATAAATTCCTAAGCAGTGTGACCTATTTGCCACTTCATTATCTACAGGCTAAACTCAGTAAATACATGGCCTTTTGTTCTGTGCTCCTTCTATTGATTTTAATGAGACCCAGCGCTAAGGAAGAGACATTCAAAAGAGAGCTGCATTAATTATTTATCTGGCCTTCAGCTTTATCTCTGCAGGTTGTTACCAGTGTAGCACCAGCAGAGCTCCCTCACATCCCGGATTCCTGAAGTAATTGGAAGCTGGGAAAGTGGCTTCTTTCTGCAGCACAAGAGAAAGCAAATATTCCAACAGCAGTTTGGGGATTTCCCTGCCACAGAGCCGGGACAGTGAGGCTGGAGGGGCTTTGGCTCCTGGCTTTTCCTTGGACCAGGACCCAGTGTCCAGCAGGGACACCAGACGAGGATGCCAATGCCACTGGAGCACCAAAACTGGAGGCAATTCCTCATCTGCTCCTCACCCTCACTCCTGCCTTTAATTCACCCTTTTCAGCTGTGTGCGTTATGCAGCGGCTCCAGCTGAACTTGTTTGTTTCTGCTTTTGCCTCTATTTTGTGCCAATGGCTGTCAAGCCTCGAGCAGCTTTAATTGCCTGAAATTCATCCATCCTATTCCAGCACACATTTCAGGCAGGTGAACAATAAAGTCTGATGAGTGACACCCAAATTGTTCCAGCTTGTGGATAGAGCCCACTGAGCCGTTCTGTGGGAGCCTGTGGAGGTGCAGAGCTGATACCAGAGCACAAATCTGCACAATGCTAAGAGGGACTGCAAGAAAGAGCCTCTAAAGAAGAGACAGAGACCTGCAGGGAGCCTGGTTTTGGAACTATTGGCACAGTTCTGCTAATAAAATCAAAGACTACCTTTCAGTCTAAGTCACATTTCTGCAATTATTCCAATCAGGGTTTTGTCCAGCTTAATTCAGCCGAGGCAAGTGCAGGAAGTGACTTAAATGTTACCTGCATTTAGCTGAGGTGAACAATTCACAAAGTTTCCAGGAGAATCTGCATCCCATTTGCAATTGATTAACTATTGTCAGGCTATTTGGGCAATGATTTGCTGACATTTTGAAAAGAGCTATTTGATGATGTGAAACAGACTTAAAACATGGCCTTTGATTTATACAAAATGTATAGGAAGTTGGGAAAATGAGGGGCTGAACTTCTTGGCTGATTTTTTTCTGCTTTGCTCACCTCCCAGGTTCTCTGTGGTGAGATATGGGGAGACTTTTCAGGTACAGATTTGAACATCACCCATTCTGCAGAGCTATTTCAAAACGTTAATAAATGATGATGATGCTGATCCAGAGCCAAAGCAGCAGCAAGATGTGCCAGTCTTAATATTAACAGATGATCAATGTTTATTTAATTCAGACAGTGTTGGGATTTGCTTTAATAAATGAATGAACTTCTGCATTTGTTTAGGAAATCAGCAACAGCAGCTTGGGAGTTAAGGGTTGTTAAGGGGATTTCCCCTTCCAATCTGACCTTCCAGTGCTATTGGAAATAGCACAATAATTATATATATATATATATATGTACCTCTTCTGCTCTTTGTAGACATATTCCAGTGTCCTACATAGGGAAGCCAGAAAATTGAGCTGGAAGGAGTCTTGAGAGGTCCTTCAGTTCCCCCACACAAAAATAGAGATGTAGATTTCCCTGTAAGGGTTTTTCTTAGGATAGAAACTGCTGCAAGCCAAAATTTAGGGGTTACAAGCCAATAATTTTTTCCCTTTTACTCCAACCTTGCCCATCCCATTCCATGTCTAATTCCAGTACCAAAGCTGAGCCCTTCCCTGCAGAGCAGCTGAGGAAATAGCCAAGTCTGCAGTGCTGTGGTACAGAAACAAGGGAAGTGCCAAAGGAGATCTTTCCAACCAATACAAACAGATGGAGCCAAATTTGATTTTCAACTCAACCAATGGCCCAAGAAAGCCCTGAAAGAGGCAGGATGGTCCTGTAGATAAAGTCTCAGAGGCAATAATTATTGATGGGAGTGTGGCTTCCCATCAACACTCCAGGGCTGAAAAACTGGTCTGTGAATTTGATGGAAAAGAGATTCCTGCCCAGGTTTTCTGTCTTAGTTTGGCTAAACCAGAGAGACTGTGATTGATAACAGCCTCTTTGAGAAATTCAGCACTTTGAACCTGCAGGCTGCTCCACCTCTGAGAGAAGCATGAATTTACAGCTTTTCATTAAGAGAGCTATGCATTAAAAAGCCCCAGGTTCCTCAGAGAGAATTAAATGTGCTTGTCTCTCATAGCAGCTTCTCAAGCACTCCCCATTTATTGCAGCAGTTAAACTGAGCTGCTCAGCCCGAAGTCTCTGTGGCAGTGAAAGGCAGCTGAAGTCAGGTCCCATCATGCTGAGCCCTGCTCAGGAGTGAACACGAGCCAAGCAAGCAGCTGACACTCCCCATCCCCTTCAGCCAGAAAAGGTGAGTGAAAGCAGAGGGAAATCCATTCCACAGGCTGGGAATTGCACTGTGACCCCTTCCAGAGGTGTTCAGCGCCTGACCAAGGGCATCCCAGGTATGGGTGGCAGAGCCAAGAAGCAAAGTTGGGAATGGCAAAGTCCCTGAGGAATTTCTGAAGGAATTTAAAGGCGTTGCTCAGTGCCTGGAGCTCTGCAAGGCCCATCAGTCAGCATTAGCCATGGAACACTCCCCACCCCTCTGAATCCCTTCAGTGGGACACTCCCTGGGAGAGCCTCACCACCAAAAATGCACTGAGGGCCCAAATAAACTTTTCTCAAACTTTGGTAAAAGTGATGAAGGGAATTTGAAAAAGTAAAGGCATTTAGACGCCTTCCCAATTAGCTTTTTCTTTGTTTTTAAGGTGATTTAAGCACAGCAGCTGTGCTGGCTTTTGTAAAGGGCCACGAAATCTTTTGCTCCACACGTAAGAAAGGGCAAAGCAAAGTAAAATCTTCCATGGCAAAGCTGATGTTATATGCCTGTGTTCAACCACAAAGCCCCATGCAAAAATAAACAAAACAAAAAACCACCACTACCAGATTTTGCCATCCAGTGGAAAAATTGGATGATCCTGGCTCTGACTTGAGCCCAAACTCTGCCTGCTAAAGGCTACAGGACAGCCCAGAGGCCCCAGGGAGAGGCTGCTGCTTGAGCTGGCTTTGGAAAAGCCAGTTCTTCACAGTTTGTGAAGTTTGTCCTTCACAACCAATATAAATAAATGTGTACAGGCAATAGCTTGTACAGATTCTCTACTGCTATGAATCTCAAATACACTTGTCCTCTCCAGGTTCAAAATGTGCAGATTGCCAGCAGGTAACCAAAACAAACAAGCCAAAAACCAAACCCAAATAAGCAAAACCAAGAAGAAGGCTGTTGTAAAAAGCACAATTCAAACTGCACTTTCCCTTTAAATCAATAATGAAAATATTTTGAAATCATCGGAAAAGGAGATTTTAAGACAATTTTTTTTTTTTCACAGATGCAGTAGTAGTTAAAGGGACTTGAGTATTCTCAGCTAAAAGATTTTCCACCAGAGCATATTCCTGACATTTATCAGGCTATAAACAAACACCCACTGAAGAGCAGCACGTTATCCTTAATTAAACAACAACAGTTGGATGGGGGAGGGAGCAGGAGAAGGAAATAATAGTCATTTAGTTCAACTGGGAGAACGTGAACAGACTTTTAATGCAGCCACAAATCCAACCAGAGACTCAAAACCACCACCTCTGAAATCAAAGCTCCGGGCACGAAGCAAGCGTCAGGGCTGGGCACAGGGTCAGCTGTTGGATCAGTTCCCTCTTGTTGGTGGCACCACACAGAGTTGTTGTACCTGCATTTTTAACAGAAGATAAAATGAATTTATCATCATCAGGGAATCATGGAATGGTTTTGGTTGGAAGGGATCCTGGAAGAGATCATCCATTCCCACCCCCCTGCCATGGCAGGGACATCTTCCACTGTCTCAGGCTGCTCCAAGCCCCAATGTCCAGCTTGGTTTGGGGCACTTCCAGGGATCCAGGGGCAGCCACAGCTGCTCTGGGTGATCAACATCTTTTTTTTCTCACAAAAAATAAAATATTCCTTAAGCTTTGGTCCTGCAGGCAAAGCTGGGCCACAGCTTGCCCAGGAAAGAGAAATATTTATAAGCAGGACTTGCAATCCTTACTGGTGTTTTTTGGTCTCTGGTATATAAGGGACCTGTAATGACAAAGTAGAGAGCAGGAGCAGCGTGGTGGGAGCTGTGTTCAGAATGCAGACACAGGGAGGAGTTTGGAGAAAGGGTGAAGAACAGGCCTGTGGTGCCTGAGGCTCCTGCTGCACCAGGGAGAACCAGCTCAGAGCTGGGCTGGACCTGCTGGGCAACCCTTCCAAGAACTCCAGAGGGTGAAAAGCTTCACTCTGATATGGCTTTTAACAGTAAAAATACACTGGTAATAACTACACTAATTAACCAATGATAATATCTACACTAAATTAATCTATTAATAATAACTGCACTAAATAACACTAACTGCACTTGTAAAGGAGGATGATAAAATTCAGTAAAGAACAAAAAGTTTAATTTTCCTTTAAAGAAAAAAAAATAACTCCCCATAACTTAATATACAAGTTTGATGTTCTGGATAAGACATTCTGCATTGGGATGTGGGAAAGTCAAAAAATGGGTTCAAAAAGCTTGGAATTGTTGTGCTTAACCCTTACAAAAAGTTCTAAGGTTTGAGACACAAATTTGGAAATGGCTCACTTGGCAGAGTGTCTTACAAGGGAGAGTAACTTCAAATTAAAGCTTTAATTAGCACAGCATTTAGCAACATTATTAAGTTATCTTTTGTGGGAAAAGCCCTGGAAAGCACAATCTTAAGGTAGCTGAGACATCCCAGTTCCATAAATAAAAAAATGGGAAGAACACAGTTTATCATCCTGAAAAGCAGGGAAACATTAATGCACTAAGCAGGAGCTTTAAATAACAATTGTGGCAGTTTGCAGGATGTGCTTTCAGAGCACTTCCCTGCATCAGCAGATCCCTGGATAGAGCCACCCTCCACACCAGCCAGTGATTCCAGCTGAAAGGACTCCTGGCTGCAGAAAGCTGTGAAATTAGAGACTTTTTAGGGCTCATTTTCAGCTCTCTGGAGCTGAATAACCACAGGGGCCTCATCCCACTCTGGCTGCTCATTAGGTCTCCCTTTTCCCCCAGGTCTTTGGGATCAGTCAGGCCAGAGGTGGGAAGGAAGGGGGACCTATATATTCCTTGGGTTGTGTTCATTCCTTGGGATGCGTTCATTCCTTGGGTTGTGTTCATTCCTTGGGATGTGTTCATTGCTTGGGGTGTATTTATTCTTTGGGATGTGTTCATTCCTTGGGATGTGTCCATTCCTTTAGCCCATGGAGTGAGTGCCCCAGAGCATTTTCTAAGCTCTGGTAGCTCAGTGCAGGGCAGCACAAAGGAGGGGCACCGTGGGCTCCAGGCTAACTGGGGCACAGCCGGGATCCCAGGAAAGCCCCAGAGGGATCCAGGTGGGATGAGCTCCACAGACAAGGCACTAGCTGGGTTTATGCAGAACTGGGGGGAATAAATAACATTATTGAGGGAAGGACATCAAATCAGGGTAGGGAAGCTTTGCACTAATCCTGTGTTGTAATGGCAGCTTAAAAATTTGGTACTTTGATGAGTTCTGAGATTGACTTAAAGCTCTTTAATTTGGCTTCCTGGTATTTAATCTCTTAACTTTGCATTCTTAATCAAAACTCCGGGCAGATCTTTAATCTTGTGTGTACTGACTGGAAGATTAGAGGCCCTGAGCTGTCTCTGGCAGACAGCTGGAGCCTCCCCTTTGCCTTCTCCTGCCTTCTGAGGCATTCCAGACCTGGGGCAAGGTCTGGGGGGAAAGAGGGAAATCCATCAATATCCTCTGGAACACTCCTCCCTCTTCAGCAAAGAGTTAAAATCCAGCAGAGCCTCTGTGTGTTTTAACACATTTTAAAACATTCCACAATTCTCTTTAAATTCCCTCCACTTTCCATCTTAGTCCTGGAAACACTTCCTTTTACCTCATTGTTACTGATGGTTATCCTGGTTCATCTGTTCCCGAATTTTTCAAATTACTTAAATAGAGGCAGTCTACAGAAAAGTAATTTCCTGAAGTTCAGTAGGACTTTTGAACTGTTTTCAACTTAGTTTGATGCCAGTGAGCCAGAATTGAACTTTTCTTAACCTGGATTGTTTCCTAACAGAGCACATGCAGTTGGACAGAACAGCAAAAGTTATCTGGGGGCTCATGTAGAAGAGCAGAGAAAGGTCAGAAGAAAAAAGCTGTACAGACCAGCAAATAAACACAGGGAAAAAATGGCTCAGTGAATAAAAAGAACATTTCCAGTGTGGCTTCTGACACCCTGGACACTTCACACCCTTCACACTTCTGGCTTTTGTGCAGTGCCTTTGCAGCACAAATGTTATTCACAGAATACAAGGATTAAGATGAGATCTTCCTCCCTTCCTTGAGGAAGATTTGGAAATTTTTAAGAATCATCCCTGAAATGATTAAATCCTTATTATAAATGATAACTTTAAAACCTGTGTGAAGTCATTTTGAAAACTGTGGGGAGTAATGACCAAAGTTACATCACTTTTCCATGTTTTTCATGTTGTCTGAATAGCATAAAAATAAATTTTTGAAGGGATGAAAACCAGCAGAAGGATATCAGCAAAAGGGCAGGACTTCTCTTGAGTGTTGCACAATATCTGTCTTATATATATCTATATATAAATAAAACATAAATTATGTTCTAGTGAACAGGAGGGTCCTGGATCCTACTAACCCCCAGGCTTGCTGCAGGATGATGGTGCTGCAGCACACACAGGATGAGGATTCTTTGGGATGAGGAGACTGGCAGGAAGAGAAGAGAGAGGCAAAAGGGCCATTCCACAACCAGCAAGGCCGTGCAGAGGGCTGGGCTTCCCCCTCATCCCAGGGCACTGAACCAGGCCTGGATGAGGCTGACTTGGCTCAGTAACTCCCAGCACAAGAGATGTTACAAATCCATCCCTCAGCTCTGCTGAGCCTGACTTGAGATCTAAAGGGAAAATTAAATAAATAAATAAAATTAAATTATTTAAATGTAGAATATTTATATATATATATAATAAATTTGCCTCTGAAGTGTTTTTGCAGGCATGCACAGACAGAGCAGCTAGAGCCACGCTGTTCCCAACTGCTGCAATTTGATTCTGAGCTGAGAACAGAACCCAGGACAGCTTTTTTGAGGCAGGATCTTAGCGAGGGTCCCCAGCTCTCAGCAGGGCAGGCAGTGGCCACCTGCAGAAGATGGCTGTGAATCCTCAGTGAGGCCATTTCTCCCTAAGGTGTTTTAACCTGGAGCAATTTGCACCTCAGAAATTCCCACCAACCCAAATCCCTCCAATCACAGCTCCTTGGGAGGACAAACCCAAAGTCCCACCGATGATGCTCTGCTCCCCAGCACAACGGGCTTTTGATTAAGAGACACCCAAATTTGTGACCCTGCAAGCAAAACCCCAGCCATGAGAATGGAATGCTGAAATCCCAGAATCTCTGAGGCTGGAAAGGACCCCTGAGCCTGAGCTGTGCCCCATTCCCACCTTGTCCCCAGCCCAGAGCACCGAGTGCTCCAGGAATAAATACATGGGAAGTCCAGGAATTTCCAACAGCAGCAGCACTGACCCTTCTCCCCCCTGGTTTATTTTTCCCCATGAAAAGCTCTACAGGGTGATCCAGCGAGCAAAGAGCATTTCTGGGATCACAAGCCTGATCTTCAGGGCAACAAAACAGGGCAAGAATAAAGCAGGATTAATGTGCTGCCTTGTTTCGTGCCTTGGTTCCATCCAGCTCTCAGGCTGTGTCCTCAGAGTTTTATAGCCCAGTGTAAAATGCACTCCCTGGGTTCATACAGAACTGTTTGGTTTTAGGATGAGGCAGAAATAATTTTTTTGATGGCTTAAATACAGGATTTTTCAAAGCTATTTTTGAGGTTGGAATTATACACAGGTCATTTTCCCCCACTAAGAAAAAGCACATAAAGAGCTTGGAAATTTCTCATAACTGTAAAGCAATAATCACCTTTGAGATAATGATTTTCTTTTTATTACACCAGTACCCTCTTGCTTTTAACATTTTCATTTTAATACCTCAAGAGCAAAGACTTTCTCACATGTTGTTCAAACAAAAAGCTGTTTTCCAGTCCAGCTTGCAATTTTTCAATCAAATTAATAACCCTCAAAGCACTTTTATTACTGAGGGTATTTGAAGAGTTTTGTAAAAAGCTAGCTGTATTTTCTGTAACATTATGGAAAACAAAGATTTGCCACATAGATGTGAACTATCAAGTTTGGGGCTTTTTAAACAGATGGATAACAGATAAAGGATAAGTTCCTGCCAGCACTGTGTGTTGCTGAGTTCACAAGTATTTTATCCTTGTAAGCAGATAAATATCAGCTTGGAATTTCTTCATTCTTCTTTAAATACACTCAGTTAATCTGGCACAGTATTAGTGTGACAGATCCCACTGCAGCTCCTCAGCAAAATAATGAGACAATTCAACATCTCTGTTATAATAATTAAGCATCTATTTTATCTCCACTGACTCTTTGGAGGCAGCTCATGGCACCAGCTCAGAGCTGGAAGTGATGCTGTGTAAAAGGGGTAACAGCAAATCTTTCCTTCAGAATTTTAAAACTTCTTCTCCTTTAGACATAAGCAATGGAAGTTCCTTAAACTGATAGCACATTTAATATTAAAAAGTGTTTCAATGCCTTTAGGCTTTTAAAGACGTGGCGCTTTGCCCTTTTTATTTTTGCCCAATTTTTCTACAAATAATTTGAATTCATTTTCCTGCTCGGTTTCTCCGGGGGTTTTTAGGATCGCGGTGCTCCCCCGTAGGAGCAGCAAGGCAGCGATTCCCAGGCTCTTGCTGCCATCTGCGGTTCTGAAATGGAAAGGAATGGGCAGGGACACCTCCCACCTCCCAGGATGCCCCATCCAACCCGGCCTGGAACACTTCCACGGATGGAGCTGCCACTTCTGCGTAAAAAAAAATTTAAATCGTGATAAATCTCCACAAAAAAAAAACAACAACATTTTTTTTCTCTTGTTAAGAAATTAATGGAAAAATCTTTTTTTGATGTGAAAATCCTTTGATTTCCCAATTCCTGTTTCCCAGAATCTGACACATGCTGGTTTTATTTTGATCCTTTGTTGGTGGCTTGGGATTTTTCATTAAACAGGGAGGACAAATTATTCACTTTGGTTCTGACTGAAATCCCAGAAGCAGATGACCCTTTCCCGTTGTCCTCTACAAATACAGACATCAAAGGCAGGATCCAAGCAGGGATTCAGAGGGCAACCCCGAAATATGTAGAGGCAAGGCAGCTGATTACCACCAGCCACCGGTTTAAATCCCAGCTCTGCAAACAATTTCGGCAGAATTCCAAACATCTGTGTCCCAGCTTTTGGCTGGTCCTCTGTGAGACCTCAGCAGAGCTCAGGTGTGAAATCCCAGCCCTATAACCCAGCTGGTTTTTCCTAGCCTGTTATAAATGAAATTAGAATTTTGACAACTAGGTCCTTGGGTTAATGGCAGCTTAATTAAAAATTAGTACAATTTAGTAAATTGAATAGTAATTTGGTATAAAAGAATACAGTTTAGTAAAAGAATGTAATTTAGCAAAAAATAACAATTTATATATATATAATCTGCCAGTAATTAAGTATGATTAAAGCATGGGCAAAACCAACCGGGTTACGGGGGGCTTCTCACCCCACCTCACGTACAAAACAAGCACTTCAAGCTAAACTTATATACTGTGTGCTTATACATATTCATTCATGTTTGCCATAAGTTTCCTCCTATTTCCCATTTTTCTGACTTTATGTCACTTTTCTTCACAGCACATGCCTCACTTGTTGTTAGGGGGTCTTCAGTCTTCTTTTGGGGGTCTTTTGGTGAAGGCTTCTCCTCTTCCTCGTTGTCCTTTGGATAACCTTACAGGTTTGCGTGTGCGTACTAAGCCTTGTGTTATGTTACTCTACTAATTAGCCTTATATTTACTAATCTTTAGGCCTAATGCCTAAATTCATTCTAATTTTGTCCATCTCAAAGTCATTTTCATCTTGAGACATCACTTATCTTCCAAACTACATCCTGTACCTCAATTTTAACATGTAACATCTGTAAAGGGGTGCATCTGCCTTGTAACACTGATTCTTTTGGTTGCTTCTAATAATAACTTTAATAACAGTTACAATTTAGTTAGCACAAATCAATTCCATTTATTACATAGCCCCACACGCAAAAAAGGATCAGCCCCACAAGTGGCCACGTGTCCCATTCCCATGTGGGACACTGAGCTGCTCCTTTCCAATCCCAGCTGAAGTCTTGAGCCAAGGGCAGAGCTGGAATAAGCAGCAGAACCTAGGCACTTATGGTATTCCTAATGTGTCCTTTTCCAGGCTGGAAGCCTGGATTTCTTCATCTGTGCACACCTCTAACCTCAGACGTGAGATTTTGCAATCTCTTTGCACAAATAAGTGCTGCTGTCCTTTCCTGCAAGCTGCTCCCAAGCATTCCAAGGAATACTCCTTCCTTCACATCCTCCGAGGATCCAACCCCCTCACCCAACCACGCACTTCGTGTGCCCACTCAGGCTTTAGTGCTTGCTTTTAATAGGAATTGTCCTTTTTGGGAGGCACTCGGGGTCTGCACATCCGAAAATTTGGAGGCCATAGCCTGGTGTGACCCAAAAGCTGAAGGAGCAGAGGGAAATCTCTGGCCAGGAAGCAGCAGCAGCAGGCAGGACACAGCTCCGGAGGCAGCAGGACAAACACTGCCCTGCTCTGGGCACTTTTTAGGATCCAGGATGGGCTGGGCTGAAGGATTTTACAGCTCACCCAGTTTCACCCCCGCAGGGACACTTCCACCATCCCAGGTGGCTCCAAGCCCTGGCCAGCCTGTCTTTGGATGGATGAGCATCCTTTGGAGAGACCACGGGGATGTCCCGGAGCAGGGACATGGAGCAGCCCCCCTGGCCGTGGGATGGAGCAGCAGCCGGAGGAGCTGAGGAAGAGTCAATAGATGGTGCTCTTCTTTCATGGAATACCGCGGCGTGAGATTCCAGGAGTCCTAAGATCCCTGACTCTCCATTCCTGGCTATCCCCTGGCTGTCCCTGCCGCTCTCCATGCGAGGATCCGCTGCCGGGCCGTTTGGGGTGCCTGTCTCATGCTCCCTCTGCAGCTGCACAGTTTCTTCCTCCCCTGGGTTATTGCCCTTCCCAAGGAGCTCTGCCCTCCCAGCCCCAAACCAAGCCCAACCCGGGGCTCCTGGGGGATGGTCTGTGCACAGCCCCGTGGGAAGGAAGGAGCCCTGCAGCTGTAAAATATTGATAATCTTTGTTTCCATCTAACAGTGCCTTCTGGAGCAGACAAAGTGTCTCTTCTCAGCAGAGGCAGCTCTGCTCGGGAGCACAGCTCGGGCTCACTTGGGTGCAGAGCACTTTGGGACATGCTGATGTGGCTGTCTCCTGCTCAGCCACATGTTTCTGTGCTGCCAGAGCTAATAAAGGAATTGTTTAATTATTGTATGGTGCTCTGGTACAGAGGGAAGCAGATGATCTTCCCTTCAGAAACATCAAGTCCCTCTGCCCAGCGTGTCCTGTGTGTTGTCCCATCCTCAGAGCCCAACCAGAAATGCCAGGAGGGAAAGGTCACTGTGCCTTCCTCTGCCTCTGCTGCACCACCACCCTGAGAGGGGAAACACCTCATTCAGGGCTGGAATATCCAGCAGCTTGTTGTGGCTTCTGGGATGGAAAGAGAGCAGGGAACTCACCCAGGGGCTCTGCCTCCATCCCTCATATTCCCCTTGGACAGGACGCTGCAGCAGCCTTGGTCTCCAAGATGCAACTTGATGAAATCCAAGCTGGCAAAGCTCACCTGTGTTTGTGCATCTGTCTGCTGGGAGAGCTGGGGGTGCTCACCTGGAGAGGAGAAGGCTCCAGGGAGAGCTCAGAGCCCCTTGCAGGGCCTGAAGGGGCTCCAGGAGAGCTGGAGAGGGACTGGGGACAAGGCCTGGAGGGACAAGACACAGGGAATGGCTTCCACTGCCAGAGAGCAGGGATGGATAAGGCTGCCTGTTTGTTAACTTCTCCAGTTCTCGTCTGGAAAAACCTCAGTGCTCAGAGCAAGAGAGTTCTGGGGAAACATTGAAAATAAATTGTCTGGGGTTAGATAAACAAAGTTTCCCTTTCCCAAATCTCAGGATTACACCACAGCTTCAAAACTTGCAGAAAAATAACCCTGCAGATAAAGCAAATTGAAGAAGGAAACGAACACAAGGAAACTGCCCTGGAGGAACGGGACCTTTGCAGGGAGGGGAGAGGGGACTGGGGCGGGGGAAAAGCCAAGCCCAGTTTGGACTGGGACTGGGTAAGCGGCACCCAGAGCCCTGGCTCAGCAAACCGCACAGCTCTCGGGGATTGCAGCTTCAGGAGACGGCAAACACAAAAATAAAAGAAATCCCGTAGAAAGGGATTGCAGAAGTTGCAAAGGCTTTTAGGAGTGCGGTCGAAGCCCCACCTCCACATCCATATGCACACACACCCCGGAGCCGTCCCCACCTCCGGCCCGGCAGGAGCCCGAGCCAGCGGCCCCAGCGCTGCCGGCACACGGAAACTTGGGCTCCCAGCGCCGGGGCTGAGGCTCGGGACAGCCCTGGAACCGTGAGTATGAGCATGGCAGCACCTGCCCGCTGCCGGGGGATGATGGGGATCACTCCCGAAGGGTGAAGTTTCTCACGCTGCTTTTTCCCCGGCTGGTTTTGCGAGACTCCTGGATCCGCCGGGGCTCAGGAGCAGCTTCAGAGGGGAAAAGCGAGGAGTGGCTCCTGTTCTGAGCCAGCCTTCTGCACGTGTGTTTGTCGCTTCCTCTCTGCTTGTGCTTATTTATTTGAGGGTCTTTTTTCTCCCCGGTGAGGCAGCTCCACTTGTTTCTCCCATTGCAGGGAATTTTCCCAGTTTTCCCAACACCCGAGACTGCCCCGGTGGGTTTGTCTTGTGGTTTCACTTCTGTCATGGCAATGGCTCTTTCCTGCCCTGGCTGCCACAGGGAGAGGTTTGGGAGAGCCTGGCCGAGCCAAACCTCTCCAGCAGGGCACTGCCTGGAAGGAGAGCTGATCCATACAGCCCTGGAGTCATGGAAAGCTCTGGGGTCAGGGCTGAGCTGCTCCTCTGCCTGCTCCTGCTGAGCTTTTCCCTGGCTGCAGGGATCTGGGAGCAGCAGGCTGCTTGCTTCCTGCTGCGTCCTGCAGATGGGGGAGCTGCTGTGTCCCTGCAAGCCTTTGGGGTGCCCCTATCCCGGGGGAGACAGCCGTGGGAACAGCCTGTCCTCCCTGGAACACGGACATTTAAGTTTGGGGTGACATCGGCCACGCTTGCTGATTCTGTCAGGTGGCAGCTGTGGTGACCCTGGGCGTGGGGACCCCGGGACTGCTCTGCAGGGATGGGGTGGGAACACGTCCCATCCTGTGTGGGGGCTGCTGCAGCCCTCTGGTTCCACCCCCTCTGGAGATGGGTACCCAAGGGCAAGGCTAACCCTGAGTGGGCAGCTCCTGTGGCAGGAGGGAAGGGCACTGCATGTCCCAAAAAATGGTGGCTGTCCCTGGATCCCTGGAAATGTTCCAGGCCGGGTTGGACACTGGGGCAGTGGGAGGTGTCCCTGCCATGGCAGGGGTGGGAATGGATGGGCTCTGAGGTCCCTGCCACCCAAACCCTGCTGTGAGTGTTGAGCTGTGCAGCCTGAGTGAGGTTCTCCCCCACCCTGGAAGCACAGATACATCCTGAGCTGCTCCCTGCTTCAGGCAATTCCCTCAGAAAGCTTCTGAGGGGCTCCTTGGGAGCTCCTCCTGGCCCCAAGGTGGCTGTGAGAGCCTGTCAGCCTCCTGTCTTGCTATTGCTATTGTTACGCTGTTTTACAACACACCCTCCTTTCTCTCCATGTTCCCTCCTGCTTTTCCAGTTTCCCCGTGTTTTCCAGCCATCCTGCTGGGCACAGGTGGCATTTCCAGCCTCTGCAGTGCCTCGTCCTGGCTCACCCAAACCCCAAACCCTGCAGGGCTTCTCGGCCTCTTCCCCTCCCTGCAGTAGCCCGGGGCTCTCTGTGACATGGGTTGGTCACAGTTAGATCCCAGCTCCCGTTCCTCTGTGGTTCCTGGATCCCAGTCTGCTCCCAGTGGGTCACTGGGGCTCCCAGTCTGCTCCCAGTGGGTCACTGGGGCTCCCAGTCTGCTCCCAGTGGGTCACTGGGCGTGCTGGTCTACACTGTGCTCTCTCCTGGACCTGCCTCATGTGCCCTGCCTGCAGGTGGATTAAATATTGAGTGTCTGTGGCTGAATGTGGATTTGAGGGATGGCTTGGGAGCTTCATTTCCCACCTCAGCACCTGTCATTGACCCCGCTGGCTTTGGAAAAGGTGATTTTCTAAGGAAATGGAGGCAGTGTGGGAGGCAGAGCAGGCAGTGAGGGGAATTCCAGGCATGATTTGAGCACCACAAGGCTCTGAGGTGTCATCTAGGGAAAACTGAGAGAGGGCATGGCTGGAGAAGCCCTGGATCAAGGCCACACCCGGGGCTGCAGGAAAGGGCTTGTTGCTGTCAGCAGCTTGGCTGGGGACAGTTGTGGCTTGGGCACTTCCAGGAGACAATCTCCATTTTCCCTGGATGTTCTTGGTGCCCTGAGCGTACAGATGACAGTGCACTCTGCTAATGTGAAATAATGGAAGAAGGACATTGAGTAGTTCCCCCTGCTGCCCAAAATACCAGCGTTTCCTCCTTTTCCTGTGCCAGCTCCAGCCCCCACCAGCTGCTCCGGGCTGGGGCTTCACTCCAGCACTTGGCTCATTGTCCATCTTCACCCAGAAATGTCACCAGGTCTCTCCCACCCAGTGTTTCCTCTGCTGTTCACAGCCAGCTCCTCTCTTGCTGGCTAAGGAATTTTCTCACTTCCCTAAGCTCTACTCAGTTCCCTTTCCCGGCAGCAGCATTTTCCTGCTCCTGCTCTTCCATCCATCCCTTTTGCTTGCAGGTGGCCAGTGTCATACCCAGCTCCTGGTGAAGCAAATTTTACTGGCCACCTCCAAAATTCAGGGATGTTTATCCCTGGGTGAGTGTGGAGAGAGTAAAGGGCTGCCCTTGAATGTCCCTTATAAATAAATAGGATTGGGGTGTAGCTGCTCTTCATGGAATACTCGGCATGAGGAGCAGGTCAGTGGTACTGGGCAGAGAACCATGAGTGCAGATGGAGAATCTGGGTTTGTTGGGACTTTTTTTTTTAGATCTTATAGATAATAAATAATAAATAGATGTCATAGATAATAAATAAGCTCTGGTTTGCTCCAGGAGGGCTCACTCCAGGGAACTGCTGGGCTTTCCACTCAGGATGTGTGTTCAAGGCACAGGGCTGTTGCAGGGGCTCTTGCTCCTTGTTTTGCAACAGCTTCCCCTTCAAAAATTCATTTCTCTCACCGGAGGTGTCTGTGTCCCTGGAGCCACTCCGGCTCTGTCCATTTCCTCCAGCTGCTCCTTGCACTGCAAACTCTCACAGATTTCAGGAGGACTCAGCACAAAATGTGGTTTTTCTCAGTCTTCACTCCTGTCCAGGCAGCAGTGAAGAGGGGAAAAAACATCAGGAAGGTATTTATGGTGTATGAAACCCCAAGTGGGGGAAGCTGTGGTTTGGGGTCACTTCTCTTGGCAGGTGTTTGTCCGCAGAGCCAAGCACTGCCTGCAGCCTGTGGAAAGGCAGATTCCTGCTGGAATCAGGCTCTTCATCCTTCATTCAGCACTTTAACTCCTATCCAGGGGTTGGAGCTGCTTGAAGCAGGAAGAGTTTCCCTGCCAAACACAGAGGAGGTGGTGCTGAAATAGAAAATCCCCTCCAAGGAAGGAGACAAGGCTGAGCCACATCTGTCCATCCCAGGGCAGAGGGCTGGGCATTCAGCACCTGGCTCCATCCAGAAGACACCAGGGACTTTTTTACTCAAAGTGCCTCATAAAACCTTGGAGGGAAGGAGTGAAACTGGCAAAGGGTTTGGCAAATCTCACAAACCCTTGAGCCACAGCACAAACCTGCAGGTGACGGGGGAGGAACGAGAGCAGGGGCAGGTTAATGATGCTGCTGGTGCATGGAGCGGGATGCACCCCCCGAGAGCCTGGGAAGCAGCAGGAACAGAGGGTGGGGAGGGGGTCTCAGCGTGGCTGCAGACCCCGACAGCTCCACGGTCCTGGGCAGCCTTTGAAAGCAAAGCCAAATGAGTCATTCCTGGAATTACGCAATTCCAACCATGCTGCTTATGTAACTCCAGAGCCATCTCCCTCAGCCACAGGCTCTGGGACTCCCTCCCTCCCCACTCAGAGCCAGAGCTGCTCCAGGGCACTTCCCCCTCAGAAGGAAAAGTCACCCCTGGTGTGATGGGCACTGCCTCCCTGCAGGGATGGATGGATGGATGGATGGATGGATGGATGGATGGATGGGTGGATGATGGATGGATGATGGATGATGGATGGATGGATGGATGGATGGATGGATGGATGATGGATGGATGGGTGGATGATGGATGATGGATGGATGGATGGATGGATGGATGGATGATGGATGATGGATGGATGGATGGATGGATGGATGGATGGATGGATGGATGGATGGATGGATGATGGATGGATGGATGGATGGATGATGGATGATGGTGGGTGAGAGGCTGGACATGAACCAGCCCAGAAACTCTCAACCCTGAGCTGATCCATGGGCAGCAAGGGAGGGGGACTGTGCCCCTCTGCCCCTGAGCTGAGGTGAGAGCCCACCTGCAGAGCTGCCCCAGCCCTGGGGCCAGCAGCACAAGGAGCTGGAGCTGCTGGAAAGAGTCCAGAGGAGGCCCCGGAGCTGCTCCAGGGCTGGAGCCCCTCTGCTCTGGGGCCAGGCTGGGAGAGCTGGGGGTGCTCACCTGGAGAGGAGAAGGCTCCAGGGAGAGCTCAGAGCCCCTTGCAGGGCCTGAAGGGGCTCCAGGAGAGCTGGAGAGGGACTGGGGACAAGGCATGGAGGGACAGGTCACAGGGAATGGCTTCCCACTGCCAGAGGGCAGGGATAGATGGGATATTGGGAAGGAATTCCTCACCTGGTGAGGATGGGCAGGCCCTGGCACAGGTGCCCAGAGAGGCTGTGGCTGCCCAATCCACAGGGAATGATCAGAGAGTTCCCATCTCTAGTTTGGAACTGCCAGATGAGCTCCAGCTCCTTCCCCACATCCTGCAGTGCTGGGGCAGGTGAGGATCTTTCCAGGAAGGGCTCCAGCCCTGGCAGGGGGTGCCAGGGAGAGGCAGGGGAGCTCTGGGAGACCTCAGCACACACTTGGGGAGCATCATCCTCACTAGGGCAGGGTTGGAGCCTCTCTCTCATTTGCTGTGCTTGCACGTCATGTCTTTCAACACCAGTTTTCCTTTTTCCTCTAATTTTTACCCTCCAGTAACATTTTCCTATTCTAACTTCTTGTAAGATTTCTGAGATGTGTCATCTGTGGCCGATTTCCCATTACACAGAGTCACTGAGCTGGGCCGATCTCATTTTCACTTTCTTTTTGCCACGTGGTGCAAGATAGAAACAGCTCTTGGGCACATCTCTGCATCCCTTCCTATTCCCTCTGTGTTTTTCCAGGGAGGGCATGATGTGCATCCACTGCCTTTTCCTCCTCTTGCGTTATAAAACATCTTTGCACCCCCGTTTTCCCAGCCAGCTTCCCCTTTACCCCAGGCTCACTCATAAATACACACCCTGACACCATTCCAGCCTGGCTGCCAGTGAAGACAGATTACGGAATATTTGCTGGCATTTCGAGTCCCCTGCTGGGATTTAATTTGCTGTGTTACATTGGCTGTTATTTACTCATGCTCTGCTGAGCCCAGCCTGTGCCTCTCCTTGCTCAGTTAAGGGGAGCAGCTGTTAATAAAGGTGTTGGATGGAGGCACGGCCTGGGGAAGGGGACAGGGTGCCCTGGCACCCAGCCCAGACCCCTGCTGTCACAGCCAGGACCGTGGTGCAGGTCTCAGACAGGGTTTGGGGCATTTCTGCTGTCCTGGTGTCAAAAACAAGGCAGCCTGGGGACAAGTGGAGCATCTTAATCAGTGCTGCAAATGGGTTGTGAGATTATTTCAGATACAGGCAGTGACAGGAGCGGGGAATGGCTTCCCACTGCCAGAGAGCAGGGATGGGTGGGATATTAGGCAGGAGTTCCTGGCTGGGAGGGTGTGGAGGCCCTGGCACAGGGTGCCCAGAGCAGCTGTGGCTGCTCCTGGATCCCTGGAAGTGTCCAAGGCCAGGCTGGATGGGGCTTGGAGCAGCCTGGGACAGTGGAAGGTGTCCCTGCCCATGGCAGAGGGTGGCACTGTGTGAGTTTTAAGGTCCCTGCATCCCAAAGCAGTCTGGGATTCTCTGCACAGACCGGGGTTATTCCTCAGCCTGCAGCCCCATGCTGTCATTGTTCCCTGGGAGCAGGGAGGAGCTGTCAGGCAGGCCAGGCTGGGATTCCTGGCAGAATTTTAGCAGTGTCAGCTGGGCTGAGACTGAGCTCAGCATCCCATGCCCACTGCTGCCAGGGTTTGCCATGCCAGCCCTTTCTGGGGGATACAGCAACCCAGGATGGAAGTGGGAAGAAAGCTGGGCTTTGAGGACAAATCCTGCAGCTGTAGCTGAAGTAATAACAGCATCTGATGGATCTGCAGCACTCTGAACAGCCATCCTCCATCCATCCATCCATCCATCATCCATCATCCATCCATCCATCATCCATCCATCCATCCATCCATCATCCATCATCCACCATCCATCCATCATCCATCCATCCATCCATCATCCATCCATCCATCCATCCATCCATCATCCATCCATCCATCCATCCATCCGTCATCCATCCATCCATCCATCCATCCATCATCCATCCATCATCCATCCATCATCCATCCATCCATCCATCATTCACTCATCCATCCATCCATCATCCATCCATCCATCCATCCATCATCCATCCATCATCCATCCATCCATCATTCACTCATCCATCCATCATCCATCCATCCATCCATCCATCCATCCATCATCCATCCATCCATCCATCATCCATCCATCCATCCATCCATCATCCATCCATCCATCCATCCATCCATCCATCCATCATCCATCCATCCATCCATCATCCATCCATCCATCCATCCATCATCCATCCATCATCCATCCATCCATCATCCATCCATCCATCCATCATCCATCCATCCATCCATCATCCATCCATCCATCCATCCATCATCCATCCATCCATCCATCCGTCATCCATCCATCCATCATTCACTCATCCATCCATCATCCATCCATCCATCCATCATCCATCCATCCATCCATCCATCCATCATTCACTCATCCATCCATCATCCATCCATCCATCCATCCATCCATCCATCATCCATCCATCCATCCATCCGTCATCCATCCATCCATCCATCCATCCATCATCCATCCATCCATCCATCCATCCATCCATCCATCATTCACTCATCCATCCATCCATCATCCATCCATCCATCCATCCATCATCCATCCATCATCCATCCATCCATCATTCACTCATCCATCCATCATCCATCCATCCATCCATCCATCCATCCATCATCCATCCATCCATCCATCATCCATCCATCCATCCATCCATCATCCATCCATCCATCCATCCATCCATCCATCCTGGACTTTCCCTGGAGCAGAACCGGTGGCTGTGTGGTAGCTGCAGCTTGGGGTCCCCTGCAGTGAGCACATCAGAGGTGACCCTTGGGGAAGCCTGGCTGCCTGTGCACCTCCCCGGCTCCCAAATGCACCTGGTGAGCATGGAAAGCCTCTCCTGGCTTTTTGGGAGCAGCAGTTTCCCTGGAGGTTTCACCTGCCGGCACACAAACACCGATGTTGTGCTTCCTGCCCTGTGCTTCCATGGGCTCTGTGCCAAGGTCAGTGACAGTGAGTGCCACCCCAGCCCAGCCCCTCAGCTCAGGTGTCTCCCTAACACAGGGATTTCACACCCCTGTGAGCTGGGGAGAGAAGGTGAAAGGCATCGAGCAGCGTTTTTGGCACAAGGAATTCCTTCTTTCCGTCCGGAGCTGTCCAGGATGGAAAACCCGTCTGGTGCCCAGCCAGTGCCACTCCCAGAGAATCCTACTAACGTTAACTTGCTGCTGTCATCATGCTTTGCTTTTTGGTTTTTTGTTTGTTTTTTTTTTAATCAATGAAGTCTTATCTGCCTTTTTATTTGAAGTGCTCCTTGTCCTTTCTGCTGGATCAAAGCACTTTTCTGTTTCGTTTTTGTTCCTTTGGGTGGGTTGGATCTGCGGGCAGTGGGTTTATCCTCAGTTTGATGTGCTGGCAAACCCTGCAGTGTTCCAGATCTCTGCTGAGCATTGCCCCGAGGCTCAGCCACCCTCCCTCTTCCACTCCTTTGAAGGAGAGCATGGAAAGGATGGCCAGGGGGACCAGAGTTCTGCTGCACATCGCTGGGTTTGTGCTTGCAGCTCCACTGAGGGACAAAGACATTAACACAGGTCACCAGGCCATCGAGCCTGCTGCCTTCCCGCTCCCTGAGCATTCCCATCCCTGGAGATCCAGGCTCAGGCTCCTTTGGGTTTCTGGCATTCCAGCCTTTTTGTTCCCCCGTGGCCCCCGGGCTGTCAATAATTCATCAGGGCTCTATGAGCTGCAGCCAGGCCGGTGCCTCTGCCCCAGCACTGCTGAACCCTCCAGGGGCCAGGGGACTTCTTCCTGCCTGCTTTCATTTACCATCAAATTCGCTTTATTGATCCCATCCCGGATTTGTTGTGGCGATATCTCCTGGAATGGGGCTGAGGGCAGCAATTGCTTTTTGCAGAGGCTGCTGTGGTGCTCATAACTCGTGTGGGTCCCCTCTGGAATTCTCCTCTCCTGTGCACTGAGCTGAAGGGTTTATAGACACCACAGTCAGGGCAGTGTCCTCCTGCTAGAAGTTACATCAACCCCTGCATTTGTTAATTGGTTTGAGGCTGCGGGTCCTCGCTCCTTTGCTTCTCATCATGGGGGAAATAGAATTACACAAAATAGTAATGGGAAGCCTTTCACCCCATTTGCCGCAGAGATGAAAACATCTATTAGAATGTGCTGAACAACAAGTTAAAGCCTAATGGGTTTAACGTGCCTCCAAACAATGCAGCTTCCTGAGCAGGAAGCCTGGCTACTAAAACCCAGCAAAGACATCACCAGTCCCTGGGGAGGACCCAGAGAGAAGGGAAGGAGATCTGCGGGCAGGGATGGGAGGTGCTGGCTTCCCAGGGACTGAAATTCCTTTGCCTGGTTGCATTTAAGTGGTGGCTGAGGGTCCCAAAGTGACAGTGCAGGGATTCTTCCAGGGGAGATGGAAGAACACCGTGGTTGAAAATGGGATGCCCAGGGAAGCAGGGCTTTAATCCGTCAGAGCCCTGGAGCACAGGGAGGGATGGGGAAGGGCTTGCTGAGCCCCCCTGAGCCTGGAGGGAATCCTCCCAGAGGGGTGCAGAGGCTGGGTCCAGGGCAGGGCAGGGACAGGACTTTGCACTGGGTCTGCTCAAACTTCATGGGGTTCTGCAGCCCGCTGAGATCCCTCTGGAAACCCACTTGTGAGAATTGTGGGAATTGAGAGCCCTCAATTCCCGTTTCTCCAGGCAGCTGAGGTACCTCTGGATGGCAGCACAGCCATCAGCTTTGTCAGCTGCTCTCCCAGCCTTGTGCCTGCTGTCAGCAGGCTGAGGGTGCCCTGTGCCCCAACACATTGATAAGGACGTCACACTGACCCCAGCAATGATTCACAATATTGTCCTTGGCTCTGCTGAGCAGAGTTTCACCTCCCAGGCCTCTGCTGTTTAATATGTTGCAGGCTGCTTTGCTGCTTTGCAGAGTGAAAGAGCTCCAAGCAAAGGAAACCCAGGAATAATTGGGTTGGGATAGTGCGTGCCTGCTGTGGGGGTGTTTGCAGAGCAAGGCAGGATTTTGCCTGCTGAGCACGGGGGAATTCAGGCACAGCAACGGAGCATTGTGCTGAATGATTTATCTTTGACAGGCTGACAGAATGACAAGTGTGGTTCCAAGGAGCAGCCACCCGGACGTGGCCCGGAAAACACTCTGCAGGAGCCCCTTTCTCAGTGTCAAGGTAATACCTCCTGCTTCCTCCAGTACCCCCACGGATCACTGGCCTGGGAAAGAGCAGTTCAGCTCCCTGCAGAAGGCACTCAGAGCATTTCTGGGTCCTGGAAAATGCTCCCTGTGTTTCCCGTAGCAAAAGTGCCTTGGGTGTGGAGTTGTCTCCATTCCACAGGCAGTGGTGAAGTTTCAATGCAGGTTTAACTCCAGCTCCTGCAGGATTTAATTCCAGAGAATCACAGGATGGGATTGGTTGGAGGGACCTTAAAGATCACCCAGAGCCACCCCTTGCCATGGGCAGGGACACTTCCCACTGTCCCAGCTGGCTCCAAGCCCCATCCAGCCTGGCCTTGGGCACTCCCTGGGATCCAGGGCTTCTCTGGGCACCCTGTGCCAGGGCCTGCCCACCTTCCCAGGCAGGAACTCCTTCCCAAGATCCCACCTATCCCTGGCTTTGTCAGTGTGAAGCCTTTCTTCTAAGTCTTGGGTCCTCCTGCATTGGGTGCAATCCCAGGCCCTCCAGGTGAGTGTTTGAGGAGCTCTGCAGAAGCACAGGCTGCCCCTGGAATGGCTCCCTCTGTCTTGCAACACCTGCTTCATTCCCTTCTGGCTCAATAATTCCTTTTTATCAGTAGTGGCAGCCTTAACATCAGTTTATTACTACAGTCAGTGTAGTTGGAAGCCAATTACCTGGCTCCTTAGAGAATCCGGAGAGCAGTCTGAACATTTCAAGATTTTTCTGTCACTTTTGTGGGGAAGATTTGGGGTTTTGAGGGTTTTTCTACAAATGCTGGTGCATTTAGTCACCCTCATCCCATGTGGCAGAAGGAAAGTTGAGTCACTGAGGCAGAGGCTACCAGAGCACAGAGGCTGGAGACACAGAGCTATGTCCTGAGCTTCTTCCCCAATCCCCTTTTCAGCCCACTCAGCTGGTTTTTATCTGGTGGGTTTTGTTTGTTTTTTCGTTACTTGCCAGCAAGGTTATCTTTTATGAATATGACCCCGCTCATTTTTGCTTGAGGAGATTTTGAAGAGGTTCAAAGATTGAACCATTGAGGGGCAAAGTCAGCTCAGGCCTGTGAGCAGAATCAAGCTGTATTTTGCTGTATGTGTCAAGGTATCCTAAAATCCCAGACTGGTTTGGGTTGGGGGTGAACCTTAAAGACCCTCTTGTTGCAACCCCTGCCACGGACAGATGTGGAGGAAGCTCCTGTCACCAAGAACACAATGATTCTCAGCACAGGATGTTTTCTTCTCATCTCTTGGGTTGGTTTTTTTTTCAAGAAGTTAGGCCACCCTGTCCGGTTTCTAAATTACTTCCTCAGAAAACAAAACTTCCAGCCCAGGGTTTGAATGGTTCTTGCAGAGACACAGAACCATTGCACAATGTGGTTGGATGTGTTTGAAGTGGCTGAAGGACCAAAAATCACAGCACTGCAGTTTTTATGTATATTTATATCTCCAGTGTGTGTATCACAAAAACCACATACCACGTGTCAAAATGCAACTCGGGGACATAACAAAAAGCTGCCCTGGTTTGCTTCAAGGAGCATTATGATTTAAATGGGATATTGGGAAGGAATTCCTCCCTGCCAGGGTGGTGAGGCCTAGATCCCTGGCAGTGTCCAACGCCAGGCTGGACACTGGGGCTGGGGACAGCCTGGGGCAGTGGGAGGTCTCCCTGCCATGGCAGGGGTGGCACTGGGTGGGCTCTGAGGTACTTCCAAATACGGGCCCAGCCAAACTGGTCCCAGCTGTTTCCTCCCAGACCCACTTGTCACAAGGCCAGCCCAGTGTGCCTTTGTCATGTGCTGAGGCACAAAACTCACTCTTAAATTAGCATCCAGAGTCTCCCAAACACGTGGAAGGAGCGTGGTGGGGACTTCCTGGGCAGGAAGGACAGAGCCTCAGAGCTGGGCTCTCAGAGTCCTCACAGGTAGAGTTTGCTGCCCAGCTGCACAATCCACACTACAAATACAGGCAGCCTTTGTGAAAGGGCTTTTTCCAGACCACCAGGAGAGGACATACTGGTGTTTAATTCCCAGGTCTGTGATTTACTGGCTGCGTGGGATGGAGGGTGTTTCTCTGTTCTCTGGCACATCTGGGGTGGGAGCAGCAATACCTCTCCAGTGTTTGGATTCTCTGAGTTGATTTGATTCCACGAATGGAGAGGGAAGCCCCTTTACAAGAGGGCTCAGTCCTTAGAGGGGAAGGTGCTGGACTGCTGAGCTCAGGCTTCCACCCAGGAGCACCCAGCTCTGGGGCTGCTCCTGGTGCCCATGGTCTGTCCTGCTGTCAGGGAAAAGGTCTTGGGAGAAGCCTGGGGTCCGCTCTTTCTTCTCCTGACAAAAAATTGATGGCTGAGAGCAAAGAGCCCCTGGAGGCAGAACTGGAGCCCTTGCCTAAGGACCATCTGCAGGGCCATGTCTCCTTTCTGTGCTGTACTCTGCCCAGACAGGGAGGAATAAAATGCAGGATTCCCAGCCTGTTTTGAGCTGAAGAGGATGTGGGGCAGTGCTGGGCAGCTGCTGAGCTGCTATAAACCCGTGAAGGTCCTGGATTTGGATACTCAGGGGAGTGTGTGCTGTGGATGCCTGGAATAAACAGATCTGGTTCCAGCCTTTCCATCTGAACTGATGTGTTCAGGAAGCACAGCCTGGACACAGCCAGCAACTTGCAGGAACAGAGGAGTTTCAGCAAAGCTGACTCTGGGGATGCTGTCCTTTGGCTGGGTGATGTTTTCCCAGTCCAGACACGTTGCACCCATCAGTGGTGACACGAGGCTGGATCGTGGATGGTGCTGGGTGGTGTCCTGGTGTGCACCATCCCAGCCCCACAGTTTTCAGGGACTCGAGGGCTTTGAGCTCCCCCCTCATCCCTTTTTGTGCTGTGGATGCTGCCCTGGCTTACAGAGCAGGCCAGTTTGGCAGTGACCTCACTTCAGGCCTGGATCAGAACGAGACGAAGCAGAAATCCAGGCCAGGCTGAGCAGTTTCTCCATGGTGGGAACTGCTGCAAAACACATGGAGCAGGAGCAGTGCCCCGAGGGTTTGGGCATCAGCCAAGGCTGGGGGCAGCAGCTCTGGAAGGATCCAGGGCCATCCAGCCTGTCCTGCAGGGAGATGGGTGGGCTGTGTCCTGAGGCTGTGTGACTTTGGGCTGGTTGTCTGAACTCCTCTAGGGGCTGGAGGGATTCCTGGGAGAGCCACAGGGCAGCAGGAAGGAGATGGCTCAGATGGAGGAAGGAGGATGGAGATGAGGACAGATTATTTTCTGGGAGATGGTGGACTTTGGCAAGGTCTGGAAGTGGAAGAGAACCATCATATTTTCCAAAGGAGATGTGGTTTACACCTAGGGCTTTTTGAGAAGGAAAGGAAAGCAGTCTGAATTCTTCTCCCTGACCTTCTGCTGACTTTCTCTAAAGGAGCTGTTTGTTGCTGTGTTTCTCAGGGCTCATTCCTGTCCCAGAAGAGCTCCCAGCACTGGGGATGGCTGCCTGCCTCTGGCTGAATGGCAGCAGGAATGTTGTGCAACCTCCCTTCTGCTGCTGCGTCCCAGGGACATGGCCAACACAAACAGCCATCATCCCAGCTGAAGGCATGTGTTTGTCCAAAGCCACTTATCAGCTGAAGAAATTACAGCCTCCTTGCAGATACTGGCCCTGTTGTTACTTTTGGCAGAGGCCAGTTTCATGGCTCTGACCTCATTTCAGGAGATGCCACCGGTGGCAGAGCAGGGCTGGTATTTCCAAGGTTTACGTTGGATAAAGGTGCTTTTCTGTGGGGGGTGCAGAGTTTGTTGTGCTGCAGCTCTCGGTGACCCTGCCGGGGGCTCTCTTTCTGTGTTGGCAGTTCTTTGTGTTCTGCCACGGGCTGCTGCAGCTCTCCCAGCTCCTGGTCTCCGGCTACCTGAAGAGCTCCATCTCCACCATCGAGAGACGCTATGGCCTCTCCAGCCAGACCTCGGGGCTGCTGGCTTCCTTCAACGAGGTGACCGCCAGCAGCCCCCCAGTCCCTGCCGGGCGCTGTCCCCGTGCTCCCCCTGTCCCCTCGGGAGCTACTCCTGCTCTCTGTCCCTGCAGGTTGGCAACACCCTGCTGATCGTCTTCGTCAGCTACCTGGGCAGCCGCGTGCACCGGCCGCGCCTCATCGGCTGCGGGGCCATCCTCGTCTCCCTGGCCGGCTTCCTCATGGCCCTGCCCCACTTCCTCACTGGGCCCTACGAGTACGACCAGTCCGTGGCCAGTAAGTGCTCCAGACACTTGTTCCGGGCCTTTTGGGATGGGAGAAGGAAATAATGGAATGGCAGAATGGTTTGGGCTGAAAAGGAGCTTAAAGATCATCTTGTTCCACCCCTGCCGTGGGCAGGGACACCTTCCACCGTCCCAGGCTGCTCCAGCCTGGCCTTGGACACTTCCAGGCATCCAGGGGCTGCTCTGGGCAGCTTGTGCTCCCCACCCTCACAGGGAACAATTCCTTCCCAATATCCCACCTATCCCTGCCCCCTGGCAGTGGGGAAGCTGTTGTGAAATGGCTTTTCCTCCAGGCACTGGGAGCTGCAAGCTGTTGGCTTCTCCTCAAGAAATTTCATTTTTCTGAGAATGAAATCTTCCCAACCCTGAGAGGCAGCAGCTACTGGTGGAAAGCAGAGCCAGGGGACGTGGGAACCATGGAACCATGGGAAAGGGCAGGAAAACACTCAAAATACAGGCAGTGGCTCTGATTCCCCTTATTTGCTTCACATCCAGCCTCACCTGCCTTCCCTGGTCTAGCTGGGCTCTCGGTGAGGTTTTAGACCCCACCGGAATATCAGCCTCCCCTGAGAAACACACAGATCTAAATCATTCATGGAGGGAACAGGGCAGGGTGGGTTTGGGATCTTCTCCCTGAAGGAAAATGAAGGGATGAGAAAAGAAAGGAAGGGGAAAACCAGTTATTTGCCACCGTTCCAATTCCTGCCATGAAGCTCCAGCAAACCTTCTAGAAGCCTCCACCAAACAGCTTTTGTTTGGCTCACCAGAGGGAGTGCAGCTGGTTCAGGCAACTGCAGGCACCACAGGAAGGCTGAATAGGTGAATAATTGCTGGCTGCAAACCAGGGCCAGCTGCAAACCCCAGCTTGGGAACCATGAGTTGGTGTTTCAGCAGGGCTGCTGCAGCTGGCCCCGTGCCCATTCCACGGGATTTGGGGCATAACCATGGAAATCCTGCTGCAAGCACCACCACCCCCGTTCCCCTGGTTCTAATGAAGGTGAGGGTGAGAATCAGCCCTTTCATGTAGGCAGCTTTTCTGAGGAAAACAAATTCTCATTTCCTGGGTAGCTGCCCACAAGATCTGTGGGTTTGCTCATTTACCTGTATTGGAAGGTCTGTCAAAGGTCTGGCAGTGACCTCAGCTCCACTTCCTTGACGGAGGAAAAGCCTTGAAGGTTTTCCATGGCAGGTGAAGCCATCTCTGTGAACATCAGTGCAGTGATCTTTGCACCTTCCTTGTGTTTTCCTTTGCCTGCCATGTACGGATAAGATAAGCACCTGGAGCAAATCCAGAGCAGGTCACAGAGCTGCTCCAGGGCTGGAGCCCCTCTGCTCTGGAGCCAGGCTGGGAGAGCTGGGGGTGCTCACCTGGAGAGGAGAAGGCTCCAGGGAGAGCTCAGAGCCCCTTGCAGGGCCTAAAGAAAGAAGTTTTTCTTCAGACCGAGCTCCCCAGACCTGTCCCTTGTCACCACAGGCACCTTCAGCAACACCACCGACCTGTGCCAGCCTGGGGCCCCACGGGCCTGGGCCAACCTCAGCGATGCCAGCTGCACCCCCCACGCCTCCAGGGAGAACCACGAGGTTCTCCTGGTCATGTTTGTGGCCCAGGCACTGCTGGGCATCGGCGGAGTGCCCATCCAGCCCTTCGGCATCTCCTACATTGACGACTTCGCCAGCGAGAGGAACTCCCCCCTCTACCTGGGTGAGGCTGGGCTCCTTGGGAGGGGAGAAACCAGGCTGGAGGTGACAGCAAGGCCAGACTGGACTAATTTGCATTAATGAGAGCTGGGTTTGTTATAGCCCTTCTGCTCTGCCTGGAGCCAGGAAGATTTCTGCAAAAAGAGTTTTTCTGCTTCAGGCTTGGGCAGGCGGCAGGAGAGCTGGGAAACACCACTCAGGGCAGGTGCTGGGGGTTCTGACCTGAGAGTGACAACCTGGAGATGGAGTTAATCACCACATCCTCCTCGAAAAAAGTGGATAAGGGGCAGCAGCACTCTATTTAGGTGTTAGCAAAGTGATACAAACCAAAGAGAGAAGTTTCGGTCACCTGGGAGATGGGAGGGTGTCCTTCAGCACAGGGGATGCTGGAGAACAGCTTGGGCACACGCTGTCCCAGGGGTGTGGGATGGACAAGGTGGTCCTTGCAGGTCCTTCTAGTCCTTTCCTATCTGTTAGCTGGGAAAACAGAACAGCAAAGGCAGATCAAAACCAGGTCATTGCTGTTAAAAAAAGGAAGCACAACATCAAATTTTGCTCTGGTAGACAACCCAAACCTCTCACGTGTAAGGTAGGAATTGAATTTTACATGTGGATTTCTTTTATCAGCAATTCATGGAGGAGAATTCACGGATAACTTTTATCTCCTTAACCTTGTAAAAAACCTTGGTGTTCCCTGGATTACCGATGCCAAGGGGCACCTTTGGTTCCTGGCAGTATTGCAGTCCTTTTGGGGGGCTGAAGACAAGTGTCAGGAAAGGCCTGAGCCGTGCCAAAGGGAATTCCATGTGTGAAAGGAGTGTGGAGGGCATGGGGCTGTTGCTCTGGGAGATCAGAAAGCTGCCAGGGAAATGGGCAGTGCTGGAGGCAGGCACAGTAGAGCCTGGTCCCACTTTGAGGCACCTCTGTCCCCATGGTGCCTTCCCCCAGGCTAAGCCCTTCCCTGTTCTCATCCCTGCCCAGGAATCCTGTTCTCTGTGACGGTCATTGGGCCGGGGGTGGCCTTCATGCTGGGCTCTGCCATGCTGCGGTTTTATGTGGACATCGACAAAGTCAGCGCAGGTGAGGGGACCTGTCCTGTCAGAGCTTCTGGAGCAGAGGGGTCTCAGCTTCCTTCTCTGCCCTGTGTCACTGGGGTACAGTGGGCAGCCAGCACATCCAAAGGGCTGAGTGGCTCTTTGGACACCCTGGGGACAGCAGTGAAATAGGACAGAGACAGTGGGATGTGATTTGGTGATGGGATGATGAGGGAAAACACTGCTCAGGCCCCAGAACTGATGGTCCCTGGGCTGGGAGCCACCACCTTGGGGCTGATTGATGGTGGGGGTGGCCTTTGGTGCACTGGGGCACCTCCCTTGTCCCTGCAGTGCTCTGATGGCCCTCTCCTCTCTCTTGCAGCTGAGGTGCAGCTCACCAGCAAGGACCCGCGCTGGGTCGGGGCCTGGTGGCTCGGGTTCCTGGTGGCCGCCAGCTTGGTGGCCCTGTCTGCCCTGCCCTACTTCTTCTTCCCACGGGAGATGCCGAAGGAGGTAGGAGGGGTTCTGCACACACACACACACCTCACTGGAGCCAAAATGACAGCCACAGGAGCCACAGACACTTCTGGTCCTTGGGAAGGGGAGGATGCAGTCCCAGAGTTTCATGTTTACGAGAGGTGTGCCCAGGGAAGAGAGGGCAGCCAGCTCTGCCTGTGCCCACAGCTTTTGTCTGGGAGCAGTCCTGAATTTTAGAGGTGGAATTGAAGTTTCAGCAGTGGGCTCCTGGCAGGCAAGGACAGCTCTTCTGCAGGGAGCAGGGCCAGGGAGGGGCTGTGCTGTCCAGAGCTGCACACAGGACATGACACAACTCGTGAGGTTCCCCGGCTGCGCGTCCCAGCACCCTGGGAGCGGCACAGAACAAACTGTGCCTGCAGAGGAGGGCACAGCACTCTGTGGGCTGGGATGCTGCTGAAGCTGCTGGGACACGCTCAGGGGGTGAAGCCGTGCTCGTCTCGGTGTCTTGGCGTGTGCTTTACCTTGAGGCAGCATCAAAACCTTGCTGCCTGAACAAGTCTGTGCACCTGGTGCAGAGTAACGCTTCATTTCTCCTGATGCTGCCTGAATTTCCACAGGAATGAACGGAGATTTGGGGTTCCCCGACCTGTTTTACCAGTTCAGCTTGGGGATGCAGTGATTTACTGCTGGCTGACAGGAGCTGCGTGGTGATGAGGTGGGAGCTGCTCCGTGCAGGGTGAGGGTGATCCCAAATACAATGTGCCTGGTCGATACAGCCAGGCTTGCTCTGAAGCCTTAGGGAAGGTCTGTGCTAGCAGGGTCTGCTCAGCACGCCAGGGTGGCACGCTCCATCTCAGGGAAAAGTTCTTCATTAGGGATGATGGGAATATTAATTTCATAAACGCCTCTGGAGGGAAAATAATGCACTTCCAACTAAAACAGCTGCACTTTCTGGCAAGTGCTGCGCTCTGAGTTGGAGGAGTTTAAGGGGGAACGGGTGGATATTGATTTTAAAAAGAGCAGGAAGATTTCACCCAGCTCTTCTGGCTGGGATCTGTGGGGAACTCTCCCACATGGCTGAGCACCCACGTGTCCCTCTGCAACATGTGAATTTCTTGAATTCTTGGCTTCCTCCCCATTTTTGCATCTCCCTCAGAAAGCTCTTGGAATCTACCAGCAGTCATAAATAATAACATTAATGGGAAAATACAGCAAATAGCCAAATTCTGCCCTCCTTGCAGGATGCGAGGCAGCAGGGATGCCTGACCCACAGGGTATCAGCACCAGCAGCAGCAGCAGCAAGGGGCCCTGCCTAAAACATTCAAATAAAGGCCTCCATAGAAAGTTTGCCACATGCTGTTCTGGCTAACACACGTGAGCTGTAGGAGCACTCCAGGATTTGTTGGAAATCTGTGTTGTCATGGATGTTCTCCAGCATGTGTGTGCCATCCTGCCCACTGCAAATCCCTTCAGGCACAGCACGGGAACAGCCCATGGGAAAAGCACAGCTCTGCCCTGCCCAGAGGCAGCTGAGGTGTTCCTGCACCTCCAGCTTGGATTCAATTTCTGGCCACCCTCCTCAGTGGGCATCATGCAGCAAGCACTGGGTATCAGCCAGCCCTCTGTGCCTGTGGAGACTTACATTTTCTATTCCACAGCCACAGTTCAGCTTCACCTGTTTTTTTGATGAATTCTTTCTTTGAAGTTCCTGGAATGGCTCGTGTTAACATGAATGATAGCGCAGGGCTGCTCTTTTGATCTTTTTTTGGTAAATTAGTCACTCCAAACCCAGAACATCTTTATTTCTCTGCTTTGCTGCTTGTCAGAAGGTTTCTAGCACCAGAGTGTCCTGACTAACCCTATTGAGGGCTGATCCCCATGAGGTTGTCATGAAATCAGGAAGGGGATGGGAGGATGAGGCTCTTGGACTGGAAAAACTGTTTTCAGTCAAGAACAGCCTTTTTCCCAAGTAATTCCAGTTTAATCCTGCCTCCATGAGCCTGAACCATTCCTTGGAGTTGTGTCCTGGATTTTGAGGAACTTTAAGCACTCTCCAGTTGCTGTGTAGCCATATTTTAGTTCATGCTTTTCCATCTGCTGGTGTTGCTGTATGCCAGGGCAGGCAGCAGCAGTGTCACAATATTCCAGTATCCCTGGGACACAGGCTCTGTCTGTCCCACATCTCTGAGGGTGCCACAAAAAGGGGAAAGCTGCTCTCAGCAGGATCTGTCTTGTCTACCCTGATCCCTCCCGCTGCAGGGGACACTCCAGACACAGAACCCAACCTCTCCCAGATGCCAGAGGGGCTGGGTGACACTTCCCCCTGCCTGGGACAGCATCTGACATCCACTGACACGCCTCACTGCAGAGCTCCCGTGGATTTTATGGGAATCAGGCTGGCGTGTCCCTCTCGTGTCCGAGCCCTGGGGATTTGTCCAGCCCCTCTGGTCACTCAGCAGGGCTCTCCTCCTCAGCCTCAATGCCAGCATGCTACCAAAACTTAATTCCCTGCGTGTTGCAGGGACACTTTCCACAATCACAGATTACTCCAGCCTGCCTTGGGCACTTCCAGAGATCCAGGGGCAGCCACAGCTTCTCTGGGTACCTGTGCCAGGGCCTGCCCACCCTGCCAGGGAAGAATTCCTGCCCAAAATCCCATCCAACCCTGCCCTCCTTCATCTTAAAGTCATTCCCCCTAGTCCTGTCCCTCCCTGTCATTGCAAAAAGTCCCTGTCCAGCTCTCCTAGGGTGCCCATTAGGTGCTGGAAATCGAGATCTTTCTCTGGAAAAAGGTACTGTGATGCTCTGGCTGCCTCACTAAAGCTCCAAAAGCACCACCAAAGGCAGCCTAGGAGAACAGGGCATGGTCTGAGGAGCAAGGAGGACCGAGTGGCAGGACAGGCTGCAAGAATGGGCTGGTCTCTACAGCTGGATTCTCCCCAGGGAGCTTTAAAGACTGGCACAAACAGCAGCTAAAAATAATCCTCCCATTTGGTGGGAGCAAGGTGCCCCTCAGCTGGTTATTTTAACACTCCTGGAAATAGGGTCCCTGGAGGGACCACACGTGCTGGAAGAGGCTTAATGAAGTGTTTGTAGGGAGCCTGCCCTTGTCAGAAGGAAAATAATTCTCCTTCAAGCTGTGAGGTTTTACACTTTGTTTGTCTAATATGAAAATAACTTCTCTGACCTTACTTTTCAGTGAGCTGGGAGTGCCAGGTTCTGTTCACAGCCAGAGGGAAACTCTGCAGACACCTCAAAATAAACAAAGAAAGCCTCTCTGTCACAGAGCAGGTCATTTATCCCTGTTTCCAGGGGTGTATTTGGATAAACCCAGCCTGCTGGCACCTCTGGCTGCCCTTCTCACAGGTGCAGTAGCAGGTGGGGAGAGCAGGAGCTGGCAGGAAAAGCTGCTTTCATTTTCCTTTCCTGCAGAGCCCTGCCCAGCCATCCCTGGATTTATTCATGCCTGTGCAGGGAAATGGGGGATTTCCCCAGGCCAGGGTCGGGTTGGGGATGCTTTTTCTGATGCAAAGTGTGTGGGAGCTTCATTCTCCTTCCTCAAAAGCCTGTCTGCCTGCTCCATCCCCTGAGAGGGTGGAAGTGATGCCAGTGGACTCACAGAATCACGGCACGGGTTGGGTTGCAGGGGCCTTAAAGCCACGGGCAGGGACATCTTCCACTGTCCCAGGGTGCCCCAAGCCCCATCCAACCTGGCCTTGGACACTTCCAGGGATCCAGGGGCAGCTTTTTTGCTGGCCAAAATCTTCCATGCAGATAAAATCCCTTTGGAAAAACATGAGATGCAGCGAGTGGCACCAAGAAGCTGAGTCCTTTAAGGAATCATCCGGGAAAATCCAAGTGTGGGGGCATTTTGCAAGCTTAGTTTGTTTCTCCTTGGCATGATGCTGGGGCAGGGCTGATGTTACTGCACCTTCCAGCTCCAGCTTGACAAATTTCTGCTGTGAGAATGGCAAAATCCCCCATGGCAGGGGCACAGCATCCTCCTCGGGGCTTGGGCATCTCCAGTGGTGCAGCCAGCACAATTCCATCATCATCCGCAGCAAGCAGGCAGGATTCCTGCTTTTCCTTCTTCCCTTGCTCTCCTTCATCCCAGAGAAATGTATTTCCTGATCCTTTCAGGCAGCAAAAGACCACAGCAGGGCCAAGGCAGCACAGGGAGAGGAGCTTTCCCCCTCTGTGAGGGCTTTGCTCCATGTGCTGCTGCTCCCGAGCCAGCACAGAAACGTCCCTGCAAGGGTCACATCCAGGGACATCCCAGCCAGAAGAGCTGGGCTTTAGTCTGGATGGACAGGCTTTTGACTCTTAGAAGTACAAACAGCTGGAAGCTGAGGAAGCCACAGTCAGGAACAGCTTGGATGTATTTTTGGAAAATGCGGTGGTTTCCGAGCAGAGAGAAGAGCCCCTGTAAGGCAATTGAAGAGTGAAAGGGAGCAGGGATTCATCCTTGCATTTGAAAAATGCATGAGAGCCCGAGCTCCAGCAGTACAAAACAGGAAAGGAGTTTAATTGCTTTTACCCTTAAAGAGGGCACGTGGAACCCTCAGCACAGCCACTGTGACCTCGCTGCTGTTTAATGACCGCTCTCAGTTGCAGAGCAAAGGAGGTGATTTTAGCCAAAAGCTGCCCGTTTCCTTGGGTCCATTACAAGTCTCTAATTGCTGCTGAATGCACTCATTTGTGCAGCTCCTGATGGCGGTGGCAGAGCCGGGGCTGCTGGCTCTGGCTGTAAACACTCTGTGCTGAGAGCCACGCTGTCCTGAGCCCTGTCTGCCCCTCCACAGGCACAGCAGCACATCTCCTCTGAGTGGCCCCTGCTCCTGCGATTCCCCTAAAAGCCTGCAGAGCCGGGGATCCCAAGCACATCCCAGAAATGCTCTGCTCCCTCAGCTTCCCGGTGCTGTGGGATGCTGGGCTGAGTGAGGCTGCAGTGACCTTCCACGCTCCGAGCCCTCTGAGGCCAGGGACTGCACCCTGGGCAGCCTCTTGCCTTAGGAGGTGACAAATATTGTGCCTCCATCCCAGACCCCCTCCTTGCCTGGTTACATTTTCCTCTTTTTTGATGCTTCTTTGCTGCCCACCGGCTTGTGAGGGAGCACAGAGACACAGGGAGCTGCTCATCCTCCAGCCAAACCAGTGCCCAAAGCTGTGCTGGTGGGCATCCAGGTGGTCTTGGCTGCCTGCCCCCACACACAGAGGTGAAAGCTCTGGGGCAGAAAACCATCTCCCTGAGGGTCTCCAGCTTTCCCTGCCAAGGTTTGCAGCTCCTGAGTTTGTGTGAGCTGAGCACAGGGTGTGCTGGGCCTGGGGAATGGCACAGCTCGATCCCGAGGAAGTGTGATCCACTGCTGTCAGGAGAGGTGGGAAAACTCCTCTGCAGCGTGGATGTGTCTGGGTGCTGTCAGCCCCATGGGAGCCACGGGGATGTGGGCAGGGAGCAGCAGCTGGACAAGGCCAGCAACATCCCGGGCTGCTGTGTCACGGTTTGGGAGAGGAGAGGGGAGGCTGTGGCATGGCGTGTGCAGTGACAGGCTCTGGTGTGTCCCCAGGTGGTGACAGCGAAGAACAGAGGCAGCAAGAGGAGGGAGGACGTGCTCAGCCAGCTCAGGTGCCAGCACTCGGAGAGCCTCTCCCTGACGGAGTTCATCAGACGTAAGTGGTGTGATTCAGCCTGCCCACCCCTCCCTGCTGCACCTCGTGCCAGCCAAGGCAGTGCCCTGCTCACTCTGAGTGTCACATGCCTGCCCTGGCAGCGAACCAGGCCAGGCTGGACAGGGCTTGGAGCAGCCTGGGCTAGTGGAGAGTGTCCCTGCCCATGGATGGGATGGGCTTGAAGGTTCCTTCCAAACCAAATCCTTCTGTGACTTCTGTGATTCATGGTTCATGTGGGCAGCAGGAATCAGAGGCCAACATCTCACCAGAGCCAGGAAAGAGGGGTGTTAGCTGTGAGCCTGGAGCAGAGCAGTGGGAAGGGAGAGACCCCCTTCAGTCAGAGGGCTTTGGGTGTCTCCAGCTGCTCTTGCTCAGCCCTCGGGCCATGGCAGGAATCAGAACCACAGCAGCACTGGCAACTTCTCATCCCCAGAAAACCTCACCACGCTCCCCCCTCCAAGTCTGGAGACACTGTCCAAGCCAGGCTGACCTCCTGTCCTATCGGGAATGGCCAGCACTGCCTGGGGCCAGGGTCTGAGCAGTTAAAATCCAGAGGGAGATTTGAATCCGGTGCAATTAAATTGTTTGGAAATGAGCGGGCTCTTTGTGCTGAAGGGGATCAGCTGGGCTTTAGTCTGTGCAGGCATCTGCTAATGGTTGGGATGTTTGGGTTTTTTAAATACTCTGCACTTTGGCAGCTACTTACGAAAAGTGGCCAGTGTCAGCTTCCTCCCTGTTTCCCAAATATTATCCCGTTAATTTATTGGAATTTCTCCGTGTTCTGAAGGTCAGTGCATGGCAGGCTCAGCCAGGCAGGCGTGGGCAGGTTTTTTGTCCCGCTGGTGGCAGCGTTTGCTCGTCAGCCTAATGCTCAATTAGAGGAGGCACTCGGGGGTTTCTTCCCCCCCGACCTTGTGGTGCTGTCATTTCGAAACCTGTGTGATGGAAGCGGCTGCGTGGGAGCAGATTGATAGCGCTCAGATGGGATTTTCACACCAACACGCTGCTCTGTGCCGCTGAAACAGGAATGAAAATGAGCTCCCTGCTCCTGGCTGCAGAGAGGAGGAAATCTCATACCCTGCTCCAGCTGCAGCTCTGGTTCTGAATCAGCGTTGCTGTGTAAGGGCTGTGCTAATAAATTCATTATTTCTGAGAATTTGTCCCCCAAAGCCCAGCTCTAAAATAAATGAAGTGTCTGGTTTGTGTCAGGAGAGCAATCTTGCTGGAATCACCAGGATCTCAAATATAAAACTCTTTTCAGAGCCAGGGATGGGGTGGCAGGTGCTGTGTGATGGTTAGATGGGACAGTGTGGGGGGAAGCCTAAACACTTCAGGGCTAGCTCATCTGCAAGTCAATGGAAAGAGAATTTCCTTCCCATTTCATCACTCTCCTGCTTGTTTTGTTTCCTCTCTCTGTTTCTCTTTGTACTATTATTTTCTACATGATAATTGATGAAAGCAGCATTTGGAGATGAGATTCTCCAGCCTGAATCTCCTTGGAAGAGTCCAAGGCCAGGTTGGACGGGGCTGGGAGCACCCTGGGACAGTGGAAGGTATCTTCCAGCAGTAATGAAAAAAGTAGGATTTAGCTTGCCTGAAGTCATTTCCATTGCTAATTTCCAAGCTTCTGTTGAAAACACCTGGGAGGATGTGCAGATTCTGCTGCACATACTGGGAATTAGCCCATTAAAGGTGATCTTCAAAGCAATTGGAACGTTGCACTCCTCACCCGTGACTTGTTTGTTTCTCATATGGTCCCTAAAGACAGTTTCAAGGATATTTTTTGTTTATTATTTTAGTTTCCCCTTGCTTTTCCTGTCTGCCCAGCTTCCTCTCTCCAGCTGCAAGGAGGATCCAATTGGTGCTGAGGTGGGGATTGCAGAGGATGGAAATCTTGCTGGGGGACCTGCTCAGCTTTTTACCTCTGATCTGAGGTGGCAGAAGTGGTATGGTTTGATTAAAAAGACCAGTGACCTCCAGGAAAAGAACTTTTTGGTGAAAAATTCCCACAAAAGGCTGGATTGGCTCTCAGGAGATTTTTCAGCAAGCAAGCTGAAGTTTCCCATCTGCAACATGGCTGAGAAATTCCAGGAATACTCTTCAAAAATCAGTTCCTTTAGTGGTACTTAAGGGCAAAACCATCTCCCCTCCTGGGTTCATATTGGTGTAAAGCAGCTCCTCCCTCTCCACTGACTGCCAGCCTCCAGAGGGTCAGTGTTCCAGGGTCCCTGACCATGCTTGGTGTGCTGGGACCCCTCCAAGGACCTGCTTTGTCAGCTTCCTACGATTTTTGGGCTGCTTGCCTGATCTGGGGGCAGAGTGCTGAGCCAGGAAGGTGATGCTGCCACGAAGGGGAGTTTTGCCTTTGGACATGGAGGACCCCACTGCACCCACAGAGGGTCCTTTTGCTCTTCCCAGAACATTCAGGACAGCCAAAATCCATCCCTGTGTGAGGACAGCCCCCAGCCAAGCCCCAGGGAGATCTCCCCACCGCAGTCCCTGAGCAGATAGAAAGATCGTCCCAGTTGTTTGTCAGCTGCTCAGAGTTAACACCATTAACTTATGGCAGCCCTCTGCATTAATCCTCGCTGTTAATTCCTTATCTCTGCTCCAGCAGATTGGCTGCCCAAGCCCTCATCTGGGAAACTCATCAGCAGTTTGTTTGGAAGTTGCCCTTTGCGTGCCAGCAGAGCGGGGGGACGGCAGCGGCAGAGCAGCAGCAGCAGCAGGAAGGGGGTTTGGGATGTGCAGGAAGGGGACATCACTCCAGGCTGGACACTGGCAGCTCCCAGCAGCTCCTAGGTTCAGCCCTAGGGCAGTGTTTTTGTGCCTGTAATCAGAAAATGCATTTTTCATGATTGAAACAAAAAAGACGCTGAAACCGCAACCGCAGCAAACAAATAAATGAACTTTTAATGACTTCCCATCTACTTTTGTACTTGTTTTAGCAGAAGCTCTGCCAGAAGGCTTCAAGGAAAGGAGTGCAAGGAGATGAGCTTTGCAGTCCCTTCCAACCCAAGCTCTTCTGTGATTCCCTGATGAATGTTTTGCTGCTCTCCATGCAACAGGTTCCCCCTTGTCCTTCCAGGCTTCCCTGCGGTGCTGCTGAGGAACCTGAGGCACCCCGTGTACCTGCTGGTGGTGCTGGCTCAGGTCAACATCTCTGCCATGGTTGCTGGGTTAGCAACGTTCATGGGCAAGTTCCTGGAGAGACAGTTCTCCCTCACAGTGTCCCTGGCCAACATGGTCATTGGTAAGTGTTGCTGAGCTTTGGACTCCTTAGAAACCAATCTGGAATTAGGAAGAATTCCTCTAGAACAAAGCCTCCCCCTCAGAATCGGTTGGAGAGTTCAGAGATCCTGCCACAGAAGTGTTTAAAACACATTTTTGGGCAAACAGCACTTTGGGGAAAGAGGCCTCTGAGGTCTGCAGCAGATAAATCAGCGTAAAGTGAGCAGAGCAGACTGGCAGAGCCCAGGGCTGAGTGCAGGCAGGAAGGTTAAATGCTGAAGCAGTGCTGTCCTGTGTGCCCAGCTGAGCTGCTCCCAGCCTTGATTTACCCTCTGCATTCAAGTCAGCACCATGTTCTGTGGATGAATTTCTCTAGCCTTTGTTCTCACTCCTGGGTCTTGCTTGGCCTTTTTCTTTCAGATCAAAAAGCTTTCTGTAGCTGGAAATTCCTTCCTTGCGTGGGTATTTATGGGCTGAAAGCAACCTGCCCATTGATTCTCAGCTGAACAGTTTTCTTATCTCTAGCTGAACTTTGGTCTTCCCTTAAAAACTGTGGGGTTTTATATAATTGGGATTTTACAAGGGAGACCACAGAAACTGGCACAGTCCTGCACTGCACAGAACTGAAACATCCTCCACAGGCTTGCTTGGTGTTTCTTCCTGTCAGCACAGAAAAATCACATTTTGCTGGGTGAAGCTTTCCACAGCTCCTGACATCTTCCATCCATGGATACATAAGTTTGCTGTGGGATTCTGCTGCTTCTAAAAAGCAGCTTTTGTGTAGCATTATTCCACCAGTCCCTGCAATAATCTTGGTCCCTCCCGAATCACCTGTGCTGAAAAATAGGAACCCAGCATCAAATCATCTGGTGCTTTGCTGTGGGGAGGGACTGATAGCACAGATGGAAAACAAGGTACTGTGATAGGACAAGGGGGAATGGCTTTAGACTGGGTATTAGGAGGGAATCCTTCCCTGGGAGGGTGGGGATGCCCTGGCACAGCCACAGCTGTGATCCCTGTGATCCCTGGAAGTGTCCAAGGCCAGGCTGGACACTGGGGCTGGGAGCAGCCTGGGATGGTGGAAGGGGGTGGAACTGGGTGATGTTTAAGGTCCCTCCCAAGCCAGCCCACTGTGTGGTTCCCTGATTTCGGTGCCCTGCCTTTCCCAGGTGCTGTGAACATCCCTGGGGCCATGGTGGGGATCGTGGTGGGCGGTGCCATCCTGAAGCGGTTCCAGATGTCTCTGAGGCAGTGCAGTGCCCTGTGTGTCCTGGGCATGCTGCTCTGCCTGCTCACCGCCTTCCCCCTGCTCTTCCTGGGCTGCCCCACGCAGAAGGTGGCAGGTGTCACCTACTGGCACAGGTACAGCGGGCTGGGCACAGGGACACTCCCAGGTGGGCACAGCCCAGCCACGGGCACTTCCTAGGGCTGGGAGCCAAGCAGAATCCCCAGAAATGGGTTTATTCCTTCAGGAGAAGCAGCTAATGGAGACAAAGTAAGAGACTGTTGTGGATAAACACTGAGCGTGCTGTGTCCTCAGGTTTAGGGCAGCAAATGTACAGCTAGCCTCCATGACTTGTCCCACACTTGGTGGAGTCATTTCAGCTTTAGCTCCTTATGGGTGAAACCTTTTCAACATGAGATTTTTAGAATCAGGATTAAAAGAGTTCCCTCAGTGAAATTTCCTACTGAGCAGCAAGTGTGGAACCCAAAGTAAACACCTTTTTGGCACAAACAGCACAGGTTTTTATCTTGGAAAACGTGGTGGATGAGTAATTCAGGCAGGGGCCAGCCCTGGGGTCACCCCATCCAAGCTGTGGCAGCTGAAAGTGGGCAGGACCATCTTGTGTGCCCTCAAGGCTCGACCCAGGTCTCTGAATTCCCTGCCCAGAGTCCTGTGGTCCAGCCCTCAGGGGGAATCTCCCTCCCTGCCTCCCACAGTGGTGCTGCAAGAATCCCAAGCCCAGGGTTGGGACCCAGTTTCAAGGAAGAGGGTGGCTCCCGTGCCCGGTTGTGGTTGGGATGCTTTGCCCAGGCAGAGCAAAGGCTTGGGGCAATGGTGGAATTCCCGTGGGTCCTCCCGGCCACCTGGGGAAGGCTTTGGTGTGCAGAACCATGAATCATGATCACTTTCCTCCCGCTCAGCTCTGGCTCTGGACACCACGACATGGAGTGCAACACGCAGTGCCACTGCCCCGAGAGGGGCTTCAACCCCATCTGTGGCTCCGACGGCGTGGAATATATCTCACCCTGCTCTGCTGGCTGCAGCCACCTGGCTGCCCTCACAGACAGCTCTGTCCTGGTGAGTCCTGCTCTGGAGGGCTAAGCAGTGCCCAGCTCCTGCCAGAGCACAGGCTGCCAAGCCAAGGGTCTGCCCGAGAGGGGAATTCAGCAGTGCAGGAGCTGGAAGAGCGGGGTTTGCCCCTGGCCTTCCTTCGGTTTAGGATTATTCTGGTCTCTCCCCTGCTGCTCCCAGCCTGTCACTGAGCCCTGGTGGCTCTGAGCTTCCCCAGCTGCTCTGTTGGCTCTGCAGACAACCTGGTTCGGGAAATCTTTGCCTCTAAAACGTCCACCTGCAGGTGGCTAGCAGCCCACATGGGATGAGTGGCTTTCCCCTGGCACAGGATGTAGCTCGGGACTGTCTGGGCAGTGTGCAGCAGCGTTTTGTTAATTAACAGCACTTCATTTTAATAACAATTATGATTGCTGCCAGAGCCTAGTCCCAAATGTGCTTTCCTGCACCACCCCCCCATGTCTTGTACAGCACATCCTTTCCAACTGCTTTGACGATGCCTCTCTCTTCCAGCCCTTGCTTTCTCAGAACACACTTTCTCTTTTACACTTTTCTTACCATTTTCAGCATCTCTGCCAGTACAGGGACCTGTGGCACCCGTTGCCTGCTGCCTTCCCTGTCCCAGGGTGTCCAGGAGCCCTCCCAGCCTGCATAAAACCCTACAATTTTGTGGCCCAGCTTTGCTGCAGCCCTTCCAGAGGGCACCATGTAAGCTTGGATGTAGGAGCGAGGTTTTGGGAGACCCTGAGCTGCCCCTGCCTCTGGGATCGCCCTTCTGCAAACTGCCACCCCCTCTGGCAACCAAAAGGTCATGCTCATTTTATTTAAAGGTCTCTTAAAAAAAAAAACCTCAGGGGTTTCTTGTTTAAAACAAAAAAAAAGATAGAATTGTGACTAAAAAGCAGAGAAAAATCCCTCATCCATCACCCCAGGGCATCTTTGCTGTAAGGCTCTGCTAGTTATTTATGGGCCTCTCTCAAAGGTGAGGTTTTCCATGTTTGATTTAGCACCACCCCTGGGCTCTGGCTGCAGCTCTGCCCTGCACACAGACCTGGATGGAGGGGCTCACATCCCTGTGCCAGGCCCTCAGCACCCTCAGCCAGGAATTCCTCCCCAGTATTCCATCCAGCCCTGCCCTCTGGCAGTGGGAAGCCATTCCCTGTGTCCTGTCCCTCCATCCCTTGTGCCTCTCCAGCTCTCCTGGAGTACTGGATGGGGCTCTGAGGTCTCCCCAAAGTAGCGAGTACTAATTACTGCTAATTATTTCCAGACAAGTCCTACCCCCTCTCCTTCACTCTGGCAGCTGGCAGCGTTCCCTTCCATCTGCACATCCCTGGGCACGTGGGCAGCCTCTGGATGTCGTTTCCTCTTTGCAGAACTACACCGAGTGCAGCTGCATCGCGGGGCCAGGGGGGTTCGCCAGGCCGGGCACCTGCGGCACCGCCTGCTCCCACCTCTTCGTGCCCTTTGTGGTCCTGTCCTGCCTGGCAGGGATCCTCGCCAGCACATCCCACACGCCGTCCTTCATGCTCATCCTGAGGTGGGCACAGTCCTGGGCAGCCACCGAGGGCTTCCAGAGGGGAGATTTGGGCCAGGAGGAAGGATTTCTCCAGCTGTGGGACTGGGAGTTCAACCAGCCCTGGACTGCACCTCCTGCCCTGTTCCTGCAGCCTGGGGGCTAAACCAGCCCTGGACTGCACCTCCTGCCCTGTTCCTGCAGCCTGGGGGCTAAACCAGCCCTGGACTGCACCTTCTGCCCTGCTGCTGCTGTGTTTTCTCCTCAGCACACTGTGCACCATTAACTCGGCAGTAATTCAGCACGGCAGCACTTGGGCGCTCCTTAAGCAGCTCTGTGTGAAGTTAAGAAGTTTAATTACCTTGCTTTGCTTGAAAGCAGCCTCCCCTCGGAGTGCAGAGAGGCAATTAGGGCTCCATCTTCCCACATCCTTGGAAAGGTGCTTGTGGGGTGGAGCAGGATGGAGCCGGCCTGGATGTGAGCCCAAGCTGGTGGGGCTGGACCCCAGGGTGGGAAAAGCTGAGGGAGAGGGGAAAGCCATGGGGGAATCTCTGTCTTAGGCTATAAATGAACTTCCAAGCTCTTCCTGGGTCTGGCAGGTTTTTCAGGCCAAGGAAAGGCCATGTTTAGCCCTAATGAATGAACCCTCATTAGCTTTGGTGATGTGAATGGGAGCTCCCTGGCATCCTTGATGGCTGGGTTGAAGGACAAGTGTGTGGGTGAGGAGCTGTGCCAAGGAGGGAAGCATCCATCCTGTTGGGATTGCCAGAGGGCACATGTTCCATTTTGTTTTTCAGGAGCATCCAGCCTGAAGACAAATCGTTCGCTGTTGGGATACAGTTCATGCTGCTGAGAGTTTTAGGTGATTTGAAATGTGCTAAAATACCATCCTGGCAAATAATGGCAGCTCTCGGAGAGGGCTTTCCCAAGGCAGGGGAAGATGCTGCCCTGCATGTTCTGGGGGTGCACGTGAGGGGGATGAGACAAGGCAGCTCCGAGGGCTCCATCTCCATGTGTAAACAAAGGAGGGCTGGGAATAACTTCAGGTTCAGGAGCTCAGGCTGTGTGCAGACACTGCTCTGCTCACTCCAGCATATCAGGGAACTCCAAACCCTGTGCTGCGATCTCCCCAGCTGTTTTTCCAAAGGGGAAAATCCATGTTCCCCTGGAGGTCCCCAGGATGTGCCACAGCAGCCGTGGGAAGAAGCAGTAAATGCTCAGAGTATAGAGGAGGTGAGCACTGGAATGGGGTGCCCGGGGCAGTGGTGGAGTCCCTGTCACTGAAATGTTCAGGAGGTACCTGGCTGTGGCACCTGGGGACATGGTTCTGGCTGTGGCACCTGGAGACATTGTTCAGTCTGTAGCACTTGGGAACATGGTTCAGGCTGTGGCACCTGTGGCTGTGGTTTGGGCTGTGGCTCCTGGGGCTGTGGTTTGAGCTGTGGCACTTGGGGACATGGTTCAGGCTGTGGCACCTGTGGCTGTGGTTTGGGCTGTGGCTCCTGGGGCTGTGGTTTGAGCTGTGGCACTTGGGGACATGGTTCAGGCTGTGGCACCTGGAGACATTGTTTGGGCTGTGGCACTTGGGGAGGCCCTGGCACCTGGGCCGTGGTGTTGGGGTGGTTGTGCCTCATCAGGCCAGGCTGACCCTGTGTTCCAGCGTGGATGCCGGGCCCGGTGCTGTACGGCAGCGCCATCGACACCAGCTGCGTGCTGTGGGAGAGGAGGTGCGAGCGCACGGCCGCCTGCCGCTACTACGACAATACGCTCTTCAGGCAGAGGTAGGGATGGACAGTGGGCTTGGGGGCACCAAAGTGCTGTGCATGGCTCCAGGAGCTCACAGGGACACTTCCAGCCCCTGTCAGGCCCTACAGGCCGCACACACACACAGGGGTTCAGTCCCAGCCCTGTCAGGCCCTGCAGACTGCACACACACACAGGGGTTCAGTCCCAGCACAGCTCCAGGCCCTGCAGACTGCACACACACACACACAGGGGTTCAGTCCCAGCCCTGTCAGGCCCTGCAGACTGCACACACACACACACAGGGGTTCAGTCCCAGCCCTGTCAGGCCCTGCAGACTGCACACACACACAGGGGTTCAGTCCCAGCCCTGTCAGGCCCTGCAGACTGCACACACACACACAGGGGTTCAGTCCCAGCACAGCTCCAGGCCCTGCAGACTGCACACACACACACAGGGGTTCAGTCCCAGCCCTGCCAGGCCCTGCAGACTGCACACACACTTCACAGGGGTTCAGCCCCAGCACAGCCTCAGACTCAGCAGCAGAGGCAGTCCTGGAGCAGCCTCCCCGCAGTCCTGGGGGTCAGTGCTGGGAGCTCTTGAGACATCCCCGCTGCCCTGACCCGCTGTGTTTGTGCCCCACAGGTATCTGGGGCTGCAGTTTTTCTTCGAGGTGGGCGCCTTCCTGTGCTTCGGGGCCGTGTATCTGATTCTCAGCAAGCAGGAGAGGGAAGCCCACCAGGCAGAGGAGGCAAAGGCAGAGCCAGAGAAGGAGAAACTGGCAGGAAACTCCATGAAGAGCCCGGAGTCCAAAGTGTGAAGCCAAAAAGGTGAATTGTGATCCATTCTGGGCAGGTAATGCCCTGTGAATCGATGCACACCCGAGCTGTGCAGGAGTGATGGACCCTGGGGCTGCTTCCTGATCTCCCAGGTGGGATGAACTCTTCCTGCTGTGCTGTGGCTCCATCCATACATTGTTCTCCACCTCAGGGGTGCAGCTTGTTCCTTCACATGGATTAGTCCACACGCTTTAACCCGTGGGCTCTGCAGCCTGCTGGATTTGTGTCCTTCAAAGCAGTTTTTCCTGCTGACTGTCTCGGTGATGCCAGCACCGAGCATTAACCATAAGCCTGAGGGGTTTTGTGGTATGTTCTTTTTTAAATAAATCATTTTTAAGAAATGGTTTTGTACTGAACCCAAAGGATCTCTGTGACTGATAATTATAATTCTTACTTTTTTGTGCTATCAGCACTTATTTTCTGATGGTCAGTGCTTATCACAGGAGCTCCCAGAAAAAAGTGGGGGTTCAAGTGCATTCCTGGTTTGCAGTTCCAGAAGGGCAGAACTTTTCCCAGGGTTGCAGGATCAGAGGACAAAGTTGGAGCCCTCTCCAGACTGGGTAGAGCTTGTGGCTGAACCATCTGAGCCCAGCAGCAGCCAGCCCTGGGCTCCCTGAAGGGGGTTCTGTCTGTAATTACAGGGTGGCAGTCCAGCCTGACGCTATTTTGGTTCAGCTGCCTCTATTTCCTGCATTCTTCCCATCCCGGGGCTCCTTCCCACCCAAGAGTGAATTGTGTTGCTCCTACCACCAGCGAGCAGCCACAGCCACTGGGTAACTTTGTCATTATTGGCTCCAGAATGGAATTCAGTAGAGAAAACAAAATTTGTAAGTTCAACCCAAATAAGCAGAAAAGAAATACACAGAGGGGAAATTCCGTTCCCTCCTCCCACCCTGGCAGATATCCTCTGGGAAGGGCTGGGTGTGCAGAGAAGTGCAAGGGAGCCTGTGGTGAAGTGACTGAATTTAGCTATTTCCCCAAACTGTTTGCCCAGCCATTCTAAGGGACCCAATTACCTCAGTGCAGACTGAGAGGTTGGTTGGCATTTTTTAGGGGTGTGAGTTGGGTTTTTTCCCTATTTTTGTGCAATGCCTTGTGTTCGCTGAGTTAGGAGTGTACAGCCCAGTGATGTCTGGCTTCAGAGAAGGTTCTGGAAGGCAGAGGTGTGCGTGGATGTTTAAGGGATGTAGGTGGAGCCACCCAAGGAAGCACGAGTAGCCTTTGCTGACCTTTAGACAGCCAAAACTGGGAGTTTTGCACTACACTCTTTTCCAAGCCATGGCCAGGCAGCATCTGTGGCTAAAGCAGCAGGAGGGGAATGGGAATGAGCAGCTTTGGGCAGGAGCAGGGAAGAGACAGCCCACGATGCCCAGGGTGGTTGTTCCAGCTCCTGGCATCCCAGGAATCTGTGGCATCCGCGGAGAAGGAGGTTCTTTCCTGGCTGAGCACAAGCCGTGGCTCACAGACGCTTTCCTGCCGTGCTCAGCTCAATCCCAAGTCACTCCAAGGTACTTTCCACACCACAACAAACACAAACAAGAGCACAATTTGCTCTGTACACCGTGAAAAGCAGGGAGCTGCTATGCACTATGCCAGCAATCTGCCACGGATTCGATTCTTTGCCCATGGAGGTGGCCAACCCCAGGCTGGACCAAACTTGGAGCAACCTGGGGTAGTGCAAGGCATCCTTGCCCATGGCAGGGGGTGGGATGGGATGAGCTTTAAGGCCTTTGCAAGCAGAACCATTCTGTGATTCCATGGTTCTCTACTCCATCCCATTGGAGCCCTTCAGGGCCGTGCAGCCTTTCTGAAAGCCCCTCAAGCCACTGCAAGCCATGGTTTCATTTACAGAAATGAGGGGGAAAGGGCATAATTAAACCCTTCCCCAAAGTAAGAAGTGAGTTTAATTGCCTGTGGTGCTGCTGCAGGTGGCAGATGGGCTCATATCCCTCTCCTGCTGGGTTGGGATCCTGATGGATGCGCAAGGGGTCTGCAGGATGGCCTGGCCAGCTCAATGCCAGCCCCTTCTCGCTGCTGGGCTTGGGGCTGCATGTTCCTTTTCTACTTGGAGAGCTCCCATCACATCATAGAAAGGTCTGGCTCAGCCAATGCACAAGCTGGCACAGCCTGAATTCTTCCTTCTTTCATTACCCCTCCAGCAGAGGACAGATCCCTGTGGATAAGCATCCAAGGCACTTGCAAACTGTGGCTTAGCTCTAGGCCTGTTTTTCTGCTTTTGCTCTGGTAATTTCCATCAATTTGGGCTGGAGTTTATTCTGTAAAGAGAAATAAACCCGCATTTCCCCATGCCCTCCTCCGTGCTCTTTAAGAACACGGTTGAAAGGGACTGACTTGCCAGGGAAGATTAAAGAGAGGCAGTTTGGAAAGGCTGCTCCCACCTCCTCGGCAGGGAGGGAGATAAAACCCAGGGAATATGAAAGGGTTGGCAGCAGCAGCGAGGGAGCAGCATGATGCAGAGCAAGGGGCAGGCAGGTAGGAGGGCTGCAGAGAAAGGAAGCAAAGGAGGGGGTAGCAGCAGCAAAATCCACCCTGTGCCGTTTGCCAGGTTCTCCCCGGAGGAGAAATCCCCTGGAGACAGCCAGAAACAGAATTTATGGAGCACTGAAGGGTACAGCTCGGGCACCAGCCAGGAATTGCACTGTGGGGGTTAACAGGAGCTAATCCAGCTGTTCCAGAACTCCACAGGCTTCCTGGAACTGCAGCACTGGATGTTTCCATGCAGCACTTTGCGGTGCCAGGGGTCACAGACCCCGAGGCAGAACGGTGCCTTTAAGGCTGGTGAGAATTGCATGGGGTCAAGAGAAGGAATTAAAACCAGAGGGAAGGACCCAAAGCACTTATGGAGCCCAGAGCTGCCTTAGAGTCGGGCACCATTCCCGTTCCTCTGGATAAAGAGCAAAGCTGAAGCTTTTGAATCACCCTTGGTGTGTTTAGGTCAGCCAGATCTCCCCCTGGAGTGCTCCTGGCCACTGCTGCAGCCAGACCCAAATGGTTTCTCCTGGTTTGCTGCTGCTGTTCCAGAGCAGGTTTTCCAGCACAGGTGATAGGGATGCTCCCAGGTGGATTCAGTGGCTGTTTGCAGGGGGCCAACAAAACACGAGTCAAAACCCACGGAATGTTTCTCTTCAGACTCCCTCGAGCTGCCTCTGGCAATCTGAAATCTGTTCCCAGAAAATGCTCGTTGAGGAGACGCAGTTTGTGGCCAAAAGACAAAGAATTGCTGTTCCTGGGACTGAGGCAGAGCTGTGGATGGAATCCAGTCTCCAGGCTAGGGAAGAGGAAGGCAAATAAGACATAGGTGTCACGCTGAAGTACAAGAAAATCTGGGAAGTTCCCAGAGGGACACTGAAAAGATGAGCCAAGGAATCACTGAAATGCTAACAATCAAAACCACAATTCCCAGAAATGGGTGGCTTGCAGGGATCTCAGAAAGGGAAAACAGAGCAGTGGGGCAGATCCAGACCCAGCTCAGCACTGATCCCTGGAAAGATGCTGAAGAAGTGACTCATGCATGTGCAGTCACTTGGATAAGGATGTCATGGATTGTCTCACACAGATCACGTCAGACATTTCGTTTCTCCTTTGGGCGGGCACCTGTCCCACCTGGGGAAGCTGTGCTACCTCCTGACTGGAAGAAGGATTTTGACCCTGTCCCACCTTGTTCCTGTAAACCAATTACCAGCCAGATGGAATTATGCAGAGAGGAGAAAAAGAGGAGAAAAAACAGGCTTAATTGGAAAGCTTCAGCTCCAGGAGCTGCAGGTAGTTTGCTGCCTACCCAAAAGGATTTATCTACAAGAATCTCACCAGGACAGATCTGTCCTGTCTCTAGGACTAATCAATATTTTAATTAATTACTTGGACGATGAGAGAAGCAAGAGCTAATAAAATTTCTGCTTACAGTCAGGAGTGCTGTGGATGGCAGGATTGGAATCCAAATCATTCACAGCAGATTGGAGAAATGGTGTGAAATGGATAACACTGGGATTTAACATCAAGAGCAAAACAGCAGTGCAGGGGAAGGAGGGCTGGGGTGCAAAATTTGCCCTGTGAGAAAGGGGATGTGACACCAGCGGAGTTTGAAGCTCATATTGTCCCTTTAAATTAAATTGGAATTCACAATTCACTGGCTGTCCTGTGAGGGGAAGATATGACCCCTTGCACTTGGAGGCATGAAATTATGCTGAATAAGTTTCCCTGCTTATTGCCAAGTGCATCTCCTCCAGTTGTGCTCTCTTGAAGGTCCAAGCAAACAGAGCAGAGTAAATCAGGAATTATCGCCTGTGTTGAGAGACAGGTTGAGTAATGATTACTCCTGAAATATGGAATTCATCTTTGGGGCTTAATGGACTTGCAGTGGAGCTGTGCAGGAGCTAGTTGCTGAAGGTTCTGAAATGATTGTGGTGAGGAAAGAGCATCCTTTATGCTGCATTTGTGATAAGAGCTGACGCTGCTCCCCGAGCACATTCCCAGCCTCAGCCTCATCTGTTGCTCCCAGGGTGCTGAAGGACAGAAGTGCTTTCACATCGCGTTGATAAAGGCTGCCAGAACATTTTCATCCCTCTCCTCTCACTTTTCAAGGTAGAATGTCATTTGCTAAAGAGACCAGAACCTGAGATGGTTCCAAGCTGTGCACACTGGACACAACAACTTGTGCACACAACTTTCTGAGCAAACTCAGGAAAATTCATTCCCTGGAACAACTTGCTATTGAATTCTTCTTCTTCCCTTTCCACCCTCCCCATCTCCTGTTTGTCCCAGTGCTGTGACCTAATTACACACTGGGCACTGATGGTGTCCAAATTGCACCCATGAAATTTTTGGGATGCTGTGCTCATCTTTCTTCCCCCCCTCCCATTTTCTGGTTTTTTGTGACTGCAGGAGTGCTCTGGAGCACGGGCTGGACACAAATAATGAGATATTCCCTGGGAGAGGGAAATGCCTGTGTATGAAAGCACCTGCAGGAACAATAAATCCAGGTGGATTGCTGAGAAATAGAAACACTCGTGATGGTAATCAAACTGGGAACTCTGAGGAAAACTCCATTCCCAGCATGCCTGATGGGGTACAGTCCCCACAACCCTGAGACAGGACAGATCCAGGCCCAGCCCCAGAGGAAGGAGATGGCAGCAGCTGTGCCTGATTCACAAAAGCCAAAATAAGCACAATTTTAAGGCAAAAGGCACCAGCTAACACAGGCCTTTCCAAAAGCTATTTATTATTGCAAGTAAAGAGGAATCGAAGAAGGATGGGAAGGCCCAGATATTCTGGAGGCCTCACATCATTCCTGGGATGATCCTGAGCAGACTGAGACACACAGGCCTTGGCACTGGCAGACATGTGAGTGGCAGAGGAGGAGTGAGGGAAATCCAGGAGCAAGAGGCTGGAATTCATCAGGACTTGGGGAAATGTCACTTTCCTATCCCAAAGGTCTCACACCAAGTCCTGCTGCATTGGTCTCCTGCACCTGGAGCAGAGGGTGCCTGTCCTCTCCAGCAGGAGGTGACACCTTCAGCTGTCCCAGGTCTGAGTTGGGGCTCAAACCTGGGACACCTGCCCTGAGATGTTCAGGCATACAAGGGTTTCTCTGGACCCTGGTGATAAGCCCAAAGGAAGCCGCAGCTTTCCAGTTTCCAGAAAACTGTGGGGGGAAAGCTGCAGTGAACAGCTGGAAATGTTCCATGAAGTCCCAGCTGCAGAGTTTTCTGCATTTCTCATTCCTCGGGGGAGCCATTGCAGAAGATGTTCTGGGAACAGAGGATGCAGGAGTGAGCAGTGCCTAAAAAGAAGCTGGGAGACCGTGGCAGCTCAATCCTGCAGGGGACAACATCCCAGCAGGGTGACCCTGATCTCCTGGGCAGCCTCCACCATCCCATTCCCAGCCCGGCCGTGCCCCTGGGGTGCTGCTGTCACCCCCCTCTCCTGAGGCCAGGACACATTCCAGCTGCAAGCTGTGCATGGAGCAAAAGGAGCCACCCACAAGCAGGCCCTGAGCACCCTCAGATCCCAGAGAGCCCTGGAAAGCAGGATCCAAGTCCTGGGAGGTGACAGAACCTTCCACACAAACACACCTTGAATCTCCTCTGGCCTGCACAAAGCTGCAGCTTTAATTTAGAGGCAGCTCTTGAGCCAGAGAGCGCCACTCATGATCTGGGTATGGTTAAATAATGGGAAAGGAGGGAGAAATTAGGCAACAAATGTGCATATTAATGAGGAATATGGCAGGAGAAATAACGGGACACCAGCAAAGGCAGGAGTGAAACAGAGGGAATGTGAAGTGGGAGCACTCCCGGGCACCGGGAGCAGCCAAGAGCTGCTGGAACAGGGATGGGGCACAGCAGCCCTCCCAGGGCCATGGGCTTGGCTCTCTGCAGCCAAACAGTAAAAATACAGCAGTTGGTGGGCTAGTAGAGAGATAATCCCCATCACAGGACAAGCCATGGGTAAAAACAAGCCTGGACTCCTGCTAGGTGGGATACTGGGAAGGAATCCTTCCCTGGGAGGGTGGGGAGGCTCAGCACAGGCTACATGGGCTCCTGGGGGCTTTGTCACACAGCCCTCAGCAAGTGGTCTCCGTGTCCTCCCACTCCTGTGGCTGCTCTGAACCTCCTCAGGGCTGTGGTTTAGTGCAGAGAGAGCTCTGGGGCTTTAATTTGGACATTAATAAATGGTAATTCCGCTTCCATGTTTCTCTTCCACAAAGGGAAGAAGCAAGGTGTAGGAGTCCTGCTTTCTGAGGGGGGGAAAAATTAATAATTTTTAAAAAATAATAATAATAAAAAAGGAAATTAGGTGCTTCTGTTGTGCCCTGTGTGCCTGCTAGTGCTGGCTCCCCTGAGAATCACCTTCCCAATCCCACAGAAACATCTCAGCTGGTGAGTTCAGCCAGGATTTGGGGCTGCTGCAGGCAGGGATGCTGCTCCTGGGGGCAGCTGCTCTCTTCCATCCCTGCACTTCATTCCCCTCAGACTTCTCCAGACACAGCAATAATAAATGAACTCAAAGTCCTGAAGCCAGGAATAAATCATGACACTGGTGACACTTGTAATTGAGAGTTTCTTAATTGCTGCGTTTGATTAAAGGGAGCTGCCGGCTTTGTGCATAAAAGGCAGAGACTCCAGAAACCCGAGGTAGGAAGAAAAGAGGATAAGAAGATGATGGGAACAGAAAAACGCGAGATCAAGGAGAAGAAAGGCTCGGTAGAAATCTTGTTGGGAGTACCAGAGATAAGGGAGACAAAAATAGAATGAGTGGTTTCACTTGTGACTACATCCATGTTTATTTCTGCCCTTTTGGGGCAGAAATACAGGGATTTGTGCTCTCCTGGTGTGAAATGCAGCAGCTATTTAGCACCACAAAGCACCAAAGATAAAGGCAGCATATCAAAAAGAACTAAAACCTACCAGGAAATTGCTTTTTTTTGTTGAAGTAAGGCACCAGGGAAATAGGAAAACCTTTCATTAGAACTTTGGTGGCTGCGCTGCCAGGAGGCAGCTCCAAAAAGCCACAAGCTGCACTCTGTGAGTGCCAGGAGTGTCTCCTGCCTCTGCCAAGGTCAGGGACACACATCCCTGTGCATCCCTGCTGGGATGGCAGTGCCTCTCCTGCCCCAAGCTGTCTTTCAGGGATATTCCTGGCCTCTGCAAGTGGTTCAGGGGGAAACCCACAATATTGATCTCAGGGAGACAACAAGCACAGAGAAAAGAGCAAGAGGGATGGGGAAAGATTCCCTTTTTGGAGGGGAAATTCCTTCCTCGAGTGTTCTTCCCTCCCATGACACTTTTTGCCAGCCCAGGTGGGCAAAGCATGGAGAGCAGAGCAGCTGAGGAGCCCAGAGAGGGGCACACAGGATATGTGCACTCCTCTCAGACTTTACTTTCCTCTTGTCCATCATCTTCTTCATTTCCAAAGGAATTACACAGAGCAGGAGCCTGGCTCTGTGCTGGTTGGACGGGTGTGGATAGGGCTTAAAGGGTGAGCCTGGCTTAGGTAAATCCTCCATCCTGTAGAGATTTGTTCCAACTCAGATGACTTTTTTGTCTTTGTATGAACTCCTTAGCGCTGACCTCATTGCTCCCAGGTGGAAGCTGGAGGTTTAGTGACACTGCAGGAATAAAAATGCTCCATTTCCTCCCGCTTTCATTGCTGTTCTGGCTGTTGTCTCCAGCCAGCTCTGAGCCTGTCTGCTCTGAATGAAAACAATATCCCTGCTATGGGTTAGTGAAAGAGAGAAGAAGGAGAAATCCTGGTGCAGCAGAGCTTTTCAGGGAGCTGGTGCCTGGGCTCTGGGCCAGGGTGGGGCAGCCACCTCTGACACTGGGGATTTCCACAATTAAATGCACAAACAGTTCCAGCTGGAGCCAAAATCCTCAGGAGACTCCTGAGAGGCTGCCTTGCACTGACTGATACAGGGGCTTTCAATACAGTCAGTGCACTACAAAAAGGGTAGAAATTTGACCCTAAGAAATCTTTGCCTTGAGTTAGAACAGCCTGAAGAGTGTAAAAATTGGGGTGCTCTGTAAATAGCTTTTTTTCCTTCCCTTTAAAAAACCTTCATGTTTTTTTTAATTTTAATTTTATTTTTAACCAATACATGGTATGGTTTTAATGAAAAGCAGCTCCCCAGTAATCTGCAGCACAGGCTCATAAAAATTTCCAGACTCATTAATTCTAATGATTTTCTTTGTGAACAGAGAGTCAAATGGAGCTGCTTCGTTCCTACAACTCCCGATGGCTTCCCACTGATGGGTTTTTTCCCCGGATCACTTATGTCTGTCTCCCTTTAAGCTGTGATAAATGCCAGGGCTCCTGGCACAGACAAATGGTGCATCTCACTTTTGGAAAGCCTGAGAGCATCTTCATTTTCTTCCCCTTGTCACACAGCCCTCCTTCCTGTGACAGCAGTGTCCCCAGGAGTTCCAGGGCTGCCACCACGCCAGGCTGCGTTTGGAGAGCCACTCGTCCGTGATCCTCCTGGGAAACAGCAGCATCCTCCTGGTCTTCCCATATCTAAAGGGGCTTCAGAAAGATGGGGACAAACATTTTAGTAGGTCCTGTGGCGAGAGGACAACGAGGGAGGGATTTAAACTGAAAGAGGGAAGATTCAGACAAGAAATAATGAGGTTTTTTTTACACTGAGGGTGGGGAGGCCCTGGCACAGGTCGCCCAGAGAGGTGGTGGCTGCCCCTGGATCCCTGCAAACATTCAAGGAGGGGCTGGGCAGGCCTCTGAGCAGCCTGATCCAGGGGAAGGGGTCCCTGGCCGTGGCAGGGGCTGGACTGGCCAAGCTTTGGTCCCACTGTGGCTCCAGGATTCCCGCAAGATGGAGCGTGGAGGCAGAACTTGCCTGTGCATCCACCCACCTTTATTTGCCCCATCCAGGTGTGCCCTGACCTCTGGGTGATCTCTGCAGGGCTGGCACACAGAGGAGGGGACAGACCAGCGCTGTGCCTCTCTGCTCCAAGGACAGCCCAAAGGGAGCTCATGTGGCAGCAGTGAGAACCATCAGAGGCCAGGAAAACATGAGCCACTGGGAAGCAATTGGTGTCATTTAATCTGGAGGGAGGGCGGCAGAGAGGAGACAGGAACAGTGTTCAATTATGCAAAAGGTCATTGCCAAGGGGAGGATGGAGCTTCCAGGTGTGAAAAACGAAGTTCACTCCTGTAAATTTTAAAAAGTTTAATAAAGACAATAAGAGACATAAAATAAAGCAAAGAGTTAAAACGGCCGGGTGCCTTGGCACGCTGCCAAGAGCACACCTGGTATCCCAGGGATACCCCTTTTATCCCATCCTTGCTGTGAGGGGTTAATGTATATTCAAGCATGTCCCCTCCCTGGTTCCGCCTTCTTGGATCATACTCCTGCACAGTCTGTTTCTGCTGGTCATCATAATTTTTTTGCTGGTCATCATTATTCTTGCTGGTCAGCATTCTTTTGGAGTTGGTTTCCTTTTTTCTGCAGATGGTCAGTTGTTGATAAGGGTCTGGGCCCCTCATCCTTCTTCTGAGGGCAGCTGAGCTTATCTTTCCCCCCTGCCCACGTCCTGGTACCGGTTTTTTGATAACAGTTTGCTCTCCCTTTCCTGCTGCTGATAACAGCCTGTTTTCCACAGCTTGATCCTCCCATTGTCTTGCCTTGTCCGGATGAAACATATCTTTATTATTCAGAATTCCTATCTAAGCCTATAACTTACTAAGAGAGAAAAGGATATAGTGAAAGCATATAATATATATTTATCAGAATAATTGTGAAAAGCCAATATTTACAACATGAATTCACAACACAGGGACAGCAGCAGAACTCATGGCCTGGAATTCCAGGCTGAGGGTGGGGAGGGAGAGAGGGAAGGGTTTAGCCAGGCATCAGCCAGGAGGGGTTTCATTGCACCCTTTTTGGGGATGGTCTGTTGTGAATGAGCAGCTCAGGGGCCATGGAAGTATTCCCATCGAAGGCATTGGCAAAAGTGGTTTTAATACAAACATAGAAAAACGCAGCTGAGCAAAGCTCAGTGGCAAGGATCACTATCACTACCCACGGGGGTGGAACACACAGAGGAAAATCAGGTTAGGATCGATTTGGAAGGATTTGCACGGAGGCTGAAGGCACAAAAGGGTAAGGAAGACCCCTGTGCTGAGTGGAGCCCCTCACTGCCTGAACTCCTGATGGAGCTGAGCTGTGTCCAGCTCCAGTCTTGGTCTCAGACTCGGACAGGGATTTCTGTCTAAATGAATTAACTACGGGGATTTAATTAAGGATTTAAAGCAGAGCCCCAGAGAGGATCTGCTGAGCACAGAGGGTCTCTCCCCCAGGCAAGGATCTCTGATTCCTGGGGGAGGAATCCCAGGCCCTGGGAGATCCCAGGGGAGATCCCACCATGCAGCCACCCTGCTGAGCAGGGAGAGCTCCAGGAGGGCTCCCTAGGCCATCACATTTATGGGATAAAGCAGCTGGACTGTGGATAAATTGCATGCCATGGGAAAAGCCAGCATGAGGCTCCTGGTACCCACAGCTATTCCTCCAGGTACTCTCAGCTGCGGCTGCGCTCCTTAGAAAGTAATTCCGAAATGATGGATCTGCTCCTGCATTCCAGGCTCTAAAAGAACAGAGAGATAAATGGGAGAGGCTGTGGGGAAGAGTTATGGGAATGATTCAGGAGCTGGAAAAGCACGTGAGCATGAGAGGTGAAAGCAGCCTTGGCTGTGGAGATCACGGCAGCAAAGGTGAAGAGGCTGCTGAGTCCCTCCCTGTGCTTCCCAGAGATGAAGACAGAGCATGCCTGAGAGGAAAGGATCTCAAAGGATCCCTGAGCTGCAGTTCAGGAGTTCACAAAACCATTGGGACACGCTCCCAGGCCCGGGTGGGACGTCCTGTGCAGGGCCAGGAGCAGCACTCACCAGTCCCCACTGATCTATTCCAACCCAGAACATTCCACAGTTATTTGGAGAAGACCTGGCTGGCACAGGCTGAGGAGAGCCAGCAATTAAGCAGTGTGGCTAATTGCAGGCTGCACTCCTGGGAAGTGTGTAAGCACTCAGTAACCCCCAAGGAATTCCAGCACTGAGCCCTCCTGCTGCTCCAGGGATCCCTCTCGGGGTGCTTTGGGCAAGGACAGCAGCTGGAAATATTCCCTGGAGGAGGGATTTCCACCCATTTTCCCAGGAGGAAATGCTCCCTGGAAATGGATTTCCACGTGTTTTCCCAGGAGGGAAACCCAAGGGGCTGAAGAGCAGGGAGTGGGACAGACAGCAGCAGGACGTCATGCCTGCTTCACCCATGGGACACAGGGCAGAGCTGGGAGAGATGAGGGGTGGGGAAGGCACTGGGGAACCTGAGCTCTGGGGCAGGACAGCACTGTGAGGGGTCAGGCAGGAGGGTTCAGGGTACCATCAGCTGCCCTCTGACCCAGCAGAGAGCAGCAGCTGCTGATGGACGTGCCCAGGCTCCTGCTTGGCCCTTGAAGCACCACCTTCCTCTTCCTCCTGTCCGAAATCCCCCAGCTCTTTTTAATCCTCTGGCTCCCACCAGGGATTAAAGAGCCCCCCAGCAAAGTCCTGCTGTGGGTTAGGTGGAGAAGGGTCACCTGCCAAACTGGCATCTTTTTGTGCCAGCATTCACTGCTCTGCTTCCTTTTTTTGCAGCTGGCATCTCAGTTCGGAGTCGTCCCAGACACTCTTTTTCTCTTCATCTGAAGCTAAACCAGCTGGCCCTGCTGCAAAAGGCAGAGCACAACTTCACTCACAACTCCCTAACCAGGTTTTGACTGTGCCCATCGTCCATTAAAATGGAGATAAACCCAAACAAGTCATTAGTGAGGGTCAGAAAGCAGGTTATTGACTTGCTTTATCACAGCTCCAAAATCCTCCTAAGAATAGAGCACTTTAGATTAATTGGGGGGAAAATGGATTGGAAAGTTGCAATTAAGTTGATGTCATAATTTTGGGAAAAAAAAAAACCCAGGTGTTCTGCTACAGCTGTGGTTCTCTCCCTGACTTTAATTGGTGTCCCAGTCCCAGTTGTCTGTATTGATAAAATGCTGTCCATTTAAAAAATATGTGTAATTAGCATTGGTTTAAAAGGTACAAACATTTTAAAGGGGAAAAAAAAATTAAAAACCAGAATAACGTCAACACTTTTTTTTTTTCTCAAGCCTTTTGGAAGTTTGGTGTAATTGTCTCAGCTCTGTGCAGGAGTGAGGGAGAAGAGGAGGATGCTTAATTGCACAGCCACTGCAGGAGTTTGGCAGTGGCCCCCCCCAGCCACACCCACCGACAGCGAGGATCTCATTAGCAGAGTTTAATTGCACGTTCTGCAGCCCACTGAGGCACTGGGGGAACTGGGTGAGGCAGCAGAGCCTCTGTTGCTGGGAATGAGCATTTTTACAAGGCACAAATGCCTCAGCACCCTCACAGGGAGGGATTTTTTTCCAGCCTGGATAACTTAGGGCTTTCCTGCACGGCTCTGCAGAGGCAGCACCTGGCCAGCACAAACAGATTTGAGGTTTCTGATCAAGTTTCTGATCCAGAGGAAAGCAGGGTTTGCTCTCTGTGCCTCTGCCTGGCATTCACAATCCATGCTGGCACCAGGATGAGTCTCTGAGGTCGTGAGGGGTCCCTGGGGCTCAGGGGATGCCACAGTGCTGAGCACAGAGAAACTCGAGGCACTGAGGGGAAAAGGAGGGAGAAACTGCATTTCTGCCCTTCCAATAATGCCTCTGCTTGATTACAGCCAAAATTCCTTCCCTGCATTTAGATTAGAGGAGTGAATTTGGAAGTGTGGACCCCAATAACTTCAGGCTGGCAAAGGGCAATTCCCTTTGCTTGCCCTGAGCTTTCCCGAGGCCTTTTGCTGAAATTCCGCATCTCAGCAATGCCACCACTTCTTTTTGGGTGTTTGTACCCTTCAAACCACTCTGCACAGGCTTCAGATTCTCCTTTGCCATCATTCACTTGAGCTTTTCATATTTAACTCCTTTAATCTTCCCCCAATAAATCACTGCCTCCCAACCCTTCATCATTTTCTCTGCTGTTCCAGAACCCCTTTGGGACGCTGATGCCCGTCAGGTACCGAGTTAATTAATAGATGGCAGATCTCTGCCAGTGCCAAGGAGCTGCACTCCTGGAAAACAGCCTGGGAAGTGCAAAGGAAAGGGAAAGTCGGGTCTGGGAGCTGCATGGGGCAGCCACACCTGTCTGCAGAGCAGAGGCTGAGGAGTGAGGGGCAGAGAAGGAGCCCGTGCTCCTCTTGGAAGGGCACAATCCAGGAGATGCAGGCTCACCGTGTGGGCTCTGGGGACCCCCTAATTCCCACTCAGACCCACCATGCTGGGCAAGCAGCAGCTATAACACCACTCAGACTGGAAGCCTGACCAACCTCCCCTTCAACATCTCATCCGTGGGGTGATTCCCCTTCTCCCAAGACACACCCTCCTCTTCCTCCCCCAGAAGGAGAGGAGGGACCCCAAAGCTGGGCTGTGCGGGGTGGCTGAGGAACAAGTGGGTGTCGCCTCTCTTTGCAGGGCCAGGAAAGTGGTGAGGACACTGGAATGGAACCTCTTGTCCCCTTTTTCTTAGCACTCTCAAAGTCACTGATCTGCTTCTGCACCACTTCCAAAAAAGAAGAGTTGCAGGTGCTGATGGCATCTGATGTCTCTGATTTGCTGGGAAGCGCTGGGGGAAGCAAGCAGAGATAAAGGCAGCGAGTCATGCTGCTATCCTGGGGGGATAGGTCCTCTGGGGACATCACCAGACACAGAGCATTCCCACAAAATGTTTCCCAGAGAATTTGTGGCTGCCCCATCCCTGGAAGCGTTCCAGGACAGGCTGGATGTGGCTTGGAGCAGCCTGGGATAGTGGAAGGTGGCAGGGGTGGCGCTGGGTGGGCTTTAACATCACCTCCCACCCCAGGCCCTTCTAGAGGGTTCATTGAGGAGAATTGCCTGTGGTTCCATGACTAACATAATGACACAGAATTGTGTAAATAATAATTTAGTGTAACAATAATAAATAATAATACCGTGTAAATAACGTGTAAATAATTACACATAATTGTGTAAACCTGGCAGTGTCTCTGCCTGCCCCTGCAAGATTCCCACTGCCATTCCTGACTGCCTGCCCTCTGAGGAGCAGGAGGGGAGGAGTGTGTCCCTGCAGGTGTTATCTGCATGGATGAGGCTGGTGACCTCTGCAGGCATATGGAGTCCATCTGCTTCGTGGACCGGAGCTAGTGCAGGCAATAAACTTGACAGACAGCCTATGAAACAGTTATGCTGCTTTCTGGTAAAAGGGGAAATTGTCCTCAAGTAACAGCAGCCAAAGTTTTGTGGAGAGGTCAAGGACGGGGGTTTGCAGCGAGTGAAGGTATCCACAGAGGCTGAGGAGGTGTGAGCAAGGATGCAAGGCCAAGAACAGCCAAAACACCACTTCCAGCACACACTGGAGAGAGATATGGGAGAGCTTTGAGGATTTTTGTTACTTCTGAACACTGTGCAAGGGCTTTGCCTCCAATATTTAAGCAGAAAGCAAAGGATATTTAGGAGGACCTCTTGTGCTTGGCTCTGCTTGCTCACCCCTTTTTGCAGCTCACTGCCAGGGCCCCAAGTCCAGTGAAATAAAAGGATCCTGGCTAAAAGAAATCCAGTCTCAGGGATCCAAAATTCAGCAGGAAAATAACCCTAAGGGGGTCTGACACCCCCAGATGTTCTCTGGGTCAGCAGTGACAGGGTCAGGGCTCTGCTGCAGCCAGCCCTTGGGCAAACCGGGTGTCCTCACCCCCAGGCTGAGCAAAGAGAAGGGCTTGGCAAGGCAAGGGTGGCCTCAGCAGCATGCCTGCTCTCCCATCCATCTTCCCTGCCCTCAGGAAATAAACACCAGAGCAAATATTGCCTCCCTGTCAGCCCGGGCTGGCTGGTGCTGAGCTCCTGTTTGCCTTTACAGGGAGTCGTGTCCGTGACATCAGGGAAAGGGACACAGAGCAGCAGGAAGGGCTGTTCTGGGATGGGATAAGCAGGGAACCTCAGCTGGAGGGAAGCAAGGAGGGAACAATCATCCATCCTGCAGAGGGCAAGTGCTGTGATGTGGACATGGCTCGAGGCAGCCGTTCCCAGAGATTCCCACTTCCACTCACATCTCCAGATTTATGAGCCTGTTCTGTCTGCCCATTTCCCACAAGAAATCCTTTCTTTTGCTGCTGTTTCCCCTTTCTCTGTGAGGACAGCTCCCTTGGTAGCAGGATCTGCTGCAGAAACTCTCCTGTCCCTGCAGGATCTGAGTGTCCAGGGGGAACTCGTGAGAGTGACAGATGTGCTGTCCTTGAGGCCATTTTTGGGCACCACACCCCTAAGAAAGGTGTCCAAGCCAGACACACACACACTCCTTCCCCCTGTCCCGACAGTGTTTGACCAGGACAAACGCTCCCTGTCACCGGGAGAGCAGCAGGTCCTCCAGCACTCTGCTGTTTGTGTTTGACCAACACTTGCTGTGTGACATCTCAGCTCCTCAACCCTGCAGCTGCTGCAGCCAGAGCTGTGTCTCTGGGTGCTTTAGGGGCAGCCTTGGCTCCTGTCTGAAGCAGAGCCGTGGATTTGTAGAGATGCCTGTTCTCCCCAGGGAAAAGACAAAAGGAAAGATGAAGACAGAGACAGGGATTGCTGGCATCTGGGGTTGTGATATCTGAGTAAATCTCTTCTCTCCTACCCACAGGGTCTGATGAGACAGCAGCCAGCTAAACCCCCCTGTGTTCCCCAAGTCCTGGGGAAGCCTCTCTGCTCTTGGGTTCTCCAGAGCCCCTCAGCCAGCCCCAGGCAGTGCTGCCTGGAGGAGGAACCGGCAGGGTGAGGCTTGCCAGCCCTCAGCTCACCCCTCACCCTGTGCAAAATAACCCCCTGAGCTCTGGCAAACCCTTCCCAGCCGGAGCATTTCCTCCCCAGGGGAAGGGTGCTGCATTCCCGGGGTCTGCCCTGCGGGGCTCCGAGCTGCAGCATCCTCAGCCCCGGCCTGGGAAAGCACAGGGCTGCTTCCGTGCTGTGCTTTGGTGCCTTAATCCTTATCAGCTGCGCAGAATTCCATCAAACAAGCGGCAGCAGCGGGGAAATGGAAATGCAGAGATACATAATTCATGACGGAGAGAACACATTTAATAGGTGTGCTCAGCGGCAGCCCGGCTCAACACCTTGCTCTCCATGCTGGGGATGATGTCAGGTCACTCGGGATTAGCTCTTTCTTCTCCAAGGCTCCATCTGTGCTCTCCGGGTTTGGTGCAGGATGAGCTCTGTGCCCAGAGCCACCTGCAGCCCCTGCTTGGTGTCAGGGAGAAAAGGGCTTATTTACACATAAATTAGGAAGAAAAGTATTGACAACAGATCCCAAGGTGCAAGGTCTTACAGGCAATTTCCTTCCCTACTTTGCAAAGGCCAAGATAGCCTTCGGTGTCTCTCACCCTTGCCCTGCCAGGGCAGGGATTTTGGTGCAGGAAATGGCAGGAACCTGAATTTACCTGATCCCATCACATGGAACAGCTTTGTTTAGGGGCTGGGATGTGCACAGGGCACACAGCAGAGCCTCGGTGCTGCCCGTGCCGTGGGTTGAAGGGGTGGACAAGATTTCCTGGGCATCACACAGGGCAAAGCCTGCACAGGGAAATGCCCAATTTCCCCCTGGGCTTCCCAGTTCCCTCTCAGGGCTTCCTAAGGAGCCGCTGGCACTCGGGAAATGCAGAGGCCTCCCTGCCCTCGGTGCAGAGACGGGACACAAAGGTGGGATCTGGGTCACCTGGGTGAGGGGGGTGTCACTGGGGAGGGGGATGACCCCAAACTGAGCTCCCAGGGAAGTGACCCAGCCCTGCTTCCTTGGGGCCTGTGCCCTGCCTTAGAGAAGGCACGAGCTTTCTGCTGGACCACGGGGAACATGGCAAAGATTAAAATCCCAGTCTGGCATCCTCCTCCACCTCCCACTTGAAATATCAAAATAACCATCCAGGTTCTTCCCAACCCCTCTGAGGGAAGGGGTTTTCTCCTTCCCCTGCTCAGATTCAAGCCAAAGGCAGATTGATGACAAATCCCTGAGGTGGGAGGGGGAGGACCCAGCACTCCATCATCACAGCACTTCTCCCTGCAGACACATTATCTGCACGGGAAAACAGAACTTTTATTTTTATTTTTATTACTATTTTATTGTATTATTGTTGTTGTTATTTTCCTATTTCTATTTTTTCCTTTTTTCTTTATCCTTTTCTTCTTCCTTTATCCTTTTTCATCTTTTTCTTTACCCTTTCCTCTCACTTTTATTTTTCTTTTCTTTTTTTTCTCTTTCTTTTTCCCTTTCTACTTTTCAGCTTTCCTTTGCTCTTTCTTCCCCTCTTTGTCTCCAAACGATGCTCAGGTCCTCGGGCAGTTTCCCAGAGCAGCGGGCAGGGCTCCGAGCATCCCCCAGGCGGGCGCTGCTCTTGCCGAGGGCTGGAGAGCCCTCTGCTGTCCGCCCATCCCTCCCTGGGCACAGCCCTGACCTGCTCCTCTCCCCGGGGACCACGATGGACACGCTCAGTGCCGAGCCCTGTGCCGGGACAGGGCTTGGAAATCCACCTTGTGGCTCCAGGACAGCCACAAGGTCAGGAGAGGACACTGGTGGCATTTCTCCTGTCCCCCAAAGCCCCCAGGTGCTGTCCTGCTCATGGTGTTCAGGACCCTGCAGAACCACCAGGGCACGGAATTGATAAATTATGGAATCACAGACTGGGCTGGGTCGGGACTGACCTGAAAACTCATCCCATTTCACCCCCTGCCAGGGGCAAGGCCCCTTCCCACCAGAGCGGGTTCCAAGCCCTGCCCAAGCTGTCCTGGGCTGAGTCACTCTCAGCCAGCCTGAGGAGCCTCTCTGGGCCCTCAGGGTCATCCTGGGCTCGACAGACATTCTCCTTTGGATGTGGGCACAGCTCCCTCTGGAAGGGAGGGATCCTTTGTGCTCCTCACCTTGCTCCATCCCCCAGCTCTTCCATGGCTCCGATTCTGCCTCCAATGTCAACACCCGCCTCAGGAGTCTCCATTTTTCCCTGTGAGAGACAACCTTAGAAATTGTAAATGAATAATTAATGCAATGTTTATCTACAGCATAATAAATGTGTAAGAAATGCTCCTATTATGTGGAGAGGTGCTAAATTGGACCATCTATACAATTCCCAGCACAAAGGTGGCAATATCCTTCCAGTTGCCACCTAGATTTCTTCAGCTCGGTTATGCACACACAGAAACCCCCACAAGAGAGCTCCTGCAGGGGCAGGAACCATAAGTCCTTAGAGGTCATGGCTAGCTGGAATGCAGGGAAAATTTGGCTGGATTCAATAATTCATACCTGTATAAAACTGGCCTGAGTGGGGAAAGGGAGGATTAAACACAAAGTGGTCCCCAGAGCCAAGATTACTCATTCATGCTGGCAGCGTCACCTCAGACAGAGCGAGACTTTTCCTGTTTGCTTTATTAGTTGTCCATAAAAGCCTCGTTAGCCCATTCAGCTGCTCATCCATTATTTATGTGTGACATCTCATTTGGAGCGATTGTGGCTCCCTTTTCTGGCCTCTTTTGTGTGGGGGGGTGTCATGGAGTTACTTTACCTTTAAGAAAGTTTAAGTTGCTGGGAACTGCCTGGAGTCTTTTCTCCTGACCAATTATCGGTCATTGCTGAGAATTGACAGCAGTTTAGGCCATTGAAAAGTGGGATCAACTTGTGAACCCTACCTTAAAGTGTAAAACCAGAGCTCTCTTGGTTCTCTTTGTTTCCTGGCTGGGAAGGGTGGCAGAGCTCCAGGCCTCCCGTTCCCTGCCCAGGCCGTGCGGCCGGGCGGGGACTGGGCTGGGCCCAGCGTCTCCCGGCCGGGGGATGCGGGCCCTGCGGAAAAAGTTTTCTCCGGGCTCTGGCCGGGCCGGGCCGAGCCGATCTCTGGCTCGGCTGCAGGTTTTTTGCTGTAACTAAATTCACTAGAAACTGCTGAGTGAAGAAGGAGAGAGGCTCTAGACCTGCAGCGGGCTGGGCGCGGCGCCTACACTCTCCAGAGCAGCCATGAGGAGCTTTCCATCGCAGACGGCTCCAGCTCCTGCACCGGCCGAGGCCACAGAACTACCTACAACAGCCTGGGCAAGATTTTAACTCTTTCATTACCCAGATGAGACTTGCGGATTAATCTTTTTATCCAGAGAGAGAAAAAGAGAGTGATCAACATGAAAAGAGACTTTATAAACTACCAGTGACAGGAAAGAAAAGAAGCTTCAGAAAAGGTAGAGAATTAAGAAGATGCTTTAATTAAGCTGAAATATCTTTCTGTTAAAACTATGGAAATGGACAATAAGGTCTTGAAAACACTCCTTTAATTCATGACAGTAAATAGGGAGGAATAGAGTGTTCAAAGTGTAAATTTTGAGTAAAAAAGTAGAGTAATTATGGTACAGTGAAGTGCTGGAAGATTTGAAGCCTTGAGAGGCAATGAGAAAACTGTTTTCTAGTGAAGCTCGCAGAAACAGATGAAGAAGACTTTTTGCCTTTGAATAACTTATCCTTAAAAATCCCATCCCTAGACTCATGGCCCATACACACTTGAGAGTGATGTGAAAATGGGAGGAGTGGGCTCTAATAACAGCAGCTCTGGGCAGCTAACATTAGAGCAATGGAAAACTATAACAAAAATAGTTTTTCTTGTGAGAAACTCCATAAATTAACAGGAAGAAACTTCTGTTTCTCTATAAAGACTGGTGAAAAGACTGTAGCAAGAATTGGGACTGTTTTAACCATCAAAGTTCCAAAGTTTTTGTCTCTTTTGTCATGTGAACAAGGGAATAGTGGGTAGACAGGGGATGAAAAGGTTTTTCTGGAAGTTTATTCTGGTGTTCTTATTGTAGTTTGTCAATAAACTTTTTTTTTCCTTTTAAGTTTTATGCCTGTTTTGCTCTTGTTCTAATCCATATCTCACAGCAAGAAATAAGTAATTTTCTTAGTTATTGGTTTAAAACCACGACAGGGGGGTCAGGACACACCCTCAACCCAAAGAGGGACAGAAACCCTCCAGCCCCATGGCCAGGGCTCTTCCAGACCCACATGCCCCCAGCACCAGCAGAAGGAGAAGGAAATATTCACTTTCTGGTGTGAGTAGCAGGGCCTCCTGTTCTTTCCAACTAGATGTGTAGTAATCCTTCCTTTTTATTAGGTATATGTTTAAGTGGGAACAAGCCAGACCCCATGGCTGCGGGGACTCACCCAGGCAAATGGCCAGCCCGTAGGCAGAGTGTTTCCAAAGGAAAAATCCTCCCTGGCTCATCCCTCAAGCCCAGGTGTTGAGAAGATCCCTGTTCTCCATCTCAGCAACACTGACTCCTGGGGGCAGTGGTGGGGGCAGGAAAGGGATTCCCCCATGCGAACAGGGACGGCTCTGATGATCCCTGGGGATCCACCTGCACCACACCACTGCCCACTGAGGTTTTGATCCTGCTGGAAATCCCAGAGGGAATTTGGAACTGTGGAGAGGGGAAGGCGAGGCAGGGGTTTTCTGCACATGCCCTGGCTGCTCCTGCAGCTAAGGATCCAGTGCCTGCTTTTGGGGGAATCTCGTTCCTGTAATCCAGTGGTACTGAGGTCTTTTTAAGCTGGAACTTGGGCTCAGGTTGGAGCAGACACCTCAAATATCCACAAGCCTCTGAACTTCACGCTTGCTCAGAATTCCAGCCCTGCTTGCAGTTTTCCTGCCAAACCAATCTTTTCCTAAGGATGGAGACACCCTGCCCACTCATCTTGGGCCACGGAACCATCACAGAATCCTGGAATGATTCAGCTTGGAAGGCCTGTGTTGGACCACCATTTCTGAGCCTCTAGAGCTGGCCAGACTGGGCTGAATGGGGGGAATTTCATCCCTCCTGCCTCTTGCCCTGGCGTGGATCATGGATCACATCCTGAGTGTTAGCCAGGTACATCCCACTGATCCCAGTTATGTACTTCTCCAGCCTCGCACCAAATCCAGGCTCTGGCAGGTGCTGCCTGGGGCACAGCATCCTGAATGCTGCTGGAGGTCAGTTCCCTCCCTCCCTCCCCTCCTCCTCCTCACCCTGCCCCAGCTGGGGAGAGCACCCACCCCACTGCAGCAGGAGCCTCGCTGCATCTGCATCCCAGAGGATTTGTGCCTTTCCCTTCACCCACCCCCTCAAGTTGGTGCTAAATTTTGGGAGCAGTGAGGGATATTCCTCCTCCCCTGGGAGGCCCCGAGTACTATTCCTCAGGGGAAAATGAAGCATTTGGAGATGCTTGGCTCAGATGCCCCCAGGCCAGAGGCAGGTGCTGCTGGAGCCAGGCTGTGGAGGGCAGAGCAGGGGGAGGAAAAGGGGTGAGTACCCCGCTTTGCCTCCTCTGAATCTTGCTGATTAGCATTCCAAATGGAATGAAGCTGGAGAGAGGATGCTCCTGTTTGTCCCCTGTAATGGATCATGATGCCGAGGTGGCTGGACGCTGCATGTGGAAATGGAGGGTTGCGGGTAATGTGACAAGAATTAATGAAACATAACCAGACCTTCATATAATTAAAACCAGTAATTGCGGGAAAGATGGCTCGTGCAAAACGATGGGCTGGGGGTGGGCAGGGTTGATTAAAATTAGTGACTGGCTACAAATGATTAGATTAAAATCAATTAACTGTAGAAGTGCTGTCTGGCATATGGAAGGATAATTCAGTTACGTAACTGACAGCAGGATTTGCACTTTGCAAATGTTGTTTCAGTAGATCAGACCAAGCTTAGGCATCCTGGTTATTTAACAGGACTCACTTGTGATTCCCGGTGCCGAGGGTGGGATTTGGTAACGGGATGCAAGGCAGAGCCCGCAGCCCGGGGCCGCTGTCTCTGGATAAAGAGCAAGCCCAGAGATGGCTGCGATCCCCTGCTCTGCCTTGGTTATTTGTAAACAGGAGCTCTTTTCATTACTCTTTTAAAGACTGGTTGGATTAAGGAAGCATTAGTGGAATTCAACGCTCGGCATCCTCGCTCCTCCCGGGAGCCTGCTGGTGGCGGTGCCCATTAGAGCTAATGCAGCCGCATTAGCACATTGAAAGGATTCCTGTGTCACAGCATCCCTGACTGCTCCGGCTCCTCTTCCCTAAGCCCTGGGAAGGCAGAGGGATGGAGCCCTGGAGGGTCAGCGAGGAGCTGCTGGCTGCAAAGCGGAGTCAGTGCTCCCCAGCTCCTGCCGGCAGCGCTGTGACACCCTCCAGCTCTGGGCTTCGGGGTCTGGTGGTCCAAAGGAACCCTACAGCACCTCTGCCTCTCACCCTGTCGCACTCCAAGGCTCCTCCCGGCGCTGTGGATGAGCAGCCAGCACTGGGAGAAAGCGCTGGAGCTACCAGGGCAGTGCCAGCAGGCCAGAGGATTCCACTTCAATGGGCTCCGAGGTCCTACTGAGATCCTGAATCAGCTCATCTCGGATGCAGCTGCACTGAAGATTCACCCTCTTCTTACACATCTTGGTTTTCAGCAGACATTCTGTCTGTTGCCAGCTCCTCTGTGGCCAGAGGAAAAACTCTTTCCCATCATGACACACCTGTCACCAACATCGTGACACGCAGCTTCGCTTCAGGAGTTGTTCCAGGCCAGGTTGGATGGGCTTTGGAGCAGCCTGGGACAGTGGGGGGATGTCCCTGCCCATGGCAGGGGGTGGCACTGGATGGGCTTTAAGCTCCCTTCTACCCCAAACTATTCCAAGGCTCTCTGTCTGGTGAGCTACACTCCAAGCCCGTGTTGTTCCCAAGGAACGGCTAGGAACACCCTAGGAACGGCTCCCAAAACCTCAGGGTGGTGCAGAAACAGGTTCCAGTGGTGCAATGAATTTGGCCCAGCTGCACTTGTGTCCTCAAGAGGGGAGAGCTCTTGGTTCTACCAACTGCAGAAGACCTGGTGTGGTCTCAGGGATGGGTCATTGTCCTGCCGGGGGTGGGCAGCAGGCTTTCCCCACTCCTTTCTCAGAAAACCTATCCTGGAATTGCTCTGGAAGTCTCCCACACCAGCAGAAATACGTGTGCTTTCTGCAGAAGAGGCAAAAGTAGATTTAGGTCAAAAATTACTATGTATAGAGTGGAGAAACATCTCCTGAGCCATCTGCCATGCACCAAAGCCAAACTCTGCTTAGAGCCTGATGAGGCTTTAAAAAATATAAAAACCTGACTGGCTTTCATTCAGGGCTTTCAAACCACTTCTGCTCTTTATAGGGCTGCTCAAACATGGCTCCACTAAGCTGCTGTCCATCATAAATAAGCTCTGGGTTCCTCCTGTCAAGGAGAACATTAACCCCACTTGTGCCTCTCTGCTCCAGGAAGGCGTGGAAGGAGCTCCTTGGAAGAGCCCTCCTGTCCAACTCCAGCTCTGCCAGGCTGATGGAGCACATCTCCCATTTTCTGATGCTTCCAAAGGTCCTGGGAGGAACCTTGGCAAACAGTGAAAAAAATATTTTATTCAATTAACCTGCACTGGTAATCTCCATGGAGATCAAGCTTCTCTTCCCTTTGCTCTTGGGTTTGCTTATTCTGGAATGATGTAAAATCCCTCTTTTCCTTGCTCTCCACTTTCATGCTTCACCCACAACCCATCTCTGATTTCTAGATCTTAGCCAGGATCTTTTTTCCCATTTCTGTTTCTCCTCTCCTTGGCCAGGAATAATGCAGAAACATCTGGATGCCTTTCTGAAGACATGGAAATGCCCCACAGCAGCATCCCCATGTTATTGCTGCATAAATCCCATTCCATGGAAGGTCTGCACATCACCAACAAGCCAGGCTTCAGGATAAAGTCCCTCTCATCATGGAGAGATGAGTAATCATTTCCTTTCCGAATGAGATGCAGCAGATTTATTGTCCTGACTCAGCCCCCAAGTTTATGTGAAGGAGAAAGGTCAGGATAGAGTTTAAAAACTCCAGCAATATTCCTGCCCTAGGAGGTTTTCTTCTCCCTGACAAAGTAGTTCAGCAATGCTGGTTGCTTGTTTGATGCCTTTAATAAAGGCAGGAGGACACAGATATTTTGCTGATAATTCACTCATCTGCAGTGAATCAAGCAGCAATCCACACCACAGAAATCATGGCTGGAAAATCACTGGTGCTCTCCAGCCCTTGGGTCACACACAACCCCAGATGAGGACAAAAACTTCTCTGAATTCCTATTTCAAAATAATCTCAAAAAATATGTCCAGAAGCCAAGTAAATTTGTGATTTCAAGAGGACTTGTCTGGTTTGGGACTTTCTAAGCTATTATTACATGCTTAAATTAAAACTCCAAGCAGAAGTCCCAAAAGGGAAAAGGAGGCTGTTCCATTTCAACTTTACAAGAACAGTTTGCTCTGGGGGTTTTTCAGTGAGTTTTCAAAATTAAACCTATCTGTGAAATGTCACTTGTTGAGTGAGCCCATGGCCCATTCCACCCAAAATCACACATTGAATGAGCTCTGATGTCCAAGCCATTCCCTGTGTCCTGTCCCTCCAGGCCTTGTCCCCAGTCCCTCTCCAGCTCTCCTGGAGCCCCTTCAGGCCCTGCAAGGGGCTCTGAGCTCTCCCTGGAGCCTTCTCCTCTCCAGGTGAGCACCCCCAGCTCTCCCAGCCTGGCCCCAGAGCAGAGGGGCTCCAGCCCTGGAGCAGCTCCGGGGCCTCCTCTGGACTCTCTGCAGCAGCTCCAGCTCCTTGTGCTGCTGGCCCCAGGGCTGGGGCAGCTCTGCAGGTGGGCTCTCACCTCAGCTCAGGGGCAGAGGGGCACAATCCCCCTCCCCTGCTGCCCACACTAGGGAATCAGCCCAGGGCACAGGGCATGTCCAGCCCCTCACCCACCAACACCCCCAAATCCTTCCTGGCAGGGCTGCTCTCAATTTGCTCATCTCCCAGCCTGGATTGATCCCAATATTCAGCATCCCTTTGCTCTCAGGTCACTTTGGAGCACACTCTTTACTTATAGGCATCCCAGAACAGCCTGTGGAAAAACTCCTGATGCTTCCAGGTTTGTGATATTTCCTTGTGCTCCTCTGGTAGCTCCATGCTGGAAGGCTCAGCCGAGGAGCAGCACACCTCTCTCCAGATGGTGAGAGCTGCTGTCAGCTCCAAGAGGGGAATCACAGCTGAAATGAAGACACAAACTGGCATGTGGGAAGGTAGACAGCGGAAATCTTTGTGATGGCTGAGCTCTGTCACTCCCTGAGAGCAACAGCCCAGTGATTTCCTGTCAGAAACCAGCCCCCGCTGCATTTAATGCAAACCTGATCTCGCACGTTTTGAACAAGGATGTTGTGTTCAGTCCTGGGCTCTGAGAACAGCAGGGACAGGAGGCTCCTGGAGCAGGGCCAGCACAGACTGTGAGAATTAGGAGGGACTGGAGCATCTCTGTGTCCAGGAAAGGCTGAGGGAGCTGGGGCTGTTCAGCCTGGAGAGGAGCCCCAGCTGAGAGGGGCCCTCAGCCCTGGGTGTCCCTGGGTGCAGGGAGGGGCAGAGCAGGGCCTGGGCTCTGCTCTGGGGCCCAGCAGTGGCACCAGAGCAGGGACTGAGCTCAGGGAGTTCCAGCTGAACATGAGGCAGAACTTCTGCCCTGGGCAGTGCCCACACATGAACAGATCACCCAGGGAGGGTGTGGAGTCTCCTCACTGGGGATATTCCAGAGGCCTCTGGACACAATCCTGTGCTGGAGCAGGGAGGTGGCACCAGATGAGCCACTGTGGTGCCTTCAGCCTGATCCACCCAGGAATTCTGTGATTCTGTGAAATGAAAGAGCCCCTCGTTCCAGCTGCCTGGGAGCTTGCAGGATGGAGGCACTGGTCTGAGGGGGGTCACAGTTCAGTGTCATCCAACCCCAGCTCTCCTCTCCTAGGAGGGGACAGGTGCTTTTTTGGGTGGAGAACAACTCCCTGCCATGGTGACTCAGCCACCCTTATGTTGCACTTCTTATTTACACTCCCCAGTGGTAATGTTATGGCACTTAATGGCTCACAGGGCCCTATTTCATCTTCTAAATATACATCCCCATTGTGCTGCCTGAACTCCCTTCATTATATCACGAGCTGACTGCAGGCATCAGTCATGGCTGTGATAAACACAAACTGCCCTAATATCATTTCCCAGGCTGTGAAGAGCCTGATCTCAGCTGTGCTGGAGCCAGATGGAAGAGGGAGTTTGGAATAGAGACTTACACTCTGTTAAATGTATGTGACATTTAATTATGACTGCAAGAGCTTCTCTCTCATCCAGGGTAACACGAGGCTGAATTCTGCAAATAACAGGAAAAACCCAGATAATTCAAGCTCTGCTGTTCCAGCCCCAGCCTGGGCACTCACTGGTGCATCCTGCAGCACAACCCTGTTCCCGGAGGATTTATTATCTCAAATGCTGTATCACACAAACACAAGGAGCTGCTCAGGTTCAGAAATAGCCCACCTGAATCCCTAATGAGTGCACTGAGTTTTGCAGCCCTGGCAGGATCTCCGGTGCACGGGTCTCCAGTTGGTCTCTGGTTATTTCTGCTGTTGCAGCGCTGAGGAGCAGCAACCTGTGCGAATGCCGGGTGGGCAACCAGGGATATTTCAGTGGACAGGGAGCTCCCAGGTGGATGGAGAAGCATCTTCAGCCAGGTGGAGCTACAAGGAGGCAGCTTTGGTCAGTGGTGGCTGGTCACAGAGCCCTGGGAATCCAGCTGTTCTCAGGGCTTCGGGATGCAGCACAGCTCCAAACTCACCCAGGAAAGGAGAGGATGGAATGAGGATGTGGCTGTACTGAGGTTCATGCAGAAAAGTGAGGGAAAAATTGGGAGAAAATTCCAAGGATGTTCCCCAGAAATTCATCCGTGCCTGCCACCTTCCAGGCCAAGCTGAGCCCGGCTTTCCACGCTGGAGAAGCAATGGAATGGAGAGCAGGGACTGACAATAAAGGGGCTCAGACCAAGGAGGAGCAGCTCACGGTGCTTTGGCAGTAATATGTGCTCAGGGAAAGGCTGGGTAATCAAAAGGAACATGCAGCTAAAAATCCTGTTGATGACTTCTTATTTCGTCCTGATATCCTTTGTGAAATCAAGGTCTTTCTTATTTTTTTTTTCTTTCCCCAGCAAGTGGAGAGTACAAATATCAGTAAACAGGAGCCCATTTAACACCAGACTTTTAGCAATGGCTAAGCCTCTATGCAGCTCTTAAATTTTGATAATGATCTGCTCCCCAAAGGCCTGCTTTCCAAAATAATAAAGCCCTTTTCTCCAATAAAGCATAGCCTTTAGGCAGCTTTAAGGGTGGTGGGGACAGAAATAGGACCAATTTGTTTCATGCCTGGAGGAATATTTCTTTTCTGGCAAATGAATGTTAGAAAGGCAGTGTGTGAAAATACAATTTTCCTGCATTGTGGGCAGCTCTCCCTTCCCAGGCAACACCCCCACACTTCCCAACCCAGTCCTTGGATGACAGACAGTCTGGTGCACTTTTGGAGCAGGTAAAACATCGTATTTATGCAGAACTGGATGGATTTATCCATAGCTCACGGCAGAGTTCATGGAGTCACAGAAGGACTTTGGTTGAAAAAGACCTTATAGCTCATTTCATGCCCACCCCCTGCCATGGACAGGGACACCTTCCACTGTCCCAGGTTGCTCCAGCAGCTCCACCTCCTTCTGCTGTTGGCTCCTTCTGCTGGAAAAATGTCCTGGTGGAGCTTCTTCCCATACAGAAGACCATTAAAAGCCTCCTGTTCCCACAAGTACCCCATGCCAGGCGAGTCCCCATGCGCAGGATAAGATTTCTCTGACTGTAGGGTTTCAGTTCCCCCCTGGAGGAAGAAAACTTCCCCATTCCCATCCGACTGGCACATGCTGGTAGATCAGAACAATACCCAAAGTCAGAAATAAATGGGTTGAATAATTCAGTGGGCTCTGGAACATGGGAATGGCAGAGAGCATCGTCAGGAATAGGAAAGCACGGCTAATAAAAGCAAGAGACAGAGGGAAATTTATTAAACATTTTTCAGACAAGAACATTTTGCCACTCGCAGAAAAAAATATTAAGCTGGAAATGAGGGGAATTTTGTTCACAGATGGGTTTTTTGATAGGAACTATATAAAAAGCTGAAGAAACATTTGATTAAAGATTGGGAGAGAAAAGACTTTCCAAAAAATGAGCAAGGAACAGTCTACAAGCTTAATTTCAATTTTCTGAGGGCCAGATCCATTCCTTTGGGTCCTGCCTGTGGAAACAAGCCCGGAATTTGTGGCTTTTGGAGCGCAGTGAGTTCCTCACCCCGACCTTGGAGCCACAGTCCCATCTGGAAGAGGTTTCGGCTCAGTCCCAAGGTGCTTTTGGAGCCCTTCTGATGCTTTTTGGTGCTTTGCCATTGCCCAGGGGCAGAGCATTGCTGTCCCCTGGGTGCAAACTTGTTGAGGACTTGTTAACAGGAAAATCCCTCATTAATGGACAGGGGATTTTCTGGCAGACACAGCTCTGTATTGCAGGAAAGTTTCTCCACGTCTCTATGAGACATTACCCCCATTTCTCCTCTTTCTTGTCCTTTCCTCACCCACAACCCTTTGTCTGAACCTGCAAATCTCTAAATTTACTTCTAGCTCCTGCTTTAACACCAGAACAGGTCATTCCTATCACCCTTTCCCTCTCTGTTTGCAAACTCCACCGCTCCTGACATTTAAAAACTAAACAAACCAGGCTAAAAAGCTTCTGGTCTTTGCAAGAATAATGATTGCAAGGGTGATCAAACTAATCGATGCTTGCAAGCAAATATGTGTGAATAATCCCAAGTGCCTGCTGGCAGCCTTGCAAAGGCAAACCAGAGCAGACACGGGCTAGAAACAAGAGGTGGTACAATTGGAACGGGATAAAATCACCAAAAGCCAGGAAAATGTCTCCCTTAGGAGCAGCAGCTTCAGCTGTGCAGTGAGAGGAATGGAGGAACTTCACCTCAGCTGGGGCCATGAGCTTTCAGGAGGCTGTGGTTTGTGGAGCAGGGATGGGTGGGAAGTTTAATTGGTTGCGGATTTATTATTTGGCCTGGCCTGAAGAAAAATGAGAATTTCTGTCCCAGCAGCCTCTTTTCTTTTTTATTTTATTGACTAAGTGCCTGGCTGGCAGGGAAGAAGAAGGGCTCAAAATGAAACCAAGACTTTTCCACCACAGGTACATATCAATGTAATCTTCCAGGCCATAAATCCAAATTTAATCCGACGTGAGAGTACAGCTCTGGTCCTCATGAATTGGTTACACGTGAATACAGAGGCCTGCCTGATTTATCCAGCCAGGAGGAGCTGCTTGGTGTTTCTTTTAACAGCTGAGGCTTTATCTACCAATTCCCAATCCCCTGTGTCCATTCCTGAGCAGCTGATTAGAATTTATTGAGATCTGTACTCCACCTCAAAGCAGATCCACTTCCCCTTACAGTTCTTTCCCTTTTACCAAAGGAAATGTGAATGTTTATCAGCCCTGGATACAGAGGCATCAGAAGGAATAAGAAATTGCCATTCGAAGGCTTCTTTTCATTGTTTGGTTTTTTTTTTTTTTTTCCATTGCTACTTTTCTGCTAAACCAAGAGTAACAGCCCTCTCACATGACTGTGCTGGTCTGCAAAGCAGAGGGAAGGACTGATCGCACCTAAACCCTGAGCTTAATTCCCTGGATCCCACCAAGAGCGAGGAGAATTGGGGGAAAATCCTCACTGGATGGGGATTTTAACTTCAAGGAGCCACTTTACAACATGGGAAGCAAATTAACTGTCTGTGCCAGTCTGCTGGCAGAGTGCCATCATTTGGGGCTGCCATAGGGCCGAGGTGCAAAAGATGCACTCCCTCAGCCCCATCCCCTCATTCCTCAGCCCCATTCCCTCAGCCCCATCCCCTCACTCCTCAGCCCCATCCCCTCACTCCTCAGCCCCATCCCCTCAGCCCCATCCCCTCATTCCTCAGCCCCATCCCCTCATTCCTCAGCCCCATTCCCTCAGCCCCATCCCCTCACTCCTCAGCCCCATCCCCTCATTCCTCAGCTCCATCCCCTCAGCCCCATTCCCTCATTCCTCAGCCCCATCCCCTCACTCATCAGCTCCATCCCCTCACTCCTCAGCCCCATTCCCTCAGCCCCATTCCCTCACTCCTCAGCTCCATTCCCTCACTCCTCAGCTCCATTCCCTCACTCCTCAGCTCCATCCCCTCACTCCTCAGCCCCATTCCCTCAGCCCCATCCCCTCATTCCTCAGCCCCATTCCCTCAGCCCCATCCCCTCATTCCTCAGCCCCATTCCCTCAGCCCCATCCCCTCATTCCTCAGCCCCATTCCCTCAGCCCCATCCCCTCACTCCTCAGCCCCATCCCCTCATTCCTCAGCTCCATCCCCTCAGCCCCATTCCCTCATTCCTCAGCCCCATTCCCTCACTCATCAGCTCCATCCCCTCACTCCTCAGCCCCATCCCCTCATTCCTCAGCTCCATCCCCTCAGCCCCATTCCCTCACTCCTCAGCCCCATCCCCTCACTCCTCAGCCCCATTCCCTCAGCCCCATTCCCTCACTCCTCAGCTCCATTCCCTCACTCCTCAGCTCCATTCCCTCACTCCTCAGCTCCATCCCCTCACTCCTCAGCCCCATTCCCTCAGCCCCATCCCCTCATTCCTCAGCCCCATTCCCTCAGCCCCATCCCCTCATTCCTCAGCTCCATCCCCTCAGCCCCATCCCCTCATTCCTCAGCTCCATCCCCTCATAGCCCCCCAGTTTGGGGGCTATAGTTCCAGTTCCCCTGTCGCTGTCAGGGCTGGAGCAGCATCTCTTCCAAAGCCCAGCATCTTCCTTGCAAAGCTTTGTTAACTTTAGATTAAATATAGGAACAAAGGAACATCAAAATGTCTCAAGTGTTAATTGCCTTTTGAGGGGACAATCCCGTTTCTGTGGCCATCCATAATCTCAGTGTGTCCTTTGATTTTTCCAGCTTGCATTTCCAGTCTCTGGCCACCTGCCTCATCGCTCCCTTCTCCCACCTTCCTCCTTCCCCACCTTTTCCATCAGCAGCGCACAGCAAACATTTAAACCTTTAATGCCTGCTCCCAGGTGCTCCTCACACTGCAGCCCATTGCCTTTGGATGTGGGATCCCAGGGCTTTTCACTGCCAGAGGGCAGAGATAGGGAGGATATTGGGAAGGAATTGTTCCCTGTGAGGGTGGGCAGGCCCTGGCACAGGGTGCCCAGAGAAGCTGTGGCTGCTCCTGGATCCCTGGCAGTGCCCAAGGCCAGGTTGGCCAGGGCTTGGAGCAGCCTGGGATAGTGGAAGGTGTCCCTGCCATGGCAGGGGTGGGAATGGATGGGCTGTAAGGTCCCTGCCACCCCAAACCAGACTGGGATTCCATGATTTCTCTCCCAGAAGGGCCACCCCAGTGCAGCTGTTCAGGCAGAGCACTGTACATCACCTCCCTTCCAGAGACACTTTCCAGCAGGAGCCAGATCTCTGGGCACTTCCCAATGAGTCCCCTGCGCCCCATCCGTGCATCCAACCCCGCTCACTGTTCTTTCCATTACCCAGCACTTAAGTTCCTCGTTAAGATGTGTTAACTCATTTAATTCTCTCTCAGGACAGAAAGTGCTCATGTTTAATGAACTCTCTGCAGAGCCAGAGCTGTCTGGGGAGATTTAAAACAAACCCTCCAGCAGCTGGTCAGGGTGTGATTAATGGTGCTATGGACTCCAGAGCAGCCAAACTGAGGGGACAAGATCTCCAAAACTCCCACAGAGGGTTACACGCTCTGCCTGGGTGAGCAAAGCTCATTCCTTCCCAAAATCCTGGGTAGCTGGTGGTGAGGGATGCAGTCAGTGAGGACACCCATCGTCTCTGATGCTGTCAGAGACAATGGCTGAGGGTCAGGGTTAGGGTTTCCAAGCAGAAATGGTGACCTAGAAGCTGGGGATGAACATACCCAGGAACTGGCACACGAGGATTTCCAAGCCTTTGAAAAGGCAGACTTGCTGCTGTGGTACTCCTGAACCACAAAAGCCTTTTTCTGTGGCAAGGAGGATACTCTGGGGTGTACACCTGAGCCACAGTGCCATGGGATGTCCCTGGGAGAGAATTCCCACCTGGATGCTTTTATTTCTACTGCATAAACTCGTGGAGGTATAAAGACAACCCAAAGACACCTTTTCTTTCTTCCTCTCTTCACTTTTTCTGCCAGCAAGTAGATAAATCTTTGCATCCTCCACAATGTCCCTAACGGATCTGTGAGGAAGAAATCTGTGCTGAAGCAGTGGCTGTGCCCCTCACTGGGACCCACAGTGAGCAACCCTTTCTGCTGTGGGCCTGTCACTGAGCCAGGGATGAGCTGGGGGTCCCTGGCAGCAGCTTCACACTTGTGACCCCTCACAAGGAAAGCTCTGACAGCTCTGCAGCCATCAACAGAGCACGAAATAACTTGGCAATAATCTTATGTCACGAGCAAAGATAACCAAGTTGCAGTCAGCTCCTGACAGATAATGCAGGGAAATTCATTTCACAAGCTGCTAACAAATCTAACTTCCCCAGCACCTGGGGCATGCTCCGTGTCTCTCCTCGTGCACGCCAGACCCTGAGCAGGTCTATTCCCTTTTGTTCACACTGAAGCATTTTCCCAGCTCTTTCTTTGTGCACTACAAATTCTGTACAGCAACAGATCACGACCATGCTCTGCTGTTTGACATGCACAGTGTTAAGGGAATTGTAGCAGTCAGCTGGAAGCGCTGGAATGTTGCCTGGGACAGGACTGCTGTTCGGTATGTGGCGGGCAGGATTTAGGCCTTTTGCTGCAGGGGATGAGGCTCCCAGAGTCCTCCTCCATGGCCGTACAACCACTCCTGAATTTCCGGAGAGGTCACCAGACTTTACTGGCAGTGGCATTTACCCAGTGCTCTGCCAGGGGAATACTGAAGCTCCAGAATGTCACGCTGCCACGTTAAGGCTGTAAAAGTACGGCTTTCCCCCAGATAGATCATATTTCTATGTCACAAGCTGGGAAAGTTGTTTAACTCTGCAGTGCCTGGAAGCAGGGTCACCTTCCCACCACAACAGCAGCAAAGCCAAGTGCAGTCATCCCTGCATTTCCTCTCCTGACCCCAAAGGGGGTTTTCACCCATTCTTGTGCAGGAGCCATAAATTCTTTCAATCCACTTACCTGCTCTTCCTTTCCCCTCACTATTCCTGCCTCGGGTGTCTGGCAGAGCTGGGGGTGCTCACCTGGAGGGGAGAAGGCTCCAGGGAGAGCTCAGAGCCCCTTGCAGGGCCTGAAGGGGCTCCAGGAGAGCTGGAGAGGGACTGGGGACAAGGCCTGGAGGGACAGGACACAGGGAATGGCTTCCCACTGCCAGAGGGCAGGGATGGATGGGATATTGCGGAGGATTGTTCCCTGTGAGGGAGGAGAGGCCCTTGCACAGTCTTGGAGCAACCTGGGATAGTGGGAGGTGTCCATTGCCCATGGCAAGGGGTGGAACAAGATGATTTTTAGGGTCTTGTCCCACCAAAGCCCAGGCAGTTTTACAGTGCAGCACCTCCCCCTCTGTGTGGAGCATCCTCTCTGCAGAGGGAGCTGTTCCCTCCATCCTGCCCAGAGAGGTGTTTTGCACCTGGCATTTCTGCATGTCCAGAGCTCCGGAGAGGGGACTGTGCCCAGGGGGCCTCTGTTTGGGGTGGTGGCACATTTCCCAGCAAGCACACAGATCAATCCCTCTGGCTGCTGCTGGAGCCACCAGGCTGATGCAGCACTTTCATTCCCACAGTGAATTGCTCCCTTCCTCCTCATCCCTTTTTGTGACATGCAGGGCTTTTTTTTCCCCCCTCAGTTGCTTATTCATGCCTTAATGCCACTTGATTTCCAGTGGGCTCTCAGAGTCCTTTCTGTGCGCGCTCTGCAACGCTACCGGGATTTTCTGCACTCCTTTGCTCCTTAAACAACCTCTGCCTGCCTTTCCTGCAGAGACACCTCTCTGTGCTGGGGTTACACAGCTTCCCCTCTCAGATTTGCCATCCAGCTGAACGTGGCCATTGTCAAAGTGAAATGGGAACAGCAGCAAAGCCTTTGGAATATATAAACAGGCTGAGTGAGCCCCTCTCGGTCGCTGCTCAGAAGCAGGGACACCTCCCAGCAGATCAGCTTGATCAAGGTCTTACCCAGGCCCACAACCTCCCTGTGCAATCTCTTCCAGATCTCAGCATCCTCACAGTAAAGAATTTCTCCCTAATATCCAGCCTCAACTTCCACTCTCGTGGCTTGTACCCATTGACTACAGCCCCTGCAGAACCAGGAGTTTCCTGAGGAGAGCTGGGTCCCAGGAGATGGGGCAGAGTCCTCTGCCTGATCCAGCTGCAAATGAGGCACCTGAACCCCTGTTGCGATCCTTCTCCCCGATGGGACCCCTCTGTCCCACCCCCCGTGGTGAGAGCCTGCTCATCTCAAGGCACAGGCGGCCGAGGGGGTCCTGGAGTGGATACAACACGGACTCAAAGTATCTAGACACAGGAGGCTCAAACTTGCTGGAGTAATCCCGGGTTTATTGTCTGTCGTCCATCCGGGGCAAGAGAGAGAGCGAAATGCTCTGGGTCTCATCTCTTATACCAGGGGGCAGGGGTGATTAGGGGATGCAGGGAGGTCACAGCCAATGGGAAGGGGGAAGGGAAAGAAGGTTTTCAGGTAGGAACTAACATTACACAAACCAGAGGTGAGTTTTACCCTTGGGAGGTACCAAGATTTTTAGATGCACTACAACAAACCCCTGCCCAGCCTTTTGCATGTCTGCTCTGTACAAAGCCCTTTTCATCTCCCAGAGCTGTTTCCTGAAGGGATCCTGCTCCTTGAACCTCCACACTTCCCTCCTCCTTTCCAGCAGTGGTTCTACCTGACTTCTTTCCCAGGATGAGAAGGAAGAAGGGATCACAAACCCTTCACTGGATATCAATAATGGTATTTACCGTTCCATTTAACAGGCAATCTTTCCTTGAGCCATTTGCTTTCCAAGGCATTTTGCTGTTGCTGTGAGATCTGGTGCACCTCCAGCTTTCATTTCACTAAAAATCCTCCTTTGGGAGCGAGAATTGACGCTTTGCATGTGCCCATGGGTGTCGTTCCTTTTCTGTGGGGCTGGCCAGGGATGGATGAAGATGGAGCTCCTTTAGAGACAGCCGAAAGACCTGTCTAGACTAATGTGATCTTCCAGCTTACTCACTGAAGCTGTTTTTCCATGCCCAAAGCACAGATATTTTAACTTGCTCCTTGATTTGCTCCTTAGAGCAGTTAGCAGAATTCCAATCATCAATCAGTCCTGGCAGCCTATCCAAAAGGCATGGCCAGGAACTGTGCATTAATTGTGAATGCTTTGCTGAATTTACTGCATGGCAGCACTGAATTTTTCACTCTGAGATGAAGCATGAATGTGCTGCTTGGCACAATCAGTACTTTTCTAGGTTGCTAGGAAATTATCAGGGACTCAGTGCCCACGCGTGGGGTATTACCACCCTCCCTGGCAATGCACAGAAATGTATCAGCTCCTTCCCTGCAGCGGAGCATCTGTGGATCAGCCTTGGAAACAGGCTGGGCACAAAATGGGACCCCATCAGCCAGGGCATCACCAGCTGACACAAAGAAGTCATCATCCTGTCCAGGCCACTCCTGGAATACTGTGCCCAGTTCTAGCCCATGCTATACAGAAAAGGTGTGTGAGAGGGCCCAGACCCGAGGACTGTGAAAGCTGCCAGGTGAGGAAAGGCTGAGAGCCCTGGGTTTGCCCAGCCTTGCGAAAACAGTACCACCATATTCTGGGGTGGCTACTGAGAAGATGGAGACTCCCTTGGAGAGAAAAGATGAGGGGTAATGAGTGCAGGTTTTTCTCCCCCTGGGGTTATTCCAGCTGGACACAAGAGGATAATTTTGCTCAGTGAGAAGAATCAGCCATTGGAATAATCTCCCCAGAGAAGCAGAGGATTCCTCAACTCTGGACACTTTTAAGATTCATCTGTAAGGGTGCTGGGCTGCCTTGTCCCAGAAAGGTTGGACCAGATGATCCCTGAGGCCCTTTCCAACCTCATATTCCAGGATCTCCTGCACAACTCTTTCTTCACCACTGGATCAGCTCCAGGGGAGCCAGCCCAGGCTGGGGCCAGCAGGGAGACCCTCAGCATGTGACAGCCAGCCAGCCAGCCAGCCGCTGTCCCCAGGCGTGCCGTAGCTTGATGACAGCTTGCTGCGCAGGGATTGTGGTATCTCTCCCTCCCAGCTCCATGGAAGGATGCTTGGCCAGCTCTCCATGCCCCAGGAGGCTTGGGCTGCATCTTGGAGGGGGCAGGACGCATGGTGTGGCACTCGTCCTGTCAGGAGCTCCAAAAACAGTGTCATTAGCAAGAGGCACTTTTCCTGCTGAGAGGTGAATAAATTCCTGTGTGGGTTATTCAGGAGGGGTTGAAAAATGGACCTGTTGTAGCAGGTGACCCTGGTATGTCCCAAACACACGGGCTTGTGCTTTTGCACATCCTTGGAGCAGCTGCCAATCCATGCTGCTGGTGGGAGATGCTCACAGGAGAGCCAGAGGCATCGCTCCCTTTCAATCAGCCTTAGCTGGTCAGCTTATTAAACTTTGTTTATCTTAACCGAGCTGCATTCAGCTTCAATTAAAATTATCCCAAGACTTTGCTCAGCCCTGAACCACGCTGTGACTCCCCACGGATGTCCAGAGCCTCCTGATGGTGTCACTATGTCCCAGAGTGAGCTGTGTGCTCCTCAGCAGCCCATCACAGGTCTACTCACACAGAAGAGCCTGGCCAAAGTCCACGACCTCTTGCTTCTCCCCAAAACTTTGGTCATCAGAGCCTGAGGATTTTGCTGGTGCCATTTCCAGCACTTCAACCCTTTGCTGCTCAGCCTTACAGGACAGAACAGGCATTTTTCATTCATTACAGTAAACAGAGCATTAATCCAGGCCCTTAAATCTGTCTAGATTTTGAAATAATTACAAAGAGCCTCCTAACTGGTACGAAGTTTGATTTAAGCCTTAATTTACTGGTTTATCTGGAGAGCAGGAAGTAAGCTGCACTGCCAATTAGGAGCCATCTGTTTTCTCCTAATATTTTGCAGGCCTCAGATGAGTAAACAAGAGCCACCACAGCTGGACCATCCCTGGTGCCAGGCAGAAACAACCCACCAGGGCTGCCCCTGGGGAGCGTGTCCTGGGATCCTCATGGATGAGTGACTCCTTCCAGCCCTGGAAATGGTGGTGAGTGTGGCAGGGTGGGATAGGGATGCTCTGGAGAGAGGGCCAAGGGCCAACATGGGTCAGTGCTGGAGAGGAGGGAGAGTTTCCCCTACAGAGAGGACAGACATCATTGCTTTGAGCAGGACCTGACACCCTGGTACCTGGAAAATACCTTTTCTCCAGGGCAGGTGGGTGGGACAACCGTGGACAACAGGGGCTGGGCAGGTTCCTCGTGCAGAAATAGCTGCTTCCCATCCCCATCCTCACAGCAGCCCAAGGAGAAGGTGCCAAGGAGCTTCCAGTCTGCAGAGCTGATCGCAGCTGGGAGAGGAGCAGGGCTGCCTGAGGCCAAACAATTCCCTGTCCAGAACAAGACACTTCAGGCTTCTCCACCCCTAAAGCCTTCTCCATGTTGTGTTTTTTTTAAAAAAAAAACCTCAATTCTAAGCCCAGCACTTGGGAAGCTACTTGGGGGCTGCTGAGAGGTACCTGCCCTCCCTGGTGCAGGGACCCTGTGCAGGTGACATCTCCCTCAGCTCCAAGGACAGCAGCAGTGAGATCCCTTCGGAAGGTGACTCAGAAAATGCCTTTAGAAAGTCACAGGCTGGGGGCTCTCCTTGTCCCCCCTCCCATGCAGCAGCCTCACAGCAGCCCTTTGCTCCTCAGAAGGTTGATGAAGCTTGTTGGGGTTTACACACCAGCCACCGAACAACCATAAAACACCAATTAGAGAAGGATCATTTAACAGATGTTATCACCTCCCTTGTCTGCATTTTCTCCGGCAAGACTTCTGCCTGCAGCGTTTTGCTCAGGTACCACCTGTGGTGGCAGGGGAAAGCCCACCCTGCCTGGAGAGCAGCACGGGGAGAGGATCCACAGCTCTGCCCCAGCCTCAGGAAGCTTTGGGGGTCTTTTGCCTGTTTTGGGCTTTAGTTTGTGAATCTCCTAAAGTGCACTTTGAGCCAGCAGATTGCTGGCTCAGATTATGTGGTTCATAAAAGAAAATGGGATGGATTTTTCTCGCTGGGTTTTTGCTGCTGCTTCAGCCAGCAGTGCCCAGCCAAGGCCCCGGTGCTTTACAGCCCTCACTAATGCACCGGTGCTTCCCAAAGCACTGTATTTACGACCGTGCCACAGAAGGGAAGCTGGAAGGTCCCCACGGCAAGTTATTTATAATCCTGCTGAGCACCAGCCTCTGCTTCTCCCCCTGAGCAATCCCTTCTGCAGGCAGGACTTCGAACCATCGCAAGGAGCTCTGTTGTGACTCAGACACCGTCAGTGGTGTGTGGGGGGCTGCAGGTTTTCAGGGATTCTGGAAGAACTCACCATCAAGCTCCACTGCTGGGGCCAGGTTCCCTGCAGAGGAGCTGCTGGATGTGCTCACACATCCTCCCACCAAACCCCAGCAGACCCAAACCCCAGGAAAGTGCTGTTGCCCACGGGAGATGAGGGAAAAAGGCTGAGTTATAGTGTAGGGTTTTGGGGGACTGTGGGACAGCCAGGCCTCGTGCTCTTCTTTGCAGAGGTCTCACACTGGGTTCTCCTTGTCTCTCAGGAGACCACATTTACCCAGTCCCTGTCCAGAGCAGGACTGGGACTGGTGAGGGTCACCCCCAGCCACCTTCTGCAAAAAGGAGCCTCGGCTAGGCCGTGCCTGCCCTTTTTATCCCCTCTAGACTCAGGAGATTATTTATGCCACCTGAATAATGCAAAACCAGGTCCTATCGCAGCACTTCAGCAGCTGGAGGACAGAAATTCCCTGAGGAATTCTCCGTCCTGCCTTCACCATGCCCACAGCAGGAGCTCTGAGTTCAGCTCTGCCATCAGGCATCAAAATCAGGACTTCACAGCTCCAAGCTCAGGGTGTCTGTGAGCGTTAATTTAATATTCTCCAGGTGCTGAGCACTATCCCAGGTGTGTGTAATTTGTCAGATCTCCATTATTAATTGTCAGCTCCAGTGTGAGTAATTGTGACTCTCCCCCAGTTCCAAGCTTGGGGAAATTTATACTTTTTCATTTGCTCGGTGTAGTAACGAGCTCAGCTGGCTGGCAGTGAAAAATACCCAGGGAAGCACATGCTGGAGATGCTGAGGGAGCTCAGCAGCCTGTCAGCTGCCTGCTCCGATTCCATCACCCCCTTGGCTTCCACCTGACTGGAGAATTTGGGATGCTCGAGCAGCTTTGCATCAGCCACCACCTGGGAATAAAGCTCAGCCCTGAGCGGGGTCTGGGAGGAGGTCAGCTCCCCCCATCGGCCCCACTGCCATCCTGCCCACCCTCCTCTCATCACATTCCTGGACTCCAACACACACCTTTACTCTGCAAGAGGATTTGACACCCTGAAAACCAGGAAGTAGCAGCTCTCCAAGGAAATGCAGGAAGACAAACAGGCCTGAAGGGCTCAGGGAGGAGGATAGGAGAGGGAGAATCAGTGGTGGACAGAGGTTCTCTGCACTCCAGCAATCCTATTTATTATCCTTCTGGAATGGATCTTCATGGCCTAGGTTGTCTTGATTAATAGACACATTCCTGCCATTACAGACTGGTCCTGGTTTTGGAAATGGCTGGGGGAGAACCAGGAAATACAATGCACATGAAATTTTATGGGGACTTTTTTCTTCTGCTTTTAGCAGCTCAAATACACAAATCCCAGAATCCCAGAATGGTTTATGTGGGAAGGGACCTTAAAGCACATCCATTCCCACCTCCTGCCATGGCAGGGACACCTCCCACTGTCCCAGGCTGCTCCAATCCCCATCCAGCCTGGCCTTGGACACTTCCAGGGGTCCAGGGCCAGCCACAGCTGCTCTGGGCACCCTGTGCCAGGGCCTCCCCATCCTCACAAGAGGAATTCCTCCCAACACATAATCCAAACCTTCCCTCAGGCAGTTTAAGGCTTTCCCCTTTGTGCTGTCACTCCAGTTCCTGATGGAGAGTAACCCTCCAGCTTCCTTTAGATCCTGAAAGGAGCTGTGAGGTCTCTACACACCCTTCTCTTCGCCAGGCTGAACAGCCCCAGTTCTCCCAGCCCGTCTCCATGGGGAGGTGCTCCACTCCCCTTATTAACTCTGTGGCCTCCTCTGGATTTGCTCCAACACTTCCACATCCTTATTCCTGTGCTGGGGCACCACAACTGTGCCCAGGACTCCAGGCAATGTCTCACAAAGGCAGTGTAGAAGGGAAGAATCCAGAGGAATCACATGAGCACGTCCAGGTCAGCAGCCCCCAGCTTCAGGCAGACCATGAGCGTCAGCAAAGGGGGAAACCTCGGCACTGCCCCATTCCCAGCCGATGCTGCTGGCTCATCCATGAACGCCCTGCCGAGCCCAGCCTGGCTGCAGGCCTGCCCTGGGACACGCTGGCTGGCCAGGCTCGCTGCCAGAGCCCCTCGCAGAGGAAAGAGCCCAACCAGACCATGACACACCGGATTTGCCGGTACCTGACCCCGAGTCGGGCTGGCACGGCTCCCAAATCCCATCTCCGTGGCTCCGCCTGAGGCTCCCGGGAAAGCTGGGGAGATGAAGAGCTCATCCCTTTCCTCTCTCAAAGCAGAGCCATTCCTGAGCTGTTTGCAGCCAGGTGATGAATTAATGCCCAGCTCTGGCAGAGCAAGGCTGCAGGAGGAGAAGGGCTCGGAGCCAGCTTGTTCTCCAAGCCCTGTTCTCCTCTCCAGGAGGACGGTAGACCCTGGGATGTATCACTAACAGCTGGCACCAGGAAGGTTTGCTTTTATTTGGGACTGTGAGGACCCTTTGGAAGCAGCACAAACCCTGAGTGACTCCCAGCAGCCCCTCCTTCAACTCTCAGCACAAGCCTCCTCCCCAGGTGGCTGGTCCCATGTCACATCTGTAAATTCATCTAACCTCTTTGCACATCAGACCTGCGTCTGTGCCACCCCTTGGGACCATCTGGGCCATGGTCACCCCAACCCATCTGGGGGCACAGTCACCACAGTGATGGGGACAAGCCCCCCCAGCTCGGGAATGGGGCCACCTTCGGCCACAGGGCACTGGCTTTTGGGGACCATATCCAGCCAGCATGGCTCAACACTTCAGCTGCATCCAGGGGGGATAAAACCTCCCGAATCAAGGGCACTCCCAAGCTTTCTGGGATGGAGTGTGCTAGGGAGAGGACTCTGACTCCTTGGGAGGGTCAGCCCGTGCAGGCAGAGGAGCATCACAGGCAAAAACGCTGATGCAGGCAAATCCAGCGTGCCATCGGGAGGAAGACTCTGCCCTCCGGACTATTTTTGGTTTGTTTTTGCCAACTCTGGAGCCACTGATCTATGATATTGTCGCTGCTGTGACTAAGGGCTCTGCAGTTGGAGTAACATCAAGCCGGACTCGGAGAGAGGGATGCGCGTGGCTCTCGGGGGACCGGTAATGGGAGAGAGCCCTTCACCTCCTGTTTACACTTTAATGCCCATCCAGGCTATCCATTATTTATTGCTAATGTATTTATAGAGCATTACCAGCACACACGGGGCTCTGCAGGCGGCGGGCGAGAAGGTGCTCTCTCCTTCCGATGCCGTGGTTTAAACAGAGCACTTAAACACGCCCCGGGCTCCGTGGCCGAGCCCTGACGCTGCGGAGGGGCCATCCCTCCCCTCCTGCATCCTGTGGCTTTGCCATGAGGGATTTGTTCTTTCCCTGCCAGCCTGGGGTAGCGTTTTCTCCGTCGGACCCGGGGCACAGCAGAGCCAAGCCTGGCTTTGGGCACCCAAAGCACCGTTCCCTCGTGCCCAGGGGAGCCAGCACAGCCCAGCACCGCAGGGTTCCACTTATCTGGGGTGAAAAACCACCCTGGTGACTCCAGGTCACCCAGGGGCTCCTGATTCACTGCTTTCCCCTCCTCTCCTCCGCCACTGTGCAGGACCCTGCTCCACAGGGCTGTGAGCACGAGGAGCAGCCCCCTGCACCCCCCTGCAGCTGCCTCTGCACATCTGTCATGTTTAAATGCAACAGCTCCGATGGCATCGTAAGATATGCAGCAATTAGCAGCCGTGCCCAGTTCCGCCTGGCTCCCTGGATTAGCATGAGGAGGAATCCATCAGTGGGGCTGGAGCAGTGGCCGGGCTACCCACAGGAGCCACCCCATTCCCCGAGCAAGCAGATGGGCTCTGGGTGGTGCCAGCTGGGACACACGGACACGGGAGCTGTGCCACGGGAAAAGGAGGCGGCGTGGAACACCCGGCCAGCAGCAGCCTCTGCCAGTGCCAGGGATGAGCTCTTCCTGCAGGGATAAGCATGGCCAGCCACAACCCACAGGGATGGGCTGTCCCCATCTGGTTTTGGTGGCCCAGCCTGGCCTGGCTTTTATTTAGGCCCAACCCGACCTCCAGCCCCAGTACCATCCCTGGAGCAAGACACAAAATCTGGGAGTTGGCCTCCATTTTCCTGTGCCTGGGAACTCTCCCGTCTTGGTTTAAAAGCAGATTTTTACAAAACCTTTTGTAATCCCAAACTGGTGTGAGCAAGGGAGGGAAAGAAATCACCTGGGACAAGGCAAAGCCAGGACTTCAGTGACAAACCTCTGCAAATACAGGTGGAAGAATTTTTCTAAGTGAAACAAATGTCATTTCCAACAGTTTCATGTGGAAAACATCAAAAAAAGTATTCCTTATTTTCCAGCATTTTTCCAAGCGTGCTGCTGCAGGGAAATGAGCAATTCCCGTGTCACAGGTGTGAATTTTAAAGGGAAGCTGCTGCCAGTGTTTGCTGAGCAAAGGTTCAAGGCCGGGTTCAAATGCTGCAGTGTTGGCAAAGGCACCTCCCACTATCCCAGGCTGCTCCAAGCCCCGTCCAGCCTGGCCTTGGACACTTCCAGGGATCCAGGGGCAGGCACAGCTGCTCTGGGCACCCTGTGCCAGGGCCTTACCTCCCTCACAGGGAACAATTCCTTCCCAATATCCCATCTATCCCTGCCCTCTGGCAGTGGGAAGCCATTCCCTGTGTCCTGTCCCTCCAGGCCTTGTCCCCAGTCCCTCTCCAGCTCTCCTGGAGCCCCTTCAGGCCCTGCAAGGGGCTCTGAGCTCTCCCTGGAGCCTTCTCCTCTCCAGGTGAGCACCCCCAGCTCTCCCAGCCTGGCTCCAGAGCAGAGGGGCTCCAGCCCTGGAGCAGCTCCGGGGCCTCCTCTGGACTCTCTGCAGCAGCTCCAGCTCCCTGTGCTGCTGGCCCCAGGGCTGGGGCAGCTCTGCAGGTGGGCTCTCACCTCAGCTCAGGGGCAGAGGGGCACAGTCCCCTCTTCCCCGCTGCCTACACTTGGGGATCAGCCCAGGGCATGGGGGTGGTTTCTGGGCTGGAGCAGGTCCTGTTTTTCACTCATCAACACCCCCAGGTCCTTCTCCTCAAGGCTGCTCTCCACCCAGAGGAGGAGAGCCTTCAGCCTCAGTGTGCAGCAGCAGGAAACACAGAGGGATGGAGAGGGAAGGAACAATGCCCTCTACCACTATAAGGAGCCAGCCAAAGCATTCACTGTCTTTTTGTTCCAGCCTTCACTAAACACATTTGCAAACAGCCAACAGGAGCAGCACCAGCAGCAAAAAAAAACAGTGTGGGACAAGGTGGGAGAGGAACCAGAGCTGTGCTTGCACATCTCCAGGGTGCAAAACCAAAAATAACCCGGGCCACTGCTGACGAGGGGGAAAGAGAAGCAACACCACAGAGAGGTGGCCTGACAGCAGTTACCAAAGACATGGCACAAGCAATCAGTTCTCCTTGGAAGCCTCCAGAAGATAACCAGGCAATGAGTAACAGTCTGTATGGAATTGTAGGAACAAATCTCATCAGCCTGACCTAATCTCATCCTGAGACATGGCAATAGCAGATACAATCTCCCAGCCTTGAACCACAGGAAGTCTTCAATGCTGTTTCAAATGCAGTTATGGTCAGGGGTGATGGTGGAGAAGGCTCTCAAATCAATCCAAGGGGGCTTGAAGGTCTGCACCCAGCGCGTTTGAGGGGTTCCAGGTTCCAGCATGACAGCTGGGAATGAATAACATCAGCTTGGTGGGCAGTGCCGGGACCTCGGGAACAGTTGTACGTGCTGGCACAGCCCTGGCTCCCCAAAGCTCTGCTGAGCTGGATGCTGTGACTTCACCACCCCCCAGCCATCCCTGGGGAAGCCCAGGGTGTTTGCAGCAGGCAAGGAAATCACCATGGTGCCACCAGGCAATAGCCCCCACGTCCCCAAAGGGCCCTGCTGCAGTATGGCCCTGTAACACCCATCCTCTCCAAACCTTGGAGCATCTCCACCCTTCAAAGTCAAAGGGGTCAGCTGCAGAGAGCCTCATGCTCTTCCATAACCTCTAACATCACTCAGCCACCGTGTTTTATGGCTTTTGGATCGGGAGGGAAGGTGCCTGCCTTTTTTTACGGCAGCTCCTTGTCCGAGGAGCCCAGAGGACTCAGAGGTGCCAGGATCTTCACAGCCCGGCTGGTGAGAGTTGCCAGGACCTGCTTCACCTGGCCTGACCTCGCCCACCCACTGCCTTGTCTTCCAGAGTGCTATCAATTCTTTATATATAGCAATTAAATGTGATAAATGGGCTGCAAAGTGCTATTTTGGGAGAGAGGAGGCTCCATCTGGGAGTGCTGCAGTGCTGGCTCAGCACGACCCACTGCACACCTGGCCCTCCCCACTAACCCACCATGGATGCTGCCCCACACTTCAGGATGTGATGGCATACAGCTACCTGGCTTGTTTCCACGTCTATTTCTCCCCCCCCGCCCATTCCACAAGCTTCCTTGATTTCTCTGGCTGCTATCAGACACCCCGTCACTTTAAATACAGAGTTTGCCCAGTTTCTGGGAGCACAGCAAATGGTTGTCAGCTCAAGCCACCCAGTCATAGCAGCACCCACAATTTACCTGGTCCCTGTAAAATTCAGGTCAGCTTCTGGGGAATGGAACCCCAGCAAGAGGGGAAATACTTTGGGACAAAGGTCAAGATGAGAGATGAGGTCAGGGAGGAGGAGAAAAATCAAGATGCATGAGACCCCCATCCCTGGAAGTGTCCATGGCCAGGCTGGATGGGGTTTGGAGCAACCTGGGCTAGTGGAAGGTGTCCCTGCCCATGGCAGGGGGTGGGACTGGGTGCACTTCAAGGTCCCTTCCAACTCAAACCATTCTGAGATTCTGTGTGCTCAGCATGGGGTTTATTTAATGTGGCCCCCAGCTCAGGTCCATGGAGGTATTTAGGCATTGAAGGGGATCCAACTGCTGCTGCATCTGGCTCTGAACACAGCACTCCCAGTCCCTAGCTGTGCGTGGCTCCAGCACCCAAATATCCCACACCCACCCCAACACCATTCTCCATGACCAGGGGCATCCCTCCCTGTGCCCCCCAGCCCTGGGCAGCCCCTGGGATGCCGGTGGGGACCAAGCAGGCTTGGAAGCAGAGGCAGATAACCCTGCAATGCTCAGGGATGCTGCGGGGTGTCTGGCTTGTCTGGCAGGTCAGGGAATGAGGACTAGGGCTGGAAAGGGAGTGGGACAGCCCCTAGATCTTCCCCGGCTGGAGACGAGCTGAGACAACCCCCCAAATCCTCCCTGGGACAGAAGGGGTCAGAGGTAATTCCCCAAATCCTCCCCGGGATGGAAAGACCCCGTGACAGCCCCCATTCCCTCCCGAGGGCTGGCGGGGGGGGACAAACCGCGGCAGCCCCCCCAACTCCCACCTTGCTGGGAAAGGACCGGGACAGCCTCCAAATCCTCCCCGGGCTTGACGGGGACCGCGACATCCCCGAATCACTCCTCGGGTAGCAAGGGGGCCGCGCCAGCCCCGTCCAGCCCCCGGGACCCCGCAGCGGCGGGGGCTCGGTGGGTTCGGTGCCGAGCCCGGCTCAGCCAAGCCCGGCTCAGCTCCCCCCGGCGGCCGCAACCCGCGGCGCTCCGCAGCCCATCCCGCAGCGCCGGGCAGCCCCAAGCCGTGCCCTTCTCCTCTTCCTCCTCCTCCTTCTCCTCCTCCTCGCTCTCCTCCCCTTCCACCCCCCCGCCCCGGCCCGATTTGGGCAGCGGCGCGCCCGGCGCTGCCGGCAGAGCCGCCGTGTGCGGGCGCGGCGCTGGAGGCAGCTCGGCCCGGGGGGGCTGCGGCGCGGCAGGAGCGACCCCCGCGGCCCCGGCGCTGCATGCCCGCTCCGGCAGCATGGCCCGCAGGCAGGCGCGGCCGGCGGGCGGCGGGCGCTGGCTGCCCTGGCTGGGGCTCGCCCTGCTGCCGCTGGCCGTGCCCCCCGCCGCCGCCCCCGCCGCCTGCCCCTCCGCCTGCTACTGCGTGGCCACCCCGGAGCTGGTGCAGTGCCGCTACGAGAGGTTGGAGGAGCCCCCGAGGGAGCTGCCGGCCGCCGTCCACAACCTCAGCATCGCCGGCAGCAACCTGAGCGTCCTGTCCCGCGCCGCCTTCGCCGCCCGCCCGCTGCGCGACCTCCGCCTGCTCCGCCTGCGCCACGACAACATCCACACCATCGAGGACATGGCCCTGCAGGGCCTGCCCGCCCTGCGCACCCTCGACCTGAGCCACAACCCGCTGCTCTCGGTGGCCGCCGGCGCCTTCGCCGGGGTCCCGCTGCTGCGCACGCTGCAGCTGAACCAGGCGCTGCTGGCGGCCCCGCTCGAGGAGCAGCTCGCCCTGGCCATGCGCAACCTCAGCCTGCGGCGCCTGGAGCTGGCGGGCAACGCGCTGCAGGCGCTGCCGGCCGCCCTGCTGCCGCCCGGCCTGGAGGAGCTGGACCTGCGCAACAACTCCCTGCAGCGGCTGGCGGCCGCCGAGCTGCGCAGCCTCGACACGCCGGAGCTGCGGGGGCTGCGCCCCAGCCTGGCCTCCAACCCGCTGAGCTGCGACTGCGGCCTGCGGCCCTTCCTGGCCTGGCTGCGCGCCGCCGCCGCCCGCGTGCTCGACGCGCGGAGCCTGCGCTGCGCGGCGCCGCCGGGGCTGCGAGGCACGGCCCTGCTGCGCCTGCGGCCCGAGGCGCTGGCCTGCGCCCTCAGCGACAGCGGCGAGCCCGGCGAGCTGGAGACGGCGTCCTACGTCTTCTTCGGCATCGTCCTGGCGCTCATCGGCATCGTCTTCCTCATGGTGCTCTACCTGAACCGCCGCGGCATCAAGCGCTGGCTGCACAACCTCCGCGAGGCCTGCCGCGACCAGATGGAGGGCTACCACTACCGCTACGAGCAGGACGCCGATCCGCGCTGCGCGGGCACCCCCGGCCTCTGAGGGCACCCCCGGCCCCTGAGGGCACCCCCGGCCTCTGAGGGCACTCCCGGCACCCGCCCTTGCCCCTGCTCACCGAGCCGCTCCTCGACGCCTCCGCGCCCGGCCCTCGCCTCGCCCTAGCCCATCCATCCCCTTGGCACGGCCCCACCGCAAATCGGGCTCCGAGGACAAGCCGGCTTCGGGGTGGTCGCTGCGGTGCACCGGAGCGGGGTGACCCTTCCTGGAAGGTTCCGGACTGGCTCCCCGCGCCCTCTCCGGCCCTAGGAGCGTTCCCCCATCGCGGTGCCCGTGGGAGGGAGCACGCCCGGCTCGCCCCGCGGGATGCTGGCGTGCACAGCCCCTGCGCTCCCGGGGGATCGGGAAGCTCCCACGCCTGGCCCCTCCGGCCTCGGCGCTCGCACCCGATGGTTTGCTCGGCGCAGCCCAGGAAGCCACGGGCAATACCTGAAACTGTCCTCCTGGACGTTCCTGGAGCCTGGACTTCACTTTGATCATGTACAGCTCTCTTTCCTATTAGATTTCTATTTGACAGGTGCGAAGTTTAACTTGATTTTTTTTTTGTTTTGTTTTGTTTTCTTTTCGCTGCAAAGAGGAGCTACTCTCCCCGGGATGCGACGTGCTTTTCCGAGCCCGTTTATCCATTTAGTTTTGTTCAGTGACATTTCCAGCTCGTTCTAGGCACAAGGCGATGCAGCTGTAGGAAACGCCTCCGCCGGCTGCGTGCATGTTCCCCGGGGCACACGGGGGCAGCCCTTTGACTCTAGAATGTAGCTAGACCTGGCTGTCTCGGCCCTTTGTAATTTAAAACGAGCGAAGCAGAAGCTCCCGCCCTAATTCCCCTGCCCGTGTTTGCTTTAGTGCCTGTTACTATATCCTAGAGCAAATATATTGAAAGCTGCACCCACTCCATCGTCTATTTTCTATAGAGCTCCTTGCAAACGATTTCCAAATATCCCCGTGGCTGAGGCGTAGTTATTGTCGTTGGTTTGCCAGAGGAAGGGAGCTCGGGGCTCCTCTGTTTTCATCGGCGCTTAGGAACTTCTCTCCCTGAGCCGATTCGGTCGCGAGGGATGCAGAGGGGTTTTGTGTGGCTTGCGCACAGATCTCAGGCTCTGCTAGTCCTGATCCTTCCCTGGCAACAGCATGGGGGCTCAGGAAAATTATCCAGGTAACAGTTTTCTAAAGGAATTTTTCTCTCCCGGGTGGTTTGGTGCCTAATTCATGAGGTGCCAGAGCGCTGAGCATCTCTGGCTGCGGGGCTTCCCCAAAGGAGGCTGCAGCTTTTGTAAAGTGGCATCCTGAAATGCCGAGTTTCAGTGCTGGGATGAAAACTGAAGCGTTGCATTTTGCTCCATCTGCGTTTGCCGGGCTCCACAGCAGGAGGCTGAGGCGGGCAGGGTGAGGATCGTGGCTGCATCCAGCCTTGCCGGTGGTGCCAGGGTTTGCCGGGTGCTCAGTGATGTTCGGGAGCAGCTGGTGCCCGGTGCGCCGGGTTTGAAGTGAGAATTTTGTGGCAGTTCTGTTCCTTGAGCCTGGGGTGTGTGTGGACTCAGCTGCCAGGTGGAAAGCACAGTTATTTCCATCCCGGGCTTGCCTGGAGGCTCTGTGGCGGGGGATGCAGCCTGGTGCAGGATCCTTTTCATTTTTCCCCTTTGAACTTGCTGTACTTGAAATCCTAGTATCGAGGTGGGTCGGTCGGGAAGGGAGAGCGGAAACAGAGCATGTGTTCAGTCTGAGAATCAAAATCATTTTCCTGGATGCACGGAGCTGGTCCTACTGAGCAGGGAGCTGGTCCCCCACTCTATCCTGGCTCTTGGGAAATCCTGAGGCCACAGCTCAGCTCATTGCGAAACTTGTTGCATTTTGAAGACCTTTCCCTGAGGTTTTTTACCCCGGAGCTTGTGGGCTCCGGTGCCACCTTGTCACTCCGTGCAGTTACAAGGGGAGAAGTCTCAGCCTGCCCTCACCTTCATCCACTTTCCCACCCCAGTGCAGCCAAACCACAGCCCCTGAGCAAAAGAAGGGGGGCAGCGGGATGGATTTGCACATCTGGCAGAGCACACCCCAGCTGTGACTCCAGGGGTGCAGTGGGGCATGGGGACAGGGGTGAGGGTGAGCATGGAGCAGGGAGAAGCCGGGACGGGGCTGTTGGAGCAGGGAGAAGCCCAGAGGGTGTGCAGGCAGACGGGATTGTTGGAGCAGGGAGCAGAGCACCAGTCTGGCAGCAGGCGCCAGAGCCTGGCCATAGATAATGGAAGGAAATTGCCTCCAGGCAAAATGAGAAGCGGCCAAACACTCCCTGAGCCCAAAGCCCTTTCTCTGAAGGGGTGGCTGGTGTGGGCAGCTGGTTGTTCCTGAGGCCAGAGGGAGGGAAGGAGGTGGTGGCTTTTGGTTCCCCAGGGATGAGGGCACTTCTTGTGCCCAAGGTTCAGAGCATCCTGGCCTCCAAAGTGGGTGCAGTGAGAGCCCTCCAGGGATGCCAATCCCCCGTCAGGCAACATGCAGGGGGTGGGATGGGGGTGGATAACCAGCTGTGGGAGCGTAAGTCCTGTGGCTTGTTAGCATCAATATTCTGTGCAGCCCATAGCCCCACACATGACAAAGGAGCAGGGGTAGGGAACCTCTGAATGTCACTGAGCTGAGACTCAAAAATGTGCTTTTTGGGTTCTCAAAGGCGGCCCTGTGTTTGGAGAGCCCCAGCTGCCATCACGTTTGCATGCAGTCCCTTTCCGTGAAGGAATGTGGACCTCCCGGTGTCCCCGAGCTCACAGCAGGAGCTGCTGCCTGAGCAGAAAGTTCTCCCAGCAGTTCCTGGAGACAAAGGAAATGCAGGATAGAAACGGCATCCGTGATATGAACCAAGCAAGGCACGCTCAGAGCCCCCTGCAGTGGCTCATCACCAAAACAGAGGGGGGAAAAAAGCCAAAAAATGTCTATTTATATGCCCTGCATATGAAATGCCACCAGCACTTTACAGCCAGCACAGGCTTTGAGATCTGCTTTTTCTTCCTTATTTTCCAAAGCTCAGATGTTCCCTGGTGCTCTGTGGTGCCCAGGGCTGTAGGAAAGAGGCTGAGTGTGGTCTCCTTTAGAGAGAAGAGACCAAAACTCCCAGCATGGTGATGGCAGCTGGATTTATCCAGGAGAGATAACTGGGCTGGAGCATCACCCTTGTCCTCGCTGAGTGCAGGGCTGTGGTGCTCCTGCACTGGGGTAGGGAAGAAAAGCAGCCATGAGCTGCCTCATCCTTACAGAAACACACAGAATTAATGGTAATTAATTCTACCCAGGCAGCTTCACCCCTGAGAACCTACGCACCAGGCTCCTCAGTCCTCTCATACCTTCCTCCATTATCACAAATTAACCCAAACCTTCAGTAGGAGGAAAAACACCCCCTGCTTTTCATTGATTCCTTTTAGGAAAAGCAAGACAGGGATGTTGCCCTCATACCTGGGGGAAACTGAGGCACAAACAAAGCAGGGTCGAGTTCCTGATGGCAGGGAAGGGCTTGCACAAGGGAAAAGCCCCACAGAAATGGATTTTAGTCCTCAGCAGGGCAGCATCAGGACCACCACAGCCAGGACAGTGCTTTGTTTGTCCTTCCTCTGGTACAGAGGCGGCTCCTGTGCCCTGCCAAAGAAAGTGGGATTGTTAATAAGGCTTTCTCCTATTTACCTCTGGATGTTTCTAATTAGCCAGGTTGTGATAGTTCTGGGAGACGAGGGATCCTGTCCCCAGCAGCAAGGAGGGGCTGGAGGTGACACCACCAGGGATCAGGGGCCTTTTCCTGAGGGACAGGGGCTGGGGACACCCAGGGGTCAGGTCGAAGTCCCTGGAATGAGCAGAGCTGTGTGTTTTCCCCAAGCGTGGCTTTGGGCAGCCCCTCAGGAAGCTGGCACAGCACTGCCCAGGCAGATGGGGAAGGATGTGTTTCCACTAATCTGCCCCAATCTGGATTATTTTTCCAAATAAACCTCTGTTCCCAGCTGTTTTAAACCAGTTTTTGGTATGTTGGGGTCAGGTGGGATTCTGGGGATGAGGGAGAAGCTGGCAGGGGTGGAGGAGATGGAGAGGATAACATCTGCTGGGTGTTATCCTGCTGAGCCACCAGGCTTCCATCGTCTGCACAGAGGGAGGGACCGAATGGCTCTGAGGTGGTTTTGGCAGTGCATCAACCAAATCCTGAGGCTGGGATCATCCTACAGGCCCTCAGGCCTTCACTGAAGTTTCCTCCTGTCAAAAGCCAGAGCCAGTGGAAAATAATTTATCTTGAGGGCCTGGTATCCCCCCACCTCATCTCCCATCCAAAGCAGAGCTGGGATCCTCTGCAGCTCCTGCCAGGATAAAGCGGCCAAGAAAAGGCCTCTGGTGCTGGCTGTCCAGGATGATGCACATCAGCCAGTTCTGGGGGGTTTGGGGATCTCTCAGGGAGCCAGGATCAATCCAGGGCAGATCAGTGCAGGCCCCTGATCCTGCCTGAGGACACATGGGCACAGGCAGTCCCGCAGAGCTGCTCCATCCTCCCAGCACGTTCCCCAGCCAACCTGACATTTACAAATCCCTATTTTCAGATGATCTTCATCACTTCTAATTGTTCAGGCTCCTCAGCCTCAGAGATGCTGCTCTGCAGGGACAGGATTGGTCCCTGAGCCCATGTCTCTCTGGCCCTGTGCCTCAGTTTCCCGGTTGGCAAACTGCAGTTGAGGGTCTCCCCGTGACTCCAGGGACCAGGTTTTGGGGGCTGTTGGTCCTGCTCCCCGCCAAGGCACTCGGATGGGATTTCAGGTGCTCCAGCACACTCCATGGAAGCAGCCAGCCCTCATCCCTTCACAGCACCAGCCCACGGGGCACTAGCCACGTCCTCCCACGGCAAGAAGCAGCCAAGCAGGATGAATCCAGGAGGGACTGGCTCCGGAGATGCCTCAGGAGCCTGCAGAAAGCCAAGACCAGGGGACAGCCCACGTGGGCTGGGCTTGGCACATTGGTAATTAATTTAGTTACTAAATTAACATTTAAATTGACAAGACCTGAATGTGAAAGGCAGGCACTGCTGCCTGCCAGGACTCATCAGCTTCCAGCGACCCTGGCTGCTCCCAGCCCGCTGTCCCTGGGTCCTGGTGCTCTGCCAGCAGCACGGAGGGGCTTGCAGTCCCCAGGAGCTGCTCTGGTTCCCCACATTGCTGGACCAGCCCCATCATGCTATTCTGGAAATGTCTGTGCTCAGCAGGGACCAGGCCAGCAAATGCCAAGCCTGGGGTTCACCCTCTCCCTGCTGAAGTGTTTCCCAACCCTGGGCAGCCAGGGGGACACACTGGGAGCCCTGGGGCTCCATCCCTCTGCACGGGCTGGTGGTGGCAGCCGGTGCTGGATCCTGGAATTGCAGTGTCCCCACTACAATCCCTGCCCTGCTGTGCGCCCAGGGTGACCCCACTGCTCCCCTCATCCACCCCAAACAAACCTGACCCTCTCCCCACCCTTATCCTGTTTCCCAACCACCGGGAAGGTTGAGGCTCCCCCTGGAAAGCACCATCTGTTGCAATGGCTTGCAGAGGATGGGCTGGAATTCCAAGGGAGTTGTGGTGAGCTGGGAGGAGGAGAGTGCTCAGGCACAGCAGCCTTGGCAGATAAAACAACAGTGGGTACACAAGACCCCTCAGGATGGAGCCTGCAGCAATCACTGAAGGGACACTCCAGACCCCAGCCCCCCGTCAGCCCCAGGGACAGCCTCCACAATGATCAGGGGAGAGCTCAGTGCCATCAAAAGGAGCAGCTCTAGGCAGTCTCTTGATCCCAGACCTTATCCAAGCGGCACACTGATACTCCTCCAAGCCCATCTCAGCCTCTGGGGCAGAGGTGTTTGGCTAAAGAAGACAAAGAAACCTGGATTGAGACTATGAAGGGAATATTTTATTACTTATAACACTTCATTCAGCTAAATCCACATAGCAGTACACAGAAACTCTTCAGGAAAGTGCAAATTCTCACTCTGAATTTGTAATACGCCCTACTTTTACAGAACAGGCATCAGGTGAGCAGGAGCACAGATCCAGAACTCCCCAAGATTCCAGGCAAGGAGAACCATGCGACTTGAGACACTTCAATCACCTTGTACAAAGCCATTCTTGAGCAGAGGGAATTGAGCTGGACTGTAACCACCCCCCAGGTGTCACCATGCAAGGAGCCCCCCTTGGCAGGGGAGAGGACAGAGAGGGGGAGGGAAGACAAAACAAAGTGCTAACAGTATCAACTTTAAAACCAGAGACCATCCAGGTGCTTCCTAAAACAGCACACACATCCCACCCTGCCCAAGTGACAGGACCCATCGTTCCTCTCCTGGCTTCCACCGTGGTGTCACACAAACGCATTTCCTGCAGGGAAATGGGAGCTGGAATAACCTCAGAAGCCTGGCAGGGAGGGCACACCCCATGCTACCTGAGCACAGCTGAACCAGGGAGGAGCAGCACCAGGGATGCCAACATGCAGCTAAACCAAGCACCAGAGCTTGGGGAGGCAGGTCAGGGAGCCCAGGCAGCAGCTCACCCAGCCAGCTGAAACCCCAGAGGGTTTGCCCTCCTCACCCCACAGACAACACAGGTGTCATCTCCCTCCTCAGAAGGAAGGGCTGGATATTTGAAATGAGGGAAATGAGCAGAGCTCCTCAGGTGAGATCCCAGTTCTCCTGCAGCCCAAGGCAACCCCAGCTCCACAGATTCACACCCTGCTGGAGACGCAAGGGAAGCGGAGCTGGCTCAGCAGCCCAGCACAAAGTGGGGGCCACGCTGCTCCTCTGGGCCACAACTGCAGCTCAGCTCTCCCTGTTACACACATTCCCTCCTCCTCCTCTGCCACACCAGAGTCTACAGTTCCCTCATACACCCTCAGAGGTCCTGGAAGAGAGACACGGACAGCACTTGCAAATATTTAATCCACACCCTGCAGGCTCTATCACAACCTCAGTAAGAAACCCAACTACAAGCTCTGCCTCACAGACATTCAGCCTTGCCTGGCAAAGCCCTGAACATGGAAAGCTCCTGTCCCAGGCCCACAGAAACACCACTACAGAGATTAAACCTGTCACAGCCAAGAGACAAACCCAAGCCCTCCGGATTTCATCCAACACTAAACACAACATACCGGCTGCATGACCACAGCTTTAGCCCCTGTCCAGCCTTTGAAAAGGTGTTTTACCTGGAAGCACCTTGGAAACAACATCCACAGCATCCTTTGATCTGTGATCTGCTTTCTACTCAAGTTAGAAAAGCCTTTGTTCTTATCTGAGAAGTGGGAAAGAACAGCTGACAACTCAAGGAAGGTTGTGCACAAAGTGAACTCTAACACAATGCATAACAAAGTTACGGGGCAAGGGAACGAGAATTCCAGTCCTTCACAGTAACAGAAGTAAGGGGAAGTAAGGGATGCGAGATCAGAGGGAGGAGATAAAGGAGTTCCACAAATGGAACAGTATAAATATATCAAACAGCTCCAATACAGTAGGAAAACAACAGTAGCAGCAGTTTCAAAATAGCAAATAGTTATTATACCCTGAAAGTACATTCAACACGTTGTGCCTGCTGTTGTCCTCCCAAAAGCATCTCTACAGCTACAGCTCACTGTCAAACCTATCCACGGGAAAATGCCAGAGACACAACACCCCACAGCTGGGTTTTCTTCTTTAATTAAAGATAGACTATGAACAGGTACCAGCTTCTAACAGCGCTTGTTTGAAAACATTTTCTCCATTTCTAGCACTTGCCTACTGACACAAAGCAGATCTCTGGGAAGCTGCAGATTGCTGCTCTTTGTAGGAGCACAACCACCACTCACAAGACGTGACTGCTACAGTAGCACCCAGCTGGGCTCATCACACACACACACACTATGCTTTTTACAGTACTTGTTCAAAATCATGCCCCAAGTCACTTGTTCTCTTTGCTGCTTGGAGAACAAAATCCTCAACACCTCAGAGTTAATCTGCTGCCAATGGAAGGCATGGCAAGAGCTCCTTCAAGTTCAGTGCTGTGGGGATCTAGATCTGCACCCTTTTTGGATCCAGAGCTGGAGCAGCAGTCAGAAATGCCTTCCCAGCCCTACCCAGCACAGACAACAAAAGTATCCTCTGAGTGTAACTGGGTTTACCTGTTTTCCCCACCATGTCAGTCAAATGTACAATCAAGGTAAAAAAAACCCAAGCTTTTGGCATTAGATACATTTCACTCAATGGCAGAACAATTTGGAGACACTTTCTCTTAAAATAAAAAAATAAATAAATAGCAGTGACAGGTCAGAATTTGTGCAACACAGACCTTCTCTAGTACATGTACATTCATAGACACTGAAATACTTCTCCATGGATATAGTGCAAAGCTGCTGGCAGCAGGAAACCCCCAAACCTCAGGGCTCTCTGAAGCCATGGAGAGGCAACACACACAAACCTACCCTGTGCCATCCTATGGCATCCAGCTGCAAGGGCATCATCAGAGGGAGGATGAATTTGGAGAGGCAGCAATAGTGGCAAGACAACAGCTTGAGCTCCAGAGCACCTTGGGGTCTTCTCCCATCATCTTCAACACAGATAAAACCCAGCACTGAGTTGCTGCTACTTCTCTTTAGACAGCAGGGAGCTTCCAGAACCAGCTCTCCTGAGCCAAACACGGCCTTTATTGCCCAAAATATAACCACAAGGACAACTTGAGTATTGGTTTGGGTGGTTTTGGTTGTTTGGGTTTTTTTTGAAAATGTGATTAGCAATCTTACTTGCTACTTGAACAAAGTGAGAAAACAAATGAGAGAAGTTGTTAAAAAATTACCCTTAAAGATAAAGAATAAAAGAATTTGCAACATGCTATTCTAACAGAAAACACCCAACAGGACATGACCAAAAAAAATTTTTAAATTTTAGTAATTGTGTCCATCTCTCATCTCCACTTTCTTCCTTGGGTTTTTTTTTTTAATACACAGACAATATAAATCCAGGCCAGCAAAATCCAAAGAGTCACTGACCAGCAATTTCATTCAAAGTAATGAATACAGAAAACCAAGACCCTTCAGAGATGTGGGACAAAAAGTAGCTACAGAGCCTATGGTAGTCAGAAGGGGCAATTTTACTACGGAATAACCAAGTTCATGCTCTTTGGAAGCCCTGGAAAGGCACCAGGCAATTCCAATCCCGAGCTGCAGCTGTTGCCACTATTGTTTCACTGCCAATTCTTTTAAGACACACACAGGAAAGCTACAAAGCCCAAGAACACCTTCACCAACAAAAGAATTCTTAAGTAGCTGAGAAATGTCAACAATTTGCCTAAACAAGAAATGCTGAGCTCTGATTCAATGCTTTTGGAAGTGCAGACCGGTATGGAAGGTCTCAGAGCTGAGGGGAAGAAGCAACCTTTGTTGTCAGTTTGGAGTGATTACTCCTTTAAAACTTTGAAAACCTTTTCACGCACAAAAAAGAGGTGTTCTAGGTACCTGAACTCAGTTTAAGACAAAAGCTAGCAGCTAAGCTCAGCTGCCTCAAAGGTACTAGGGCAGTTCATTTGCATTGGTGTGGTTAATTAAACTTTTGGTCAAAAGGACTGAAAACTGCAACAATAAATTCTACCCTTTCCTCTGACCTCCTGTCCTTATCCCAATTTGGTGAAAAGCCTGACAAAAGAATGCTTCTCCTTTTCAGAAAAAGAATGCAGCTGTTAAAAACACACACACACACACAAAGATGAGACTGGTTCTGCTCCGGGGTCCTTTGTTCCGTGGGTTTCTCCTGGGAGCTCTATGCAGAGCGCCAGGTCAGCCCGTTCTTGGCAGGCTCCAGGAAATTCTCAATCAAAGCCTCAATCAGCTTCTGGAGCTCTTCCTCCAGCACACTTCTGTCACTGCAGGAAAGAACAGGGCCATGTCAGAGGTCTGGGAAACGCCCAAACATAAATAAATGAACAGCAACACCTGATGGGGATGGACTGGCTCTGCTGTGTTTCCTACCCCACCAGGTGCAGAGACTCCAAACTGCCTGCTTTAACAAGCTCCTTTTCAGCAGGGATTATCATGGAATCACAGAACGGTTTGGGTTGGAAGGAACTTTTAAAGATGGTGCCCAGAGCCCTCTAGTGGCCTTTTTCTTCAATTAAATTAATTTCAATTAATACTGCAATAATCAGGTGGTGAAGCCCTGGCACAGGTTTGCCCAGAGCACCTATGGCTGCCCCAACCCTGGGAATGTCCAAGGCCAGGTTGGAGCAACCTGGGAGAGTGAAAGGTGTCCCTGCCCACGGCAGAGGGGTGGAATGAGACTCTCTTTAAGGTCCCTTCCAACACAAACCATTCCATGATTCCATAACAGAAGAGGTTTCTGTGGTGTAAACACACCCTGGATTTCCACCCCCTCTTTTAAACCAGCAGCGGCTCAACCCAGGTGAACAACATCTAGCTCCTCTCCAGCAGCTCAGAGTAACACAGCAGATTCCCACAGGCAATGGGAGCCCACATGGCTGCAAACACTCACCAGCAGCAGCACAGCCTCAGAAGAGAAAGAAAGGCCTGGGTGTGGCACTCAGCGCCCTGGTCCGGTTGACAAGGCGAGGGTTGGGCACCGGTTGGGCTCTGTGAGCTCAGAGAGCTCTCCTAGCCTAAACTCCATGCTTTTGTCACCCCATCACTATTTAACTGGAAGTGGGAGCTGTGTTTGTTAAGGAAGCCACCGTAGCAGATGCTGAGAGCTCCATGCCTGGCGTGTCCCCGCTGCGGGCAGGCCGGGAGCTCGGGCACTGACCTGTGCCCAGGCAGCGCGCACATCTCGGCGTAGTACTTGATCTTGGGCTCGGTGCCGCTCGTGCGCAGCGTGGCCACGCAGCCGTTCTGGAAGGTGAACGTGATCATCTGGCTGCTCTTGCTCACTGGCAGCACCTACGAAACACCAGCAGCCCCTTACTGCCACTGCAGCAGCAGCCAGAAGCTCAGGAGCTGCAGGCTCAGTGAGTCAATAGAGGTCATCAGCTGTTGTGTCAGAATAGCCACGGCACTCACTCCACACATGCCTCTCCCCCCCTGCATTTCCCTTCCAGCTTCTGCAGGCCCTCCCCTGCAAACACACTCTAACTCACCGACTTCTTGTTCGGCTGGCTGCTGTCGTAGCCAGTGGTGACGTCCCGGACGTGCAAGATGTTGTAAACCCCACAGCACTTGGGGTAAGACTGAGGGCCATTGAAGTTCCGGAGTCTCTCAAATATCCTTTTGATTGTGGGGGGATCATAGCACAGGAAATAGGAAGTCTTGGATATGTGATATCCATACCTACAGGCAGATTAATGTTCTCAGTTGTAAGATTCAGAGGGATTTGGCACATTTGGTATCTGAGAGATCTCAGTACGAGGCTTAATTCTGACAAACACCATCCTTGTGTTAATCCTGGGATTGCATCCATCGCCATTCCTTCCACCTCTGCTGTTACAGATACCTTCTGGCAGTGGGAAGCCATTCCTTGTGTCCTGTCCCAAACCCCTCTCTAGCCCTCCTGGAGCCCCTTGTGATTTATCTGCAGTAGTGATGGGCTGTAAGCCATCCTACATCAAAAAACCCCACAATGATTTACCATGAGAAAACATCTGAGGGACACATTTACTTATATGTATTTAAAGAAATATTCCTTAGATTATTCCCAGCTCTGAAACACTGATACAGAATATTCTAATGAAAAGCACCACTCACATTTCATAAATGTCAAGCAGTTTCTGTGCCAGGGTCAGGCTCTGGCCCTGCAGGTAAGTTGCCATTTCAGCAGTGACCACAGCTGCACTCACTCCATCCTTATCCAGCACTGATGTGCCACACATGAAGCCTAGGCAGAAAAAAGGGATTGTGGACAAATAACCTGACAGATTATTACACTGATTTACTCGACTAAAGTTTTAACCTTTGATCCTACAAAGGAAAATTGGCTGGTACATGGAAGCTGCTTTATTGCTGCATATGCAGGAGAAATCTAATTAACTTGGGGGTTATAGGGCTGGAAAGATAAGCACAACACCAGAACCAGCAAGTCAGATACAATTTATTATGAGAGCTGCCAAGTCAATTTGATGAGAGCAAAATATCAATGCTATTAACTACTAGGATAAAAATAAAGTACTTTCTCTGTGTTTGATTTCATAACTGAGATCAGTCCTTCCTAGTCACATTCCCCCCTCAGTTCTCAACAGTTTAAAGGGATATCAGCACTCATACCAATAGACTCCTCAAATGCAAAGAGAACTTCTTTTCCATTATCCAGGAGATTTTTTACTCTGCTTCCAATCCATTTAAAACCAGGGAGTGTTTCCTAAAACAGAGGGGAAAGAAGGAGTGCTTAAAATACATATTTCAAATTTAGTTTAAATTCACAGAAAAAAAGTATAGCCACCATTGCCTTCAATTCAAACTAAGAAAAACCCAAAAAAGCCCCCACACACAGACCAACAAAAGAGAAAATATAACAATGTATTTTAAATTTAGGGTCAATGGGAAAGACTGCTGCAGAGTCAAAACACTAAAGCTTAAGGATGTTTTTCTGATTTTTTGAAGTGATTTCCTTAAATTTAAATCTGATTAATTGATAAGCAGAAGAGGGACAATAAAGAAGCATCAGACAAGTCCTATCTTTAGTCTGGATGATGAATCCAAGGCAAAGAGCCACTGGAAAACATTTTCCTAGTGGATACTCAACTAGGACATGAGGATCAAACCAAGGAAAAAGTGTGTCAGGGACTGTGATGCTCTGAGATCACATCAGATCATCTGTGCCTCTCATCAGATGAGACACAGTTATTCAGGAGGAAAAGCTACAGAAATATAAAAGCAACACTTTCAGGTGCTGGGAGGGGAGAGCACTGTTCTGGGGGTTTTTTACATAAATCATGCAAAAGGAGTCAAAAGCTTAGAAACAGCTTTTCTTTGAGAGAAGGAAGTTACAAGTAAAAAGGAAGGGGAGCTTTTAGAGAAGGCCAAGAGCTTCTGCAAATTCCTAGCTTCTTTTTCTTTCAGTCAAGTATGTCCTTTTCCATTAACAAAACAAACAGTAGAGAGAGAACCAATCCACTACAAGGAACTGATGTTCTCCCTGATTGAGCTTATCTGGCCAGTCACTCAAAATGGTTTTCAGAGTTGCTTTCAATTTTAAATTCCTCATTGTTTGGCAAAATATTTATTCCTATTGCACATGTATTTAATTAAGAGACAGATAAACGACGTCCCTTTGGACATTTGTATGCTGTGCTATGATTTTGGGCACTCGCCTCTCTCTTCTGGCTAGCATCCAACAGAAACCAGATTTAATTTGGATGCAGGAACTAAACTGTCAGTCTGGGGGGAGCACCCCCAGTTTATTTTTTAGAAAGTTCTTAAAGCTGCAATAAAGATCTGAACACAAGAGCTCCTCTGCCTGTCCCCGCCTGAAGTAAACCCAAACTCAAAATGTGCTGGCATGGGGCACCTGAAGGGCCTTTGTGTAACCTCCAAGCACTCATTACAAACCCATCAACACTCCAGTGACCACAGCAAGGCTGCACAAACCTCCCTTCTCTCACACAGAAGAATTTCTCTCTAGGGAGATAACCACAGCTAAGGTACTGCTGTTATCTGGAATCAGTTGTTAATTTGTGTCCCTGTTACCGAGCTTTGCCCAGGCTGATCTCCCAGTCTGAGAACACTGAGGAGATTGAAATTGGGCTTGTCTGGGTGAAAGAACATTCTCTTCGAGTTGGAATCCCTCACAACTCCCAGCCAGAAGCCTGGAAGGCCCCTGCCTGCTTTCCATTCCGTGAGGTCAGGCAGGGGTTCAGATGGAGACACAGCACATCACCCGCACTCACCTCAAAGTGAAATCCCTCTTTAAGTGCAATTGCCCTCAAAATCTTGGAGGAGACTGTGGTTGCCAGCATGTAAACATTCCTCACATCAGCATCTGGGGAGCAGTTCTCCTTCCAGCGGGAAAACATCCACCAGCCAAACAAGGCTGCCAGCTCATTGCCCGTGAACACCTTCCAGCAGCCACTGCAGGGAGAGGCAAGGTGAGGGATGGGGACAGGAGTTCTGCAGTCACTGAACACCAGAGGGCTGGGGACAGTATCTCTGCAATCACTGAACACCAGAGAGGCAAAGTGAGGGCTGGGAACAGGAGTTCTGCAGTCACCAAACACCCAAGGGGCAAAGTGAGGGATGGGGACAGGAGTTCTACAGTCACTGAACACCAGAGAGGCAAGGTGAGGGCTGGGGACAGGAGTTCTGCAGTCACTGAACACCAAAGGGGCAAAGTGAGGGATGGGGACAGGATCTCTGCAGTCACTGAGTGCCAGAGAGGCAGAGTGAGGGCTGGGGACAGGAATTCTGCAGTCACTGAACATCAAAGGGGCAAAGTGAGGGATGGGGACAGGATCTCTGCAGTCCCTGAGTACCAGAGAGGCAGAGTGAGGACTGGGGACAGGAATTCTGCAGCCCCTGAGCACCAGGATATGAACACAGCATTGACAAAGCTGCTCTAGGCAAAGGCACCGTACGGACAGGACTCCACACTTCTCACACCTCAAGATTTTACAAGCCCAGCAAGGAAAGAAGCCCCAGGGTCTCCTGGCTGGCAGCTCCAGGCCTCTGATTGCCAGCAGCCTAGAACTGATCAATACAGAGCAGTCTATGCCATCTGCACATGGCAGCCAGGCAGGGCCTGCACAGCTTTTACTTACACAGCCATTACAACCGGGGCCTGCTAGCGGGAGAAAAATAATTTATATTCAATATGAACAAACAGGGGAAAAGAAAGGATTAAAATTAAAAATATATTAAGAAAACCAAACAAAAAAACCCACTCCACCAAAAAAAGTCCATGACAATTGCCAAAGAGGGTTTGCCTGATATAAATGAAAACACAGGAAACAAGAAGATTTGACTGTCTTTAGTAACCACTCAGTTTTCAGCTGAGCTGTACTTGGCCATTTACTATTACACCAGTAAGTATTTAATCTACCCTTTGCTGAGTGAACTGATTTTAAATGCATTTGGAGCTATAGTAAAGGACAAAACTAGAAGGAAAAATACCCATCTACCTAAGGAAAAGAGTGGATTGAAGGCCTGTGCCTGACAAGCATTTGGGGACATTCTCTGACCTTTTCTGCAGGAAGACACAAAAAAGGGTCCCAACACTTACTTTTCTTGCTGTTCTGCCACTGCCAGTCGATCTGCATCTGGATCAGTGGCCACTACTACTTTTGCATCTTCTTTCTCTGCAAGCCTCAGTGACAGCTCCTGGTGGGAGAAAAAGGAGGGGGCAAAAAACCCCAAAACATGAGAGTAAATAAACCCACAGCCTTCCTACTTGTACCTAACCCCCAGTAAAAGAAAAGCCCCCCGTGCATTGCCCACTGTATTAATACAGCTGAAAGCTCCCTGTTCTCTTCCTCTGTTTGCTTTTCCTCACAGAAATCTGATGAAGTAGAAGCCAAAATACCAGCACAGATTCTCCTTCTTCAGGATTTGGGCATTTGACAGTAGAGAAGTCTGGATCTGGATCTTTTTGTTCCGGTACTGGAATGGGGGGCTGAAATCCAAAGGCTTTGAAGGCCAACTGCACATAGTCATGTCCAACTCCATGGAAAGAGGTATGGACAAACTTCAAACTGCTCTGCACGTTAAGCTCCCTGAGGAGGAAACAGAACTTCAGTAAGATTTCAGCTGTTTAACAAGACTATCTTCATGAGGGAAAGCAAAATAAGCTGCAATTCCCTGGTGTACTATTCTGCTGATTTCTGCACGAATTTCAAAGGAACGAGTGAAAGTGCTTATTTTGCACTAGAAATTGCTGGGTTAAAGCTTCTTCCCCCTGGAAAATTAAGTATTTACCTTCCACTGAAACAGATCAAAGTCTCCCAAGAATAAACTGTTGATTTCTACATCAAACTCAAGCTCTTCCACCACCTTAAAATGTTATTCCAGATCTGCTTCATGTCATACATCCTCCTCCTTTTATTCTCATCTTCTGCCCCATCTAACCTTTAGACTAAATCTATTTTATGCATGTGCACCTCACTTTCACTCTGAATTTCTGCATTTTTATTCAGAACTCTCGGAGCGTATTCACTTGCACTAAATGGTTTCCACTGGGTGCTTCCCAGCAGCTTAACTCCCAAAGGCAGCTGGTTTATTCTCAACCAAATGGATTAATCCTAAGGATGCTGACCCATGAATTTAATGATACCTCAGAGAGCACAGTCAAGACTGTCTGCAGTCAGCTTTTGCACATGCAACCCACAGCTTAGTTAGAAACGTAACTTAGGTACAATATCTATGCTATTATACAATTTTTTGCTTTATACAATACCTATGATAGCAGATCTTTGTCAGATCCTCCATGTAGCTGTCACAAATTTTCTTCAGAGGATCTTGTCTGAGGGGACTGGTATCTACCAGATTTTCATTCCAGGAGCCATTCCATGGTTCAACACACTCTTCTATACATTTTATAATTTCCTTATCATGAGGAGAGGTGATCTGTGCTCCATTTTCCCAATAAACCTGGTCATAGTTGAAGGATAACAAGACACAGTTTATTCACAAGGATTATTAACCTGATGAATTCTTTTAGCTATGGGATGCCACCTACTTTCTGCCCAAGTCATACAGAGAAGTCAGCATCTGACTGGCTTGATTCTCAAGACATTTGGAATAATTCAACACAAACCTCTGAGCTCAGGATTGTGATACATGGAGCTGACACAGCAACACAACCCATTTTCTCAAAAGCTGGTATTTAACTATTACGGCTGAAATATCAGGATGTGAAAAACCGAAACGGGGTACTCATATCTGGGAGTGCTGTGCAAATTGTAAGAAAAACACCACCTTCTCCAAGGCTGGCATTCCTTTCAAAAAAAGGGAGTACAACTTGTTTTTGAACCCCAAGCAAAACAGATAAGCAGAGTGCCAAGGTCCGTGTTTTTCCACAGCTGAGCAACTGTAATCTCTCAGCTGGAAATGCTCTCTAGAGTGGAAACACCATATCTAACCCTCAGCTATAAAAAAAGTCTTTGTTAAAGATTCAGAGGCCAGCTTTCCCACAGTCTGTTGCCAATAGCATGGCTGAGCCCACAGCACAGACTCTGCCCAGATAATCTGCCTCTGTTTTCTCCTCAGCATCCTCTGCATTTGTCACCTTCGGTTCAAATTGCCCAAAACCTTCAAAAGCTGCTGAAATTCACACGGGAAATTGGGAAAGATGCAACAGCTCTTGGGAAAGACTAAGAAACAAACCAGTATCCTGGCAAAAGTGAACTGCTATGTATCAGAGCTCAGACATGAAATTGCTTCTTGACAAATGAAGCACCTGGGAAATTCATGTGGCTTCTTTCCTTCCACATTGCTCCAATTAGGCAGAAACAAAGGCTGGTGAAGAACTTAACAACTTGCTCCAGGGAAGACAAGAACAGTTCAATCACCCCCAAGAGTTCTCTCTGGGCATGGCAAGACTGCCTTTCCTCACACTGCCATCACTCACTGAGCTGCCACAGGGCTTCTAGAATGCTCAGCTAAACTTGAGAGTTTAGTTCAGGTTCTTATAAAGCTGAGGAAGGAAATGCTCAGCTAAAACATTGCACTTGCTATTGTGAATGGTTTTAAAGTGAAGCCACCCACCCCTCTTCAGTGCCCAGATAACCAGGGAACAACACAATGCTACTATTAATTAATGTTTTATTAATCCACTCTTAAATCATTCCCATCTTCAGCACAGTCCCCTACTGTGTGCATGAATTCACCTCTAGCTTAGTTTTAAACTTCAGCAGTGAACACACAAATTGCTGGAGCACTTCTTCAGCTGCTGATTTGACTCTAAGGAACATCACTACAGATTTATGCTCTAGATACATAAACTGTGTGGTCTCGTGCTCTCACCACAGACAAGCGTGCCAGGTTATAGCAGGATGAATTATTTTACATGGCTTATCCTCCTAATAGACACAGGCAAAAAGAGCTTTTTCACCCTGAGCCTGGGGAGGCCCTGGCACAGGTTCCCCCCATCCTAGAGGGTTCTGAGGCCAGGCTGGACAGGGCTTGGAGCAACCTGGGATAGTGGAAGGTGTCCCTGACTGGCAGGAAGTCGGACTGGATGAGTTTTAAGGCCTTTTCCAACCCAAACCGCTCCGTGGTGCCACGACAGGCCCAGTGCAGACAGGGGATGCTGCAAAGCAGCTGTGAGACGCCGGGACCGAGGCCTCACCTTGTAGCCATTGTCCTCCTTGCGGTTGTGGGACGCTGTGATCATCACCCCAGCCACAGCCCCGAGCTGCTGCACGGCGTAGGGCTGCAAAGGAACCAGAGACAGCGCTCACACCAGGCTCTGCCACACATCACACTGCTAGGACAGCTCTGCAATAGGATCCCACAGAGGCAGCTTCTAACCCTGCACCGGTTTATCTGAAAGCTGCACATGTGGGCACTCCGCACTGTCTCCTGCAGCCAGCGGTACAAAGTTGGTTCTAATTCTCCTCCATAAAAATCACTCTTTTTACCAATTACAAAATGCAGCTGTTAACTGGCCAGCTAAAGTCTATACTCAGATTACAGGAGCACTTGGAAACAGGCTGAAACAGGATGAAGGAATTCACAGAAAGGCTTGCTGAAAAACAAATTACAGGTACTCCAGGCATTCCAGTCCTCCCCTCAAACCAAGGTCCACAGAATACACAGCACACCAGAAGAGTTTATGGAACACCAGCAAGGATTTGAACCCATGCAAGGCAAAGCTGCTCAGACTAGAAGAGTCCATTTTTGAGATACTGAAAGCCGAGGCACCGAGGAATTGGGCGACATCCTTGTTACAGCAGCCTCCTTGCAGAGCCAAGTGTACCAAGCAGTCTCTGTTTTTCTGTTAAATAACAGAATTTAAGAAAATTGCTAGTTCTCTTGTTCAAATACTCCCTTCACTGTGTGGTGTAACAATATGGATGAGAAGGTGACTCACCACAAAGGGGGTAGGGACATAGGTGGAGAAGAAGTACACAAGTACATCTTTTGCCAGCAGGACTGCTGCAGTGAGCTTTGCAAGCCTACCAACAAGAAAAAGAAAAGATTCAGTCACTGCAACTCCCCAGGGCAGCCCAACAGCCAGGTGGAATTCCTGTCACCTCCAGGCACTTGTTTCTTAAAGCACTCTACTGCTTTTTAGCTTACACTTAGAGTGGTACCCTACAAATTGCAGTCAGGGTAAGAGTTTTCAGGCTGCAGAACCTGAGCCAGCACTTGGAGCTGCTGCCTGGACAGGGGCACTTCAGCCCCTCACCCAAACAAAGCAGATATCCCACACAAAGATACAGAACCCACTAGCAGAACACTCATCCTTTGCTCAAGGACAGAACCAACTTCCCAGAAAGTTTGAAGTACCAGATGTCTGCAACAGCAGGCTTGGAAAAGGGCTCGGTATCCCACACAAACCTCATTTGCCAGCCCTGCTCAGACAGTGTTTAGGAAGCAGATCTAGTCCTAAAATACATTTCTGCAAAGCAGCACCCCTCATTCCAGAATGTTTAGAAACAGCACCCATAGTACTAAATCTCACTTTATAATAAACTCTCCCTTTCCAGCACCAGGGAAGCTCATTCTCTTCCAGGTAACTGATATCAAATTCCTTTTGCACTCAGGTACCCACAGCTCAGGAGAAAAAGGGAAGTCTCAGAGCCAAAGCAGATGAGATATTAAATGGTGTACGCTCACCTTGCTCCCTTGTTCTCACAGACAAGCACCAATACTGACTTCCTTCTCTCCACCACCAGCAACCCAAGTTTCACTGACTCAGAATTTCACCACAGCACCTGTCAAATGTCACCTGAAACCACCTGGAAGAGTTTGAGAGCTCAGCTTGGAGTTGAAGCTACTAAAATTCTGCTTGGTTTACACTAAATTACAGGACACAGCTGGATGACCTGCAATCCCCCTGAGCCCTGCTGCCCACACAGTGCTGGAAAAGCACTCTGCTCCCACTGGAAACACTCCTTTGGGGGAACAAGGTTTTTGCTGCAAGGGTGCATTATCCCTGGGGCACAGGAGAAACATGGAGTCAGGAACCAAGGAGCTGCCTGGAGGTGTGAAGCAGCTGCATTACCATCAAGTCTGAATTCCAGGCTTTGTGTGGCTAAAAAGGGACATCACTCTGACACTTCCCCATTTTTACACTGTGCCTAACCCACACGAGCTGGGTTTGTAAACATGAGGAGTTGGGATAATGGGTCACACCTATCCCAAGGCATTCAGGGATAAGGAGAGACAGCCACTGCATTCTGTCCTCTGTTATACCTAGGATTTCATCCTTGGAACATTAAATACTATGAAAGTTAAAAAAACCATGGAACTGTTAGTTACAACTATAACTACAATAACTAACTTCTCATTACAAAAATACTAATTAGCTACTAGGTTGGTTTTTTTGCACAGCATGCCATTACTACATGTGTTTGCCTCCCAGTGACAAGGGATTAAGATTCCTTAGAGAATTCAGGAACCAGTTTTCTCCCCCTTCCTTGCAAAGAGCTACATTTTAAGCATTCCAAGTAAAATCCCCTCAAAGTGGAAATAGACCGGATTACAGCAGGCTGCAGGTGGAATTGTTCTCCCCCAAGCAAGCTTAAATCAGGTGTGAAATACCAGAGAATGACAGTGTTGAAAGTGCCTTAATATTTAGGGGGTTCCAGCTGGATGTTAATACTCTTGAGTTTACCTTCATATTCAAATTTATCTCCAGGCATATTAAGCCTAATGTACTTGTGAATTTAATCTGTAAATTCTCTGGTGGAGCAAGCAGCAAACTGGTACCACAAAGGATTTAGTCCCAGCCTCTCCTCATTACTATTTCAATGGACTAAGGGAGAGGAAAGAGCGTGCCCAGGTCATCACAAACAAAAAGAAAAAAGTGCTGACAGGACAGAACACATTTAAAGCCACAATTTCATTTCTAGTCTTGCAAATGTAATCAATACTCATACTTCTTACTGCTGCAGTTGCTGGTGACCTGACCTCGTGTGTCATATCCAACAACAAAGCCTCTCTGTTTAAAGTCTGAAAAGTTCCTCTCAAGATACTTGTAGATCCCCTGGAGAAAAAGAAAAAAAAAAAGAGAAAAGAAGAATTAGCTGGACAGCAGCACACACAAACATTAAAGGTGATCTTTCACAAAGGATGGGTAATGTCAGTAGGCAAAATACAGCTCAAACACATCAACAGTATTCTCAAAAGCAGCAAGCATTTTCCCCCAGTGTTCACTGAAAGTAATGAGAACAATTGTTGTGGGAGATAAAAGCAAACAGGACAACAAAAAACCCTCAAGAAGTAAACACCCATTTTCAATCCATACTGTGTTTCATTTATTCAAATCATCTTCTCAAGACTGAATTGAGAAAAATCCCTATTTTGGAAGTCTATCCCTTCAGGCAATATAAAATGTGTCAACCTAGTCTTGATCTCTCTGTCCACAGTACAAGTCAGACATTTTCAACATTGTTTCCAAAGTGTTAGTCCTAAATTTGCCTTAAAATCAGGGAATGGTTTGGGTGAGAAGACTAGCTTTTACTCCAGTTTCACCTCCCCTGCAGCCTTCACATCTGTTCATTTCCCAGGCAGAAGCTCTCTGAAGACCCACCACGGAAACAGCCCACGATTGATCAGCAGTTTCAGATAAAAAGATGGAAGCACTATTATTAATGGAAGTTTCTAGAGCACAGAGCACTCGGAGCCGCACTGATCCTACAAATGCTGCCTCTCACCGAGGCACAAACTGCCTCTTGATGGGAGTGGGGGTGTTCTGTACCAGAATTAAACAGATTTCCCCCCAAACCTGGATTTAGTGCAATCCTTCAGGATGTTTTTATCTGGAAAGCCAGACTGACTCCAACCCTGGAATTCAAGACCCATTTTCTTACATGGCTTTGGCCCTTTAGAATCACAGATTGTTCAGGCTGGAGATCAAGTCCAAGCAGGCACTCGAAGGATGCACTCCAAAGCATGACGTGGTGGATGCTGGCACCTCTCTGGAGAGCCCTCTCAGCTGCAGACACTGAGGGATTTGCACAGAGAGGGATGTATTTATTGTTAAAATAAATATAACTCTTTGAATGGTGGCAGGCCTGGAGGCTGTGCCATGGCAGGATCACATGCTGAAGTCACCTTCACGCTGAGCCCAAAACACACAAAATGTTCACCCTGCCCTGACAGCCTGCCAAGAACTTTCATTCTCAGCTACAAAGAGAGAGGAACAGGAAAAACTCTTCAAGTCAACTTGAACAACCTGAATAACACCTAAAGACATGAACAGCAGATTCCTTACAACAGATCCCATATTTAGGCTAAGATTTTGTATGAAGAAAAACAGGAATGTCTTTCCTTTCTGCTATGGAGCAGTTTGCTTAAAATTAATCCCTTAAGCTCAGCCACAGACTCCACAACTGAAGTTAGCTCAGTCCTACAGGACTTGCTTGCTATCCAAACATCTTTATGAAAGCTGCAGGAAATAAATCAATAAATGGCAGTGAGGAAGTGAATGCAGAGCCTCTGTACCATCTAAACCTTCTACCTGAGCTCCCACCAATCTTCTTCCAGGTGCCACAAGGACAGTTGGGAATTCCAGCACCTCTGAGGTTAAGTCCTCTCTTGAAAACGTTTTTCAATTTAAAGAATTTCTACTTCCCTTTAACAAGACTCAGGTTTTGATAGTGTCCCTAATTGCTACTGCTAGCCAATTTCTGCCACTCTTATAAATGAAGCCCAGGTGCATTTCATGGTGATAATTAATGGCTCATTAGCAGGTGTCAGCACACAGCTGTATAATCCCCTCAGACCTAAGCCAAAATTCTCTTCAGATGACTCAAGTATCACAATTTCCTCTCCCACTGTGTGGTTCAGGTGATTTCCTGATGCAAAATCCATGGAACAGAACAAGTCTACATCTACAGCATGTCCAGTCCCCTAGGCTCAAGTTCAAAAGAGAAGTGAGGGAACAGTGATGGTATCAAGAATAAGACTGAAAGATTTTTGGTTGATGAAATCCAGAGAGGTAGGACCAGCTTTATGAAGTCCAGCATTTAAATTTTTCATCTTTTACCTTTACCTTTGCTTTTTAGCAGCAGGAAACTCCTTGATGCAAAGGTGGCTTAGTTTTGTCACTGTGAAGATCAGTGACAGGTTGCTTTCCCACTAATAAAAGCACCCGGGCATGCATCAAAGTAGGACAAAAGCCAAGGAATCAGGGCTTTAAATGGAGTTATGTACCTGCAATTTTCAGCAGAGTCCACAGCAACTGCTAAATATTCTGTGCCTTTCTGGATCTAACATAATAGCAATATAACCAAATCAAATGAAAAAAAGCCAGAGCAAATGAAGGACACAGAACACATGTGGAGCCTCACTGCAGCTTATTTGAACTGAAGGAAGTGTTGGTTACACTCAGGTCTGCATTTATTCCTGTCCCAGAGAGCAAGGGCTGCCCATGCTCAGACCAGGCTCAGCAGAACCATTCCTGCCCTCAGCTTCTGAAACAAGAGTGCTCAAACAAAGATTAAACCTGCTGCAGGTTCCTTCAGAAACAAGTTCCAATCGACCTCCCAGAGGCTGCTTTTCCCGACTTGATCCACAGCTTTAATAAACAACTAAAAATAGCAGCCGTGCAGAGGGAGCAGATGCACACACCCCCGGTTTGCAACTCTCAAAAACCAGCAATGCCCATCAAACTGAGCTTGCCAGCACATTCCCTGCCCAGCAAAAAGCATTCCACTTTCTGCCAGGAACGTGGCTGAGCCAGCAGACCCACACTCGCTCACGCTCCGCCAGCCTGACCCACAGAGGGAGCAGGCAGTGGCCAGCACTTCCAAAGCAGCAGGGAAATGACTCCCAGAAACCTCCTCTGCTGCCAAGAAGAGAGCTCACCTTCAAAGCAGCTTGGCTTTGAAGGCTTTTCCACCACTGGCAACAAAACACTGATTTTTAAACCCCCTTTTCTCACTCTGCTCCCACTGCATCCACAGAGTCCACCTGGACCTGTTCATGCCACTTCAGCATTTCTGGCAGAGGAGGCTGGATCAGGAAGGGCAGGAGTAAAGGAAGGATCATTCTAGGATGTGTCCAGTTTACGGGTGAGACACCTAAAGGAAGCTTTTTGTTAGAAGCTACTGCAGAGCAAAACTCCCAGAGAGAAGGCTGGGTTTCAAACCAACACTTCAACACAAAACCTCTGTAAACAGCCTCTCCACAAGAGTGTGGGCTCCAGTTGTACAACTCAGACAACAGAACGTCACACAGATTAGGCGAGTCCCAGCTGTTCCAAGTTTTAAGCACATCCCTCCATCCTAGGCCAACAGAAAGCATTATTTCAGTCACATGTCCTGAGGGAGGTCAGCCTGCAAAGAGAAACTAGCTAAAAAGTTTAAGTGCACAGTATTAAATGAGAGGTTTTACCAGCCCTTGCTAAACCACTCAATAAAACACCTTTGATCATATGGCTGAAGCTCCATTTCTACAAAAAGTATCTGTCAGAATAGGTAAGATTCAGTAGTTTTGTCATAACAAACATTTTATTGATTGTCTAAGGGTTCCAAATGTATCAGCTCATTCTATTTTCAATAGTGAAGGCTAGAGGTGGGCACAAATAAACTGTTTGAGTATATGCATATGTATACAGTCCATATATGTTGGTAAAAACAAAAGAAAAGGCTTGTTTGGCTGGGGCTTCGCTTTTTTGGTTTGGGTTATTTTTGTTGTTTTGTTTTTGACAAATACTGCAAGTTCTTATGGCAGCTCATGACTTCCAACTCCAGGGCTGTGTAACAGACCAACCACTGGCCAAATTCCAAAGCTCTCTGAGCCACTTCATTCCCTCTGAGCCTTCCACCCCGCTGCTGAGCGGCTGCTGCAGCCAGGCTCTGGGATTTCAGAGGGATTCCAGCTGATGCCACCCTCTCCCCATGGGCAGAGCCTGTCCCAGAGCCGTGCCCAGCTCACCTGAGTGGACTGGATGACTGTGAGGTCGTTGATGTAGCAGAAGCCTGCTCCCATGGCCGAGCGCAGGCCGGCCGTGCCGAAGGTCAGCCGGCAGCACAAGCGGTCCCGCAGCTCCTTGTGCTTCCCATTCTGCAGCAGGTTCTCAATCTGCTCCTTCGTCTTCTGGTTCTGCAAAGGAAGATCAAGGCCTTTGTTCAGTGCTTGGAATCAGGAGCTGAACTGTACATGCTCAGCAGTTGTAAGTAATTCCTAGAGCAAACTCCTCCTATCCTACAAAACGCGTGTGCACCAGCCTGCACCCTAACTCATTTCTCTCCCATTCCTCCCATGTTATCCTTATCAACAAAAGGTTCAAGAGCTTTTGCTGCCACTGATATGGTGATGTGATTGTCTGGTCATTCAGACACCTTCCTCCCCCTCAAGCATAGGCTTTGGAAGGGGTTTTTGCAAGGCAGATCACACAATTCAATTCCCCATCTTTGAAAGATGGGCAAAAATCCAAACTTCAAAGCAGCATTTCCTTCCTCCCCACCCACAGGAAACAGGCCCAGTAAAACCGTGGCAATCACAGGAGGGCCTGGGTTGGAAGGCACCTTGGAGATCGCTCCATTCCACCCCCTTGCACTGGAGCAGGTTCCTAAGCCCCCTCCAGCAGTGGACAGGGTGTTTTGAGGCTGGATTCTTACCCAAACTGACCCCCTGTCCAGACAGGATTTTCCTAAACCCACACCACCGTCACAGCTGAGAACCTGCAAGCGCACAAACCGGACCTTGCACATCTCTGCTGCTTGCTCCTCCTAGTTATCCAACTAATACCGAATTTATTTGGTCACCAGGAAACTGCTGACACCCAGTTTGGACAAGGCACTTCCCACACAGCAGAGGAGGAGTAAGAGTCAGTGGTTACACAGCTGGAAAAACCAGCGACTGCAGAGGTGTAAAACACAGCTCTGGTGGCACAAGTGCTTCTCTAAAGTGGTGCTGCTTCAAGCAGGGTCACAAGGAAGGGTTAAAAAAGGCAGATGGAATCTGCAGAGCAGGGGTGAAGCACCCCTGACATTTAAAACAGAGGTCAGCCAGCTCCAGCAGCACTGGGAAACACGCTCCACACAGACAGGGGGAGGCTCTTCAGGAGGACTGGCAAAATTCTGGGAAAAGCACAGAGATACCAGCCATGCATATTCACTGGGAAAAAAAAAATAATCAATGAAACACATTGGAAAATCTGAAATTACTCCTGCAGCTTGATAACAGACCCTGAACACCAGACATGTGAATTTCAAATAACTTTTTATTTCTGTGTGCTCTAAAATAAAAGGCAAGCCATTATTGTCCAGGCTCCTGGATGGCCTGGCAACCAAAGCAAGACATTGCACACCACGCAGCTAAACACAGGCCTAAAAAGAAACCAAAACAATGGGGCACAATAGATATTAAACTGCAAAAGTGAAAGCTTCTCTTTCAGCTGTTCATAGGCATCCAACCAGAAAACAAATGACTGCTGTGAAAAGAGTCTAAGGCGAGAGTATTGAAAAGCTCATTTCACACTATCATAGTGCGTGGCTTTGCTTGAAAATACAGTTATTAAATTACACAACATCCTCCACATCTTTTTAGGACACACTGCATTGCTTCCCTGCAAAAAAAAAAATATAAATTACACATTCTATAGTTTATAGAGCTTTGCAAAACTGAGGCAATACTCAGGCAATAGCACAAACACTTCTTTAAAAAATAGATTAACAAGCATTTTTGACTGATGCTACTTAATTTCCTAAGGAATAAAAATGAGTTGGCCAAAACAGCACCCAAGTAACTTTAATTTGCTCAGGTCACACTCAGTTAAGCTGAAGCTGCAGAAAATAAAGGAGAAAAAAGTTACAAGTGAAAATCATCAAGCTTTCCACAGATGACCTGAAACTCCTGGGTCAACAGAAAGAGGGAAAACTACAGGAGTGGGTATAAATTCAGATGTGCTGATGATCTGTCTCAAACTCTGGGTTCTAATGCTATTGAATAGATAAACCTGACCCCCAGCCTCCCTTATCCCACCCTGGCACCATCCTTCCTGCTCCCCCGATCCCATCCTCCCTCCATCCTTCCTGCTCCCCTTTTCCCAGCCTGGCACCATCCTTCCTGCTCCCCTTTTCCCAGCCTGGCACCATCCTTCCTGCTCCCCTTTTCCCAGCCTGGCACCATCCTTCCTGCTCCCCTTTTCCCACCCTGGCACCATCATTCTTGCTCCCCTTATCCCAGCCTGGCTCTGAGCACCATCTGCCACCCTGAGCTGGCAATTCCAAGCAGCTCCCACTGCTGATCCTTGACCCCACTGCAAAACCTGGAAAAAAGCCAGGGGGTTTTGCTGGTTTGCTTGGCAGTTTTGAAATCAAGTCACACATCTGAAGGTCTCACGGGGGCTTTTGTGAGTGTTCATCTTCCCCAGTGCAAAAAAGAAAAGTTCCTTAGAGATTTTAGACAAGTGTTTGATGATTAACATCCTTAAAAAAACCCTAAAGCTTCCTGTCTTCAGCAGAACTGGGTTGTTTGATACAAAAATAGTCAGCCCTCAAAAAAGCAATGCTTTAAGACACCCCTGCATCCCAATGGCTCTTACAAAGCAACTCAATTCCCTCACTTTTTTATTTTTTCACTTTGCAAAAACAAAATAAAAAGTCACACCCTCAAACCATACCATCAACACCAAAATTTCTATAGAAAACTCCAGCCATCTGTTTATTTGTTCGCCCTCCTAAAACACTAGGAATAAGTCAACTTCATAATATATGTGTAAATAAATAAATGACACCTCTCTAACAGACACACACATATATGTATCCAATAAATCTATGATACCGAACATAAATGTGTATATTTGTTTTGTCTAAATAAATTAGAGACCTAATAAATAAAATAATATATGTCAATATAAAAATATATCACTAATAAAATACTAATTTATCACCAAAAAAATAATACCAAAAAACCCCCTAAAATAATACCAAAAAATCCCAAAAAATAATACCAAAAAATCCCAAAAATAATACAAAAAAAACCCCCAAAAATAATACCAAAAAAAAACCAAAAATAATGCCAAAAAACCTCAAAATAATACCCCAAAAATACCAAAAAACTCCAAAAAACCCCAAAAATAATAAGAACCTACCAAAAAAATAACAAAAAAACCAAAACAAAAAAGACAAAAAATACAAAAGAAAAATACAAAAAAAAACATAAAAAAATATAATACTAATAATATAATAATATATATAAACAACTTCTAGAGATCAAATACACATAGTGACACCTACCTAACACAGCCCCATGTTTTCCATGCACACATCTGTAAATGTTCAGCCCCCCAGCACAGCCCAGGAAGGCCAGGCCAAAGCCACAATCAAGAGGCAACAGCTGCCTCGTCCCCGGCTCCCTCTGGAAAAGGCTCCTGCCCACTGCCAGCTGCACTAGGAGGTGGCAGATAAGGTGACAGCCCTGGGAGAGGCTCCTGCTACCTGAACACACCCTGCTGGGCAGAAGAGGGATGGGAGGACAGGGCTCTGGCTGGTGTTTGGGCTAGGCATGGGCAAGCTGGCACTGTCACAGGGAATCCTCCCTGCAGGTCCCCCAGGACTCCTGGCCTGGATTGTCCCCGAGTGGCAGCCCTGCCCTCACCCAATTCCCACTCCTGCAGCACCCACCAACAGCATGGCAGCATCCTCAGGCACCTACCCTGCCATTTTGAGATGTCATTCTGTGTGGTACCCCTAACTTTCCAGTACCTTTGAGGCTTGCCATGGATAGGTGGCAAGTGGAGAGGGGCCGGAGGCAGGCAATGCCTTCCCATGCCATTCTGAGCAGGATGTCCCCAGCACATCCCAACAGGGCTCTCGGTCCCAGAGAGCAGGGCTTGGCACAAGGTTCTCTCACAGAAACTTTGGCATTACTGTCAGAACCTTCCCTTCAGTACTTGGCATTCCCTGGCACAAAGAAATGGAAATCAGAAACATTTGGGACAGAGACAGACAGGCTGCTGCGTGGGTGACAGCCCAAACGCCGTTCTGCGCTCACATAAACACCAGAAAAAAAGAAGTTCTGCAATTATTTTTCCTCTGGAATTATTAAACTAACATACATGTATATATAAAACAAGTATTTATAAGAAGTCACTGCCAGAATCAGAACTCTGAGGTCACAACCTGCAGGAGACTCTGCAACACGCTTCAGAAAGGTTCAAAGTACTATTAAACAAAATATATATATTCTCCACCGAATTTCCAGCTTTGCATGTACTGCACAGTTGCCTGCTGAGGCAGAATTGCACTTTTTTGTGGCTCATCAGGGTTCAACATTTGGAACAAGTGGAGAATTAAAGACAAGGGCATTAACTGAGTATTTCTTATGGATCTCTTGCACCCAGTCATGCTAATCACATGTACTTACCACCAGAGTTAGGTTTCAAAGATAATACCCTGTCAAAATAACTGGCAATTTACTACTCACAGCAATTTTTTTTTGGTTTTGCACACCCTATGCACGTGCAGCTGAAAGAAGGGGGAAAGTCTCAAGCTGGTTTGAGTTTCCATTATTTTTTCTGTGGCCTTCATTTTCCCAATGTTATTCTTAAAAAATCACTTAAAATAAGCAAAAATATTGGATGGAGAAAGTTACTGGTCTCAATCTATCGAGTCCATTTCCTCTTGAAAAGCATCTCAAAAGCCACAAAAACCAGGAGAACACTGAGGGACACTCCAAAAGCACCAAACCAGCAAGGAGGGACTCTCCACGCTACAGCTGAGACAATGACACCGAGTCCATGAATTAGTAAAATCCAGGGAGAATGCAGTGAATGGGGCCTGCACAAACAGCTCCTGGATAATTAATTCCAGCTTTTCCCCTCCCCATGTGAAGTTCCAGCAATGCCTCTAAGAGCCAAAGCCTCTCCCAGGTACCCCCAGCCCAGAGCAGTGTCTGTGCTTGCCACATGAGCCAGACTCCTTCAGGAGACTTCAGGCAGACGTGGAAGCACAACAGGAAAATCAGGAAGTGGATGAAAGGGAATTAACGGGAGAAAGTGGAGAACAATGATGAATTGTTCACAATTGAACAAAAGGCTCTGCCTTCTGCCTCCAAGCCCAGCTCAAAGCAGTAACTAAGGAGAGAGGATGGGAAAGGGGGGAATGCCAGGAGCTTTAATGAGGATGCAGGATGCTGGTGAGAAGGGGAGGAAAGCAGGATATTCATGCCACAGCCAGGCTTCCTCCACTCACCCAGGGTTTTAGGCGAGGGGAGCACAAACACCCAAACCCCAAAGGACAGAGAGCACAGATCTGGTAATTAATTACAGCAAGCAATTTTCAATTAAGTTGGAGGACAAAAGCCTCCCACAGCTGGGAATGGAGTGCATAGATTTTTCCTTGATCAGAGGCAACAAAAATCCCTGCAGCTCAGGAAGCTGGGGGTGGGAGGGGGAGTCAAGTCTGATAAGCAGCAAAGGACCCACGTCCTCGACTTGTAGTGAAACATGAGGGCATTGGACCCACAATCCCTGCTCATGCCGTATTTCCTGGTTTCTCCTTGCCCTCCCCTCCCACAACACCTTCACCTGGTTTGTCAACACCTCTCCTGAATGACCCCTGGCCCCAGCAAGCAGCCCCCAGTCCTCCTCCTCCTCCGGGCGATTTTGAGTTGTCAAATTTCCCAGGAGCCCTCTTGGAAGCCTCTCCAAGTAGTTCTGAATTCTCCAAGTTCAAGCAGCTTTGTGGGAAAGGTCATGTTTGTCACCTAGGGAAGCAAGGGCAAACAGGTACACTCATGCTGACCCTGCAACTTGCATTTTACTGGTTAATTGCAGCCCCAGAAGGAGCTCTGAAAATGGGGACATTTCACTGTTGCCAGTTTTAAACTGAATACTTTTCCCCCAATATAAGTTCTCTTTGAGTTTACACATTTTTAGGAAAGACAAAACAACCTGTTAAAAACAACAAAAGCCTTTCAATACACTAACAAGATGTTGTAAAAACAACAACAAGAAACGTCCTGGAGTTCAACCTGAGTTATCAAATGTGTTATCAGGAATGCTATTTCCTTCCTCCACTCCTTCCCTCCCCCAGGCCACTATTCCCGGATATTTTCACAGCAGCAGCTCTGAGTGCAGAAGGTGCAGATGGCACCTGTTAATTTCTGCAAAGCTAGGAGGAGACACCAGATTTCCAAGTAGGAGAAAGCTCATCTCAGAGCCATCAGGTGGCCTTTGCCTGTAGCTCTCCTCCTTTGATCCTGGCAGGATGAAATTAAAGAGGAAACAGTAACACACTGGCTGTCCTAGTTAATAAAAATAAAGGCAAAAGAAGTTCAGGAGAGAGAAACCTAAAGAATAAAGGAAAAAAGCATTCAGAAGCCTAAACCTCTGGTGTACTGGTAGTTCACCCTCCCCCATCATCAAGGTATTTTTTTTAAAGCATAGGCCATGATGGTTGGAAAAACCAGCTGCAAAAAAAACCCCCTCAAAAATCCAAAGTAACCCTTTCAACATCAGGACAGGCAAAAAACCCTCCAACACCACACTGTAATCACAGGTTTGAGTGGCCTCATGCAAATTAATCAAGCCTGCAGTGCTCTTGACACCGTGTTGATGCAAAAAAGAAAAGGGGAATGCTGGAACCTGTCCGTTTCTTTCCCAGGGAGGGGCTAAATTCTTTTTTTTTGAAGAAAACAGACTCACACCACATTTTAATGAGCTACTGATCCATCCATCCCCCCTGCCAGCTGGCCACCCCAGCTGGGCACTAAGGTGGGTCAGGCACAGTGCTCCAGGTGCCACGATGGCACATCCATCCCCATCCCTGCACAGGTGAGCACTGGGCAGTGCCAGGATGGCACATCTATCCCCATCCCTGCACAGGTGAGTGCTGGGCAGTGCCACAATGGCACATCCATCCCCATCCCTGCACAGGTGAGCACTGGGCAGTGCCACAATGGCACATCCATCCCCATCCCTGCACAGGTGAACACTGGGCAGTGCCACGATGGCACATCCATCCCCATCCCTGCACAGGTGAGCACTGGGCAGTGCCACGATGGCACATCCATCCCCATCCCTGCACAGGTGAGTGCTGGGCAGTGCCACAATGGCACATCCATCCCCACACAGGTGAGCACTGGGCAGTGCCACGATGGCACATCTATCCCCATCCCCACACAGGTGAACGCTGGGCAGTGTCAGCATGGCACATCCATCCCCATCCCTGCACAGGTGAGCACCACCAGGTGCCAGCATGGCACATCCATCCCTTCCCATCCCCGCACCGCTGAGGGATCCCTCGGGAGGAGCCAGGGCCGCGTTCCAGGGCCGGGAGGGTCGGGGCAGCACCGGCGCCGGGCGGAGGAGACGCGGCTGTGGCACCGTGAGGGGCACGGGCTGTGCCGGGGGGAGTCGCGGCCGCTCGCCCACCTTGTCCCAGCTCAGCCACTGCCACACCGCCTTGTCCAGCTGCGCGTCCCCGGTGCTGCGGGCCACCAGCACGTTGGAGTTCACGTCCCCGGCGGCTCCGCAGTCGCCCATGGTCGCGGGGAGGAGGGGGAGGAAGAGGATGAAGACGGAGAAGGCGCCGGTTCCTCACTTCGCCACGCCCGCCGCCGCACCGCGCATCGCCCGGGAAGGAAGGAGAGGAGGACGGGGGGGGCTGGGGGCTCTTGCGGAGCCGGTTTTTATCCCCGCCCGGCGCTGCCAGCGGCGATTAACGGAGAGCGACCGCCCCCGCCGCCCCCGCCGCCACCTCCTCCTCCTCCTCCTCGGGCCGGCCCCAAGCCACCGCCCCGCCCCGCCCCTCCGCGGGCATGACGGGAAATGTAGTCCCCGAGGCGCGGGAGGGAGGTGATGGTAGGCGGGACAAACTACAACTCCCAGCAGACCCCGCGGCGCGCGGCCGCCTCAGGGAGCGGGACGGAACTCAGGGGCCCAGGGTTCGCGTCCCGCTTCTTCCGCGAGGTGAAAAACAATGTCCCGTGTGTCCCCTCCTCCGCACCCACGGGCACCGCCCGTGTCCTGCCTGATGGATCCGAGGGAAAGCTGCAACCCTCCCAGGTAGTGCCCCTCGGGCTGCCCGCAGCATCGTGTTCCCTCCGAGAGGGTAATGGATCAGGCGCTGCCCGGGGGGATGAGCTGCTCCCTTAGAAGCGTTTCCAGATGGCAATTCCATAGGCATTAGGAGGAGAATCATAGCCCTCCCCTGGCTGCATCAGCTGTAATTGGATTGCCTGGCCCTGAGCAGCAGGCTCGGAGTGACCACGTCCTGCTGAGCATCCTCATCCAACAGAACATCCCACCCCACACAGCCTCCTCACCCCACACAGCATCCCAATCCCACACAGCATCCCAATCCCATACAGCATCCCAATCCCACACAGCATCCCAATCCCATACAGCATCCCAATCCCACACAGCATCCCCACCCCACAGCATGTCCGTGCAGAGGTTGCCATAGAGACAGCAGGCACTGCAGAGGGATCGAATCATGGCATCACAGATGGATTTGGTTGAAAAAGACCTTAAAGCTCATTTCATTCCCACCCTCTGCCATGGGCAGGGACAATTTCCACTGTCCCAGGTTGCTCTGACACCTGTCCAGCCTGCCCTTGGACACTTCCAGGTATCCAGGAGCAGCTTCTCTGGGAACCTGTGCCAGGGCCTCCCCACCCTCACAGCCAGGAATTCCTTCCAAATATCCTGCCCTCTGGCAGTGGGAAGCCATTCCCTGTATCCTGTCCCTCCAGGCCTTGTCCCCAGTCCCTCTCCAGCTCTCCTGGAGCCCCTTCAGGCCCTGCAAGGGGCTCTGAGCTCTCCCTGGAGCCTTCTCCTCTCCAGGTGAGCACCCCCAGCTCTCCCAGCCTGGCTCCAGAGCAGAGGGGCTCCAGCCCTGGAGCAGCTCCGTGGCTCCAGCAGCTCCATGTTCCCCCTGTGCTGGGATCCCAGGGCTGGAGGGAGCTCTGCAGGTGGGGATGGGAGGCTTTGGGAAGATGGGCAGAGGCTGTGGGACCACTCACAGGAGGTGTTTGGGGGCACCCAACAGGACAGCAAAGTGCTGAATGCTGCACATAGGGAGGGGAATTATAAGAAAGTTTGGCTCACACACAAACAAACCCTCTGGTCCAGAGGTCTGGCTGGGTGTGGGGAGATAAACCTTTTGATTGGTTTATTACAGTGAACTGATACACTGATTAAAGTGAACAGAAGATAAAGACGGGGAGGAAGTAGGTCACCAGAAGTGAGGATGCTCCTAAATCCTCTTCTATCCCTGTTCTGGTACAGAGAAGAAGAGCCTGGACACCAATGAAGTGAGGAAATGGGATGTAATAATTCTTTCTTGTACATCTGGCAGCGTCTGCAGCAGCACTGATGCCATCCCAAGCCCAGAAGTCTGATGAGAACCACATCCCTGGCACATTTCTCCAGAGCTCGGTGCTTTGCATGCTTTTGCTGCTCTTATCTCCTCCTTTGTCTTTTATCTTCAAGGAGAGAAGGCCAGAGCCCAGGATAACAGGAGCTCCAGCCCATAAAACCTTGGGTTTTCCCCAAAACCAAATGAAAGATGGGAGAATCATCCTTCTCTCTGATGTCAGCACTCCTCCGTGATTATTCTCCCGGAGAACAAAATAGTCTCATGGAGGGTAAAAACTATTTCCTTACCAGGAAAAACTGCAGCACAGAAGGTTTGATACTTCCCAGGATCTTAGCAGCACATATTGGGAAGTGATGATTCGTTCCTAAAAGCTTCCCTGTGAGAAGGCTTTGGATTTCTAGCTCCAGGGCACCCCGTGGCAGATGCCAGACAGTCTGAGCAGCACTAGAGCAGGACAGTCATGGAAAAAGATAATGGTGATACAGCTTAGATGGTGCTGATGGAGATTTCCTGCATTGGCCTGGAGACAACACTGACCTCGTGGGAGATGACAACTAAGTCCAGTGTATTTGAGGGTTAATCAGTGTCCAGAAGAATTTTTAAAGCTAATTATTTTGCTCCAGGAAAGCTACAGCCAGTCCCATCTGCTGGCATGACAGGAGTGTGCGGTGGCCCAGTGCAGCACGGCTCTCCCAGGCACTCCGGGGGCGTTGTAGGGCCTCCCCACGCTCACTGCCTGCCAGCACAAACATCTCTTCTCCTCTGCTGCTAGCAACAAAATTTCCACTCATCGCAGTCGTGGAAAAGAAGCCAGAACATTGGCAATTGTTCTGCGAGGGAAGGAAAGCCAAGGTTCCCATGTTTTCGCCCTCACGCATCGTTTCGCCCGATTGAGGCGCAGCACGCGCAGAGCAAAGTGAGCAGCGGCAAACAGCCCAGGGACCAAAAGCCAGGGAGAGGCCAGGCTGCCAGCGATGGATAGGAGCCAGGCAGGGAGGAGAAGGGCTGCCAGGCTGCTGGCACCCGCCAGCTCGTGTGCTGGGAGCTGCCAGGGCCAGCGGGGACCATGGCAGGGCTCAGCAGGAGGGAAGGGCTGCTCCCGAGCCAAAGGGAGCGCGAGCACCCATGCAGGACTGTGGCACCATGAGGACATTGCTCCTGCAGCCAGGGAAAGCCCTGCTCTCTGCCTGCCAGCAGGAAACCCACAGAGCACATCTGGGACTAGAGCAATTCTAGTCCCATCCCTGCCATGGGCAGGGACACCTCCCACTATCCTAGGCTGGTCAGGGCTCCATCCAGCCTGGCCTTGGACACTCCCAGGGATCCAGGGACAGCTTCTATGGGGAAAGAATTTCCTTTGAAATTTCCTTTGAAATTTCCTTTGAACTCTAAGCAAAATCAATTCTCTGTCAGTTTGAGAAACACTTGTCCTGGAACTCCAGGCCTTTATAAAAAAGTCTCTTTGTCTTTCTTGTAGGTTCCCTTCAGGTACTGGAAGGCCACAGTTAGTTCACCTGGAGCTCCTCTAGTCTAAACAACTTCAATTCCCTCAGCCTTTCCTCACAGCGGAGGGGCTCCATCCCTCTGATCATCCTGGTGCCTCCTCTGGACTCTCTGCAGCAGCTCCAGCTCCTTGTGCTGCTGGCCCCAGGGCTGGGGCAGCTCTGCAGGTGGGCTCTCACCTCAGCTCAGGGGCAGAGCGGCACAATCCCCCTCCCCTGCTGCCCAGGCTGGGGGATCAGCCCACAAGAAGGGCTAAGGCACACATCAGAATCTGAATATAGCATCCTCAGGGATCTGGTTCCACAGCCCAAATCCTCACGCACAACAAACGGGACCAGCCCCAGGGAGGAACCCAGTCTGAGCAGCATTTCCATGGCAATATCACTGTTTATTCCACATCATGTACAAACAGCTCCCATGACATTCCAGGTTGCTTTTCCACTCCAGTTTCTGCAGAGAGACAGGGTTGTGTGGGATGACCCCAGCGTGTTCCTGCAGCGGGTGGCTGAGCCTCTCAGTGCTGCACATGCCCTGGCTCTGGGGCACAGTGTTTGGTTTATAATTTACTTCTCCTGAACGCCCTGTTTGTTCTCCCAGGCCTCTTGGGTTCCCTGATAGTGACACAGCACCTCCCAGCTTTCCCTTCCCTCCCAGAGCCATGGATTGTTGGGAAGTGGAGCGCTCCAGGCGGGCATCGAGGATCTCCCTGCTGAGCTGCCCCCACAGGGCAGGGGCACCGGTGACTTTTTGGGCTGGAATGCTGGGTTTCAAGCAGATCTGGGAGAAGCAGATCTTCACAGAAGGAGAAGGGCTTTGTCCTGAAGGAGGACAGGCAGAGCACAGACACAGAGCACTGGCTGGCAGGTGGGAAGGATGCAACAGGGACTGCTGGCATTAGGAAATGGCTTTTGAAGTTCTGCAACTGCCCCTGGCTCAATGCTTCATGATATCAGCTTTGGGAAGGCCTGATCCCACCCCCTCTGGCACTGGCAGCGCACTCCTTACCCCCCTCAGGAGCACAACACTCTAAATATGCTTTAAAAGCAGTTTGTAAGCTCAGAGCCACTGGGAAAACCTCTGCTCTGGTCCCAAAGCGAGGGCAGGAGTGGCTCCCTTCACCATTCCCAGATTCCCAACATTTTTGGATTCCCAAAATCAACTTTCCCCATTGTGACCCCACTGTCCCTCAGGCTGCACAGCAGCATTGGTGATGTGAGCCTGGCTCAGCACTGCTGAGGGGAGAGCAGCTCTTCCCTGGCCAGCACCTGCTCCCAGAGCACTGCCCGTTTTCCTGGAGGAGCAGCTCCCCTGGAACGCAGTTTCCCACTGCTTACTCAGGCTGTGCCACTCGTTCCAAACCAGGACCCGAGGCAGCCCGTGCTGGCAGCTCAGCACTCACTGCTGCCATTGTTCTCTCACCCTGAGCCGTGATCATTTCACCTGGTGTATTCCTTATTGAAATGCCCAGCATCAAAGCAGTCCCAGGAACAGGCTCCTGCGATTCCCGCTGCCCCAACAACCCAACCATTGATCCGCTCTGCCAAGGTCAGCCCCAGCTTCCCACACCTTTCAATATCCTTTTGCCAAGTACCAGACACCATCTCGCCCATGATCCACTGCTGTGAGCCAACAGCAAAAGCCTTAAATAAAGTGGCCTCCCAGGAGCCTAATTTCTTTTCCTAGCCACACTGCTTAAACCTCAAATGTAGTCAGCTACAACTTGCTCAGTTGGATTTAGGGATTCAGCCAAGACCGGCACACTCCCAGCTCTTCTCTCTGTGCTCTGAGGGCATCTCCCTGCTGTTAACAAAAGCTTTTTGAGTGTGACCCAGGAATCATCTGCTCCTGGGGCTGCAGTCCAGGGAGTGAGGCCAGAGCCCATCGGCTCCAAGGAAGAATCTCTGAGCTCTGGGATAAGCAACTAAATAGCTGCAAAATCCTTCCCCTGGCTCCTGAAGCAAACCCATTTCAGGAGGCTACCAAACCCATCCTTCCCTCACATATCCCTGTTTCTGTATCCCTCAGAACACAATCCAGTGCTGAGGATGTTTGCCAAACTGCCCCAGACCTTGGATCCCATGGGGACACCAGCCAGGCTGGAGCCATGGGGACAAGACAGCCAGACAGGAGCTGGAGGTTCTGCGGATACAAGTCCCTGCTCTCACCCCAAGGGTGCCAGGGTGTGTGTGACACCGGGACACTGAGGCAGCTGCCACAAGGTGGCACTGGCATCTTGTCACCCAGCCTGGTGGCATCCAGCCGGCAGCTCCGGGGTGGGGCACCCGGGGCATCACCCCAGCCCTGCCCCTTCCCGAATTTACCGGCAGGGATGGATGGACAGTGGAGCTGCCAATGGATCGCAGACCGGGTGGGTAAGCATTGCTGTGTCTTGCAGGAGGGATTTTCACCCTCAGAATCTTCTGGATTAGGGAAGAGCAGCATTATTTAATTTTTTTTTTCCCCCAAAATTTTTATGATGTGCTGTCCTTCAACAGGATTTTCTTCCTTGAGTCACAGCATCAGAAGAGATTCTGGAGTCACCAGATTCATCCCTCTCTCCAAAATGTGGGAAAAGCAAGAATTCCACATCACTGGGGGGATTGTGGGGTACCACGCTCACCAGCCAGCCCCCCATCCCATCGCAGGGTCCCACATCCTGGCCCTGGCTGCTCCATGGCTCATCCTGCTGGAGGAGCTGGTGTTGGAGGAGGACAAACCCCAGAGGGAAAAGGATCAGCACAGCATGTGTCTCTGTCCCCACCTGGCCCGATTCCCCTGATTTATTTGCAGATAAAGGGTTTATTTTCCTTTCCCAGCGCTGCAGGTGCAAGATAAACAGAGAGAAGCCTCTCAAGCTACTTCCTGCTCAGGCCAGGTGCCGGAGGACACCTGCGCCCCAGAAAGCCCTGCCTGGCTCAGGAATCCCAGTGGGATCAGCCCCAAAATGGGCTGCCCAGAACCCCTGCTCCAGGTTTTGTGCCCAAGCCAAGGGCATGGCAAATCAGGAACTGGTCATTAAGCTGCTGCCGTCCTGGTGCCTCCGGTGCCAAGCTTTCCAGACCTACCCCAAACACGCTCACATCCACTATTATTTTTTGGATTAGGGTTTGGCGTCACTGTTTGGGCTCGGGATTGCAACTGTGTTTAACCTTGGAATGCAGGCGGAAAGGCCCCTACGGGCCAGCTAATCTAGCTGCAATTAAAGATATTCATTATGCCATTATGAACAGGTCCAGGCATGCAGCACGCTGGGTCACTGGCGCTGCCCCACAGCCTGTTTTGAAGGACAGGGACATTTACTGTCCTGGACACTGGCCACTCTGCAGGCCAGGTCCAAACCCAGACAGCTTAATAGCAGAGCCAAAGCCAAGGAGCCCAGCAGGACCCAAGAACATCCCCTTCCCGTCCACAGCTGCGCCCTCACCCCATGGAAAACACATTTGGGACCTGCGGTACAAAAGGCCAAAGCTACAGCTGACAGCAGGAAGGAAGCAGGAAAGACTCCGGCATCACCATCCGGAGCCCAGAGAAACCTTGGGAGATGCTTGGAGCCACACACCTCCGGCCAGGCTCGGGCCACGCTCGCAGCGTGCCCACGGCTCCAGCAGCGCCACCCGGACAGCAACGGGGACAAAGCGTCCAGCCGGGAACGCGGGGCTCGCTCCATCCTGGGGGACCTCTCCCATCGTAGGGGCTGTGATGCCACTGAAGGGCTGCCCTTGAATCCACCTTGGCAGCACACAGGCAGCAGGTTCAGCCCTTTCAGTGTCCCCTGGGCTCTGGCACAGAGTGATGCCCCGTGTATTGCCCCAAACATCAACTCTGCTCGGAGCAGAAGCAAACACAAGTCCCCTGGAACCCATCACCTCCTTTAATTCCATGCCAGAAAAGCAGGGCCCAGCCCAGCTCAAACATTACAGGGTTTCAGCACCAGAAAAAACCCGTGAACCACTGTCACAGCTGCTGGGAGCCCAGGGAGGTCAACGCCGGCTGATCTGAGTAGGGAATGGAGAAATATTCTCCTCAAAGCCTCCTGTCAGCCCCTGCAGGCCACGGTGGGAAAGGAGCTGCCCCTGCCATCCCCATACCCACAGTGGAGCCGAGGTGGGTCTGCAGGACCAGGACCTGCTTGCAGGTGGAGCCGAGGTGGGTCTGCAGGACCAGGACTTGCTTGCAGGTGGAGCCGAGGTGGGTCTGCAGGACCAGGACCTGCTTGCAGGTCATGTTGTCCCAGCTCCTGCCAGCCAGGACATCCCAGTGCTGCTCACACCAGGACTGAGCTCCTCCATGGTGGGGGTTCCCAGCAGCTTTGGGGGGTTCTCAGCAGCTTTGGGGGGTTCTCAGAAGCTTTGGGGCCAGCAGCACTGTCGCATCCCACAGCGAGCGGGAGGCGCGCAGCACGGTGACCCCGAGGCCAGCGGCTCCCTGGGGACAAGGCTTGGGCCAGGCTCAGATCATGGAGACCCTGTTCTTGATGTAGACGTGGTAGGGGTCGCTGCGCTTGTCCACCTTGCGGGAGCGGGTGTAGCCCAGGATGAGGCTGCCCACGGTGGCAGCGAAGAGCGTCATGACGAAGAGGATGTACATGTAGGCGTTGTCATTGCGGCCGGCGTGGCCACCGCGCGTGGTCCCCGCCGTGCCGGCCGGGGCCTGGCCGGGGCAGGGGATGGCCCCGTGCAGCGTCTGGTTTAAGGCGTTCAGCACTGCCTGCAGGCTTTGGTGCCAAGGCTCTGTCCGGTTGTTCTCGCCCATGTCCTCCTCAGGCTGCAGGGAAGGACAGGGAGACTCCGAAGAGGCTGGCCTCACAGTGGAGGTGTTCCAGCAATGACCCCAAACTGCTCCTCGAAGCACCTCCTCTGCCACAAAGCAAGGTGGCCAAACCCTCTGGGTTCCCAGCAGCCTTCTCCCTAAATTTCAGTCCTTCCACAGCGGGGATAAAACTCCCAGGGATCTGGAGCAGCTGCCCGTTCCTCTCTCCTCCCCAGGGCTAGGGACAATGTGGGAACACAGCTGTCCAGAGGGACCAGGAAGGCTGGGTTCAAAGTCTGCTTTCCCCATGGATGTGTGGGGATGGTGGGCACCCCTGCAGGGTGCAGAGCTGGCACAGCCCCCCACAAATAGCTGTGAACCCATTCTGGGGGGATTGCTGCCCTAAACCTCCCTGGGGATTTCCCTTCCCTTTGGGTGCCAGACCCCTCTGACCTGCCATCCCTCCTTTGGCAAGGTGCCCTTCTGCCAGCCCCCCTGGACTCCCCTCACAACTTGCTGGGGTGCCGGGGCAGGCATGGCCAAGAAGGGGCACTGGGACACTGTCCCCCACGTGTGCCATCCTTTGGGACACACCAGTCCCCCCAGGTATCCACCCTGTCCCCCAGCAGCTCCTGAGCACCCCTCGCCTGCTGCACCCCTGGGCAGAGGCAGCTGATCCCCCTCCCAAACGGGTCACCCTTAACTCCAGCTGTAAGGAGGAGGAGGAGGAAGGGGCCGAGCAGCCATGAGCCCAGGGGATGAGGTCGGATCTGCCTGCCTTCCTGACTTAAGAGAAGCAGGCTGAATTTGGGAGATTTAGGGCAAGAGCTGGGTTAATCCCAGGAGGGGACCCACAGATGGGGTACGACCTGGGGGGACCCACCTTAGGGGGATGTAAGGGCAGGGAGAGGAGTGGAAGACAGGGTGTGGGAAGGGGAGCTCGCACTCACCTCGTGTGCCCTCCCTGCCTGCACTGCTGCCAGGCTGAGCCAGGACTGAGCATCGCTGCCGGCGGGGAGGGATGCTGGCCGGGCTGGGAGCGCTGCCAGCCTCCTCCCCTTCCCGGGGCAGAGCCACCTGCCACAGCCACCCAGCCTGTCCCCAGCCCCGCGGGTCCTGCCACAGCCCCGAGCCACAGCTGGATCCCGGGGGCTTTATGGGGCCGGGAGAATGGGCCCTGCCTTCCCCCGGCACACGCTGCCGGTTACGCTTTCCTGTCCCTCCTCGTCCGGCACCGCTGTCCCCAAGCCCTCACACTGGCACAGAGCCTGCCTGGGCATGTTCCTGCTGCTCACCATTCCCTCCTGGAGCTCAGCCTGCTCCAGGAAATGGGATTTCCCCTCCTTCCAGCCCCCCTGGGCACCCACAGGCGGCTCACAGGGAGCTGCCAGTGCTATGCAGCAGCAGAGAAACCTCAAAGTTTGTGGGTAGGGAGAAGGCCCAGAACAGCAGTGAGGGGCTGTGGGTGGGGGTCAGGGTGTGGGTACTTCAGCCTCAGGCTGGCTTCTCAGCCCTGACAAAACCTGTCCATGAAATCAGCCTCTGATGCTGCAGCTGTGACAGCGATCTCAGAAGGGCTGACAGCAACACCCCCTCCAGCACCACGGAGCCAGTGGGAGCAGCTCTCCATCACCCAGCCAGGATGCTGCCTGGTCCCACAGGATCCATGACAGCAGTGGCTTCTCTCCTTGTGAACCTCGACCCCCTCCTCTCCTCCTCCTGCTTCTCCACTGCATCCACAGTGTTCCAATGCCCTTTAACCAGCCTTTACAGCCATCTTCCACCCTCCCTGACACCAGGATCTTTGCCACATGAGTATTTCAGTGGGCTCAGGGCGAGAAAAAGGTTGTCATTGATAAAATCTTGGGGTAAATAAATGAGAAAAGGATCAGCAGGCAAAGTTCCCAGCAACTCTCTTTATATATAAAATCTGATTCTTTTTACCCATCAGCAAGGGAAGGATGCTCGACCCACATGAATTCATGTGAATTCATGAGCATTCACACAAATCTTTCATTTTTGTGGGGCAAAAAGCAGAAAAAGACCCACAAAAGCACCTGTTTGGGTACTTCCCCAGCAAGTGATGTGGGGATGTGGTACCCATGGAGGTCTCAGACGAGGGAAGGAGGCTCACGGGGCCAGAGAGAATGGCCCCAGTGGAGGTTTGGATGTTGAAACAGCAGCCTGAAATGCTGTGCCACTGTCCACTCACAGTCTACAGGCAAAGGCACGAGAACTCATCTCACAACAGAGATGCCCAGGGCTGCCCTGATGCTCGTGGCTCTGCCAAAACAGCCAGCCAAGGCACCACAACAATCCTAATCCCCGGGTTCTTCCAAAGAGACCAAAGTGCAGTCAAACACCTCCTGGAAAGAGTCAAGGAAGGGCTCGAGGACGTGGTTGACGGCGACGTGCTGCCCCAGCTCGTGGCTCAGCGAGGTGACCCCCTTCCCCTCCAGCCCGCAGGGGACGATGTGGTCGAACCAGGTGAGGTCAGTGCAGCAGTTCAGCGCCAGCCCGTGCGAGGTGATGTGGTTCCCACAGTGCACACCTGCAAGAGCACCCACCCGTCAGCACCGTCACCGGGGGGGCCCTGGGGGGAGACAGAGTGACCACACTGCCCAGATCGCTATAAACATCCTCCCCCCACCACGCTGTGCTCCTCAGTTCTGCCAGGGAAAACCCACAGACAGGCTCCGCAGATTTGGGGCAGGTGGAGTGCACCACGTCCAGATCCTTCCAGCCCAGCCCTGCATCCCACAGCACCTCCCACCGCTGGAGTTTCCAATGGGGTTGGACATGGGGAAAGCTGCAGGACCCCAGATCCAGGCTGCAGAGTCCCAGGAAGAGGTACAGGATGAGGAGGGGGAACAAGGGAAGCGGGCAAGGCTAGGGACCAGGCTGCAGGCAGGCACCCAGCCCTGGGTGCAAGAGCCAGATAGGTGCAAGGCTGAAAAGTGCTGGGGCCTGGGAGGGCTGCAGGGGCTCAAAATTGTGCTGTCTGCTCCTCCTGGAGGTAAATCCCACCCCTGGATGCTCCCTGGTGCACACCCACCCTCCCGGGTGCCTACAGCTCCGGGCTCCGGCACTGTGCCTTGCCATGATGCACATGGAATGGCAGGATGGGCTGGCAGGTGTTCCATGGGCAGGGACACCTCCCGCTATCCCAGGCTGCTTCAAGGCCTGTCCAACCTGGCCTCGAGCACTTCCAGGGATGGGAAGTGGAGGCCAGGGCCTCCCCACCCTCACAGGGAAGAATTTCTTCCCAATATCCCATCTAAACCTGCCCTCTGGCAGTGGGGAGCCGTTCCCCCTTATCCCAAGTTACTCTCCAGATCTCCTGGAGCCCCTGTAGGCCCTGGAAAGGGCTCTGAGGTCTCCCTGGAGCCTTCCGTTCCTCACGTGGAACGCCTCCAGCTCCCGCAGCCTGGCTCCGGACGGACACACACACACACACACACACACACGGAAACACACACACGGACACACACACAGACACACTCCCGGCGCCGTCCCCGCTCACCGATGGCACAGAGTTTGCTGTCACCCATCCAGACCCCGGTGAAGGGCGGCGGGAGGGCTCGGGCCGCGCTCAGCCCGAGGCGGCGGCAGAGCCGCAGCACCAGCGCCTCCAGCCCGGTTACGTAGGCTCGGAGCGGGAGGCGGCGGCGGCGCAGGTCGAGCACGGGGAAGGCGAGCAGCTGCCCGGGGCCGTGGAAGGTGATGTGGCCTCCGCGCCGAGCCGCCACCGGCGCCGCGCCCCGGGCCCCCAGCGCCGCGGCCGCCGCCGCTCCCGGCGCTCCCCGCAGCCCCCAGGTGTAGACAGGCTGCGCCGGCTCGCTCAGCACCACGCTCTCCACCGGCAGCGCCCCGGGGCCGCCCCGGGCCGAGCCCGGCCCCGGCAGCGCCGCCGGGCCCCGCGCCGCCCGAGCCGCCGCCACACAGCGCTCCTGCACCCTCAGCGCCTCCGCGTACGGCACCGCGCCCAGCCGCAGCACCCGCACCGCCGCCCGGGACATGGCCCCACACCGCCGGGACACCGCCGGGACACCGCCCGGACCCGCCGGGGCCGCCGGGCGGGGCGAGAGCACGGCAGCGAACCGGGAGCGCAGGGCGGCGGGACGGGAATGGGGACGGGGACGGGGATTGGGATTGGGATTGGGATTGGGACGGGGATGGGGAAGGGGAAGGGGATTGGGACGGGGCACAGAGGCAGCGGAGATGGAGACACGGAAACGCAGCGGGGACGGGGACAGAAAGCGGGGACGGGGAAAGGAGGCGGGGGAAGGAGAGAGGGGCGGGGATGGAAACGGGAGGCGAGGATAGGGACACGCAGAGCGATGTGGGCGGGCAGCGGGGACAGGCTCCTGTGGGAATGGGGACAGGAGCGTGGCGACAGCGAGAAGCAGGGAAGATAGAGACAGTGGTGGGAGAACAGGGAAGAGGGAACAGAAATGGATGGGGGCCAGAGGTGGGGCACGGGGACAGGATGGAGGACAGGGATCCAGCGGCAGAGGATGGGGGACAGGCCCAGACGTGGTGAATGGGGACATGGAGGACAAGGGAGAGGGGACAGCAGGACAGAGGATGGTGATTTTGGGTTGGAGAGTGGGGAGCAGGGCCTGAGGACATGGGACATGGCCCAAAAGCGGGTACCGGGGATGGGGCCTGCAGTGGGGGATTAGAGAGAGGGGACAGGAGATTGAGGACAGGGAGCTTGTGCCCAGGGACAGGGGTTAGAGAGAGGAGACAGGAGATTTGGGACAGGGAGCTTGTGCCCAGAGACAGGGGTTAGAGAGAGGAGACAGGAGATTTGGGACAGGGAGCTTGTGCCCAGAGACAGGGGTTAGAGAGAGGAGACAGGAGATTTGGGACAGGGAGCTTGTGCCCAGGGACAGGGGTTAGAGAGAGGAGACAGGAGATTGGGGACAGGGACAGGGGTTAGAGAGAGGAGACAGGAGACTGGGGACAGGGACAGGGGTTAGAGAGAGGAGACAGGAGATTGGGGACAAGGAGCTTGTGACCAGGAACAGGGATTAGAGAGAGGAGACAGGGACACGGGGAGGAGGCCATGGGCCTGGGGGTGGCTGATAGGGCCAGGGCTGCAGGAGGGGCACAGAGGGGAGAGACAAGGCCCCTCTCACAGTAGGGTGTGGGGCATGGGGCAGTAGAGTGGGGGACAGCGTGAGGTGGTGGGGGGAACAGGTAGGGGGTGAGGGCAGGGTGTGTGCACATGACATTGGCTAAAATTAAGATTCTGGGGTAAAATTAGGACAGTTGTAGGTGCTCCTACCCTGGAAGTGTTCCAGGCCAGGCTGGATAAGGCCTTGAGCAACCTGGTCTACTAGAAGGTATCCCAGGCAGGTGGAGGAACTTTAAGTTCCCTTCCAACCCCTCAACATTGTATGATTCTGTGCTGGCACCTCAAGGTTGTGGACTGTAAATAAAGTTCTTGTATTGAGAGCTGCAGTTCATCACCCTGGGACTGTGAAAGAGAAAATGTTCCTACCCCAGCTTTTTATTCCAAAGGTAGAAAATAGACAAATGTGGTCGAACCACTAATAAGTCAACCATGAAAACCTGAGCAAACTGTTCCCAGCCTGCAGCCCTCCCAGCTTATCGACCGGGTTAAGCGTGTGAAAGTATGTCCTGATTTTATAGAGCAATCACTGAACTCTAGCTTTTATCAGAAACACACCTCTCTGGTAATTTACCCTTTGTCGCCACAGGTAATTCGGCTGTCGGCTGACAAGGTCAACTTCTGTGTTATTGACAAGGAAGGAAGGTGCTTCCCTTTGTTAGGCCATTTTCTCAATGAAAAGGAGAAGAAAGGGGAGAAAAACCACCACAAACCTTACCAGGAATCGAGCAGCACCCAGCCAGAGGATCCTGCCTGGGGTGAGATCATCGCCTCAACCAACTCCAGGAGAGCTGCTCTGTGTCTCTGCCTTGGCAGGAGGCACTCATATTTTTCACCAACAGCATGTGTGCAGCAAGTTATTTCCTTTCTTTTATGATTAAGCCCCCACTTGTTGCCTGGAGATCAAAGCCAAGGGCTCTTCCTTTCTGGCTGGCCTGTGCAGGACGAGGCAAGTTGTGTGTCACAGGGCTGGGACCCTGGTAAACAACACGACAGAGCAGCGTCACTGCCCCATTCACCCTCCACATCCTGCTTTTGAACCAGGGCGGAAATTTGTGTGCAAGGGGGCCACGGGTGGCTCACATTTTATCCTTCTGTCGGGGCTGGAGTGTTCCTAAAGTGAGGTGGGGGCTTTTTGTGTCCATGAAACGGTTGTTTGCTGTCCTGTTGTACCTTCTCCTCTGGGTGCCTTAAACATTAGCAGAGCCCCTGCAATCCTCACCAATTTGTTGGAGTGCGGAACCTGATTTTTTTTTCTGGCAGGAGATCCTCCCTTGGGGAACTTTAGGGATAATGCAAGTCAGGGCTTAACAGCAGGAGGAGGAGGGGAGGACAGAGGTGGTGGCTGTGAAACAGGTGCCTGGCAAGAGGGACTGTCACAGCTCACAGAGAGCTACAGACAGGGGCAAAGGGCAACATCTTGGCTCCAGTGAAGGCCGGGACAAAATTCCTGTTGAGTTTGGCAGGGCTGGCATGTCACAGAGAGGTGACAGAGCTGTGCTCACATCAGGGACAGAGCTGAGAGTGGAGTGCCCGGCGCGGGCCGCCTCTGGCACCCCCAAGCACAGCAGCCCCCTCCCCACACTGCCACAGCCTTTCAGCAAAATCCCTTTTTTATTTTCCCCAAGGAGATTGTACTCGAGGGCCATTTGCATGTGCCAATGAGATGAATTATTTGGAACGTGCAGGAGTTCAGTGTGTGGCCAGGAGCCACACAGGAGAAGCAGCCTGTCCCAAAGGAGCATCCCTGACCGTGTTTCTGGAATCATGGCTGCCCACAGGGCTGGGAAGAGTGCAGAGATCACCTGCCCTGTGCCCCTGACCCTGCTGGGGTTTAATTCTGCCTGGCCATCCCTGCTGGGATCCAGCTGGGTTTCTGAGGCCTCCTGGCTCGGTGCAGGAGTTGGTGCTGGGAAGCCTTAAGCTGTGCTTTGATTTTGGCTTGATCCAATGACACCAGGTTCCCACGTGATGATGCCTTGGAACCAACCTCCTCACCAGCATCACCCAAATCCTACAAGCACCAGCCACCTTATTAGGAACATTTTGTTCCAGAATGTGCCTTCCCCCAGGAGAGCTGGGAGGGGCTGGCTCGGACTGAGATTCCCGGTGCATTTGGGCAGGATTTCAGTGGATGTGTCCCACAGGCAGAACTGCTCTGCTCCCACCCCAGCCTGCTCATTGACTCAGAGGAGCACATTCCCAAGGCTGTGCCAAAGGGGGAAAAAACAAAGAAGCACATGTGTCGGGCTGTGCCACGGGCTGTGCCCCACGGGTGCATTAAGGAAGTACTTAAGGAAGCTCCTTGCTGGCCTGGGCAGATGGGTCAGAGCTGGTGTTTCTGTGCTGATTGCACTTCTCTAGGCAGTCGTCATTTTTTGTCCCATCTTGGAGCCAACATGGCAGGCCCCACCCTCCTCCGAGCTTCCCATGCCACCAGTGTTGATATATTTTATATATTAGTAAAGGCCTGTATGCACAAACCAGCCTTTGAAATAAGTCGTGATATTAAGGGCTAAAATCCTTGAAACTTGCCTGCAGAAAAGAGAGTAAAGCAAAACAATATTCTTGTGTGTAGGAGAAAAAATGTAAACTGTGTGTGTTAGCCAATAGTAGCTTGCTCTGCCCGCGGACCCTGTAGAACCCTATAAAAGGTGTGCTAAAGATAGAAATAAACGGCGTTCACGATTACTTCTGTGAAGACTGGTGAATAAGCTGGCGGTCTCTCAATACACCAGGAGCTGACATTTCCACTTGCGAAGCTCAGGTGTGTTGTGTGTCCTTCATCAACGCTGTTGAAGAAGCTTTCACCTCCAGTTTGTGCCTAGCAGCTGGCCAGACCCCTTCCAGGGGTCACCCTGCCACCTGCATAGCCAGCATGACTTCTGACGAGCCAAAATCGCCGCTGCTGAGTTACACACCCAGCACAGCACTGCTTTTAAGAAAGATGTCCCAGAAGAGCTCAGTTGCAGGGGGGGAATGGCAGCTCTTCGGGAACACCAGAGAAATGTCCGAGTGTGACCCCACCTGCAGAGCTGCCCCAGCCCTGGGGCCAGCAGCACAAGGAGCTGGAGCTGCTGCAGAGAGTCCAGAGGAGGCCCCAGAGCTGCTCCAGGGCTGGAGCCCCTCTGCTCTGGGGCCAGGCTGGGAGAGCTGGGGGTGCTCACCTGGAGAGGAGAAGGCTCCAGGGAGAGCTCAGAGCCCCTTGCAGGGCCTGAAGGGGCTCCAAGGGACCCAAATCACATGTAGAGCCCAGGCTCAAGTTCGTGATTACAAATCTCCAGGGCACTTCCACGCAGCCTGATGGGGTGAGGTTGCTCAGATTGTTCCGCAGCGCCGACACTGAGGAGCCAGCCCTGCTTGTCAGTGTGTCCTTCAGAAACCTGGCTCGTTTGAAGGAACTGTGCTTTGTTGACTCTGCCTTTCACACCTCAGAGGAGCTGAAACTCCAAAGTTGGCACAACAGAGGAAGAGAATGAAGCAAGCCCACATTAAGAGACTTCAAAATACTTCACCAAGGAGATCAGGAGCAGCCTGGTCTGGTGGAAGGTATCCCTGCCCATGGCAGGGGAGTGGAACAAGATAGTCTTTAAGGCTCCTTCCAACCCAAACCCTTCTGCAGTTCTAATAATAATGTCCAGTCTGAACCTCTCCTGTTTCAATTTATGCCCAGATAGCTCCCTCAGAGTATAAAGCAGGTGTGAGTGAGACCAAATCCAGATCCCACGGCATTTTAATACAGAAGGAAGAAATCCTCAGCTGGGGAATTCTTACCTCTTACACTCATTCCTACCCTGCAGTACCAGCACACACTATGCCCTGAGGGTGGGAAGTGTGATTTTACACTTACCAGGCACCTTAGCCCAGGTCATGAAATCATCCAGAAAGCTCAAAGCAGGAAACTTAAGGAAAAAAAAACAAAAGATGAAAAGAGACTTAAAACAACAAAAAGACAAGTAACATATTTAAGACCTGCACACTCCTTCCGTAAACCAGACAGAAATGTCAAGCCAGGAATGTTACAGCACAAGAATAACTACAGTGAAACGAAGAAAAAGAGACAACAAGAGTGTGAGAGGAGGCGCCTGGGACACAGGAGGAAGAGGATGTGGATCATTTTGTTTCCAGCAAAACAAACCCAGTGCCAGCTGAGTAATGAATGCCATTGTGAGCCCTAGAGAAACACTCCAGCACAGGGCCTCTGTGAGTTTATTTTAACACTTATTAAACGTGTCTGATTTCCTTCCCTGACCTTTGCCAGGTAAAAAAGCTGTTGTGTTCCAGTGAGGACCTGTATCCACTTGGAGTTCTCATGGGGTGAGTGACTTCGCCCAGGGCAAGGGATGCTCCTGATGAACGGGGGTGGCATCACCGCTGCACTCCCCAGCCAGAGGCTCTTCCCGGGGGCTCTGGGCCTGCTGGAGCAAAAGCACAGTTCCTCCTGGGATCATGTAACCCTGCTCAAGCAAACCCCAGATATTTGCTGATAACTGGACATTTTTCAGCTTGCTCAGCTCCTTCTGGCACCTCTTTTGAGAGGTCTGGTGCAGACTGAGCAGGAGGCGTGAAGGGGAGCGGGACCATCTCTGCTCCTAAGGAACAAGTGACAGGACAAGAGGAAATGGCCTCAAGTAGTGCCAGAGGAGGTTTAGGTTGGATATTATGGAAAATTCCTGCATGGAAAAGGCTGTCCAGGCGAGTCCCCCTCCCTGGAGGGATTTAAAGCCGTGTGGATGTGGCACTTGGGGACACGGGTTAGTGGTGACCTTGGCAGATTCCACTGGATGACCTTGGAGGGCTTTCCCACAATTCTGGGATTTCTCTCCCCGCTCCACCGACACCTTTCGGTGGCACAAGGCCAGGTGGTGTCCCATACCATGTCCCTGTCTCACGGGCTGAGAGGTGACAGAGCTCTTCACCATTCCCAGTGCCCACCAGGCAAGCGTGGTGTCCAGCTGGCACCTGCTGCCTCGGCCAGGGAACTGCAGCAGGAGGGACAATGCACACAGAAATGCGCTGCCATGCCGGACACGACGCCGCTGCATTTGCTGTTTGGCCAGAGCTCCAAAGCTCTGTGGAGTCGCTGACCCCTCCTGTGACTGGAGCAGGTCAGGAATTGCTGTTTCTGGCTGTTACAGGTTGGTTTTCCCCAATTCTACTAAGAAGCGTTATGTTGTTCTCTTCTATTCTATTCTGTTCAGTTCCGTTCTGTTCTATATTTTATTTTATTTTATTTTATTTTATTTTATTTTATTTTATTTTATTTTTATTTTTAATTTTTATTTTATTTAATTTTAATTTTTATTTTTTCTTTTATTTTATTTAATTTTAATTTCATTTTTATTTTATTTTATATTGTATTTTATTATTTCTATTTTATTTTATTTTATTTATTTATTACTTTATTTTATTTTATATTTTATATTTATTTTATATTTTATTTTATATTAATTATTATTTTATATTATATTTATTTTATTTTATTTTTAATTTGTTATTTAATTTAATTTTTATTTTATTTAATTTTAATTTAATTTTATATTTAATTTTATTATTTTTATTTTATTTTATTATTTTATATTTTATATTTTGTATTTTTTATTTTATATTTTATATTATTTCATTTTATTTCATTTCATTTTATTTTATTTTATTTCAGTCGAGTCCAGCCGGTGATGGAAGGAAGGGTGGAGAGGTGATGAGTAAGGATCAGGGGAAGGCCGACAGGGCGGGTATCCAGGTGGGAGCCAGGTGCGCTCCACCCAGCCGGCACTAAGAGGGAGAAGCGCAGCGCCACGGGCAGTGCTCGTTCCCGTGGTGTCTCCACACAGCAGCTCCGTGCTGGGAACGCGGTGCAGCGGGGAGCAGCGGCTCCGGGAGGTCCCTGGAGCTCGTAGGAGAGACGTTCCTGGCAGCAGCGCAGGAGCCATGAGGCGCTGAGGCCGCCGGGCCCCGCCGGGCCTGCCGCCCGTCCGCCCTTCGCGCTCTGCCCCCTGTCCCCGCGCGGCCGCCGTCGCCGGCGGGGCCGTTGCCATGGCGGGGGCGCGCGGGAAGCGCGGGCCCGGCGCGGCCATGGCGGACGAGCTGTACCTGGAGAACATCGACGAGTTCGTCACCGACCACAACCGCGTCGTGAGTCTCGCGGCGCCTTCTCCTTCCCTCCCCCTCCCTTCTCCTCCTTCTACTCCCTTCCTTCCCTGCCCCCTCTTCCTTCTCCTTCCGCTCCTTCCTCCTTTCCCGCCCTCTGTCTTTTGCTGCCCTCTTTCCTACTCTCTCCTCTCTCCTTCCCCTTTCCTTCTCCTTCTCACCTCTTTACCGTCCTTCTCCCTTCTCTTCTTCCCCTTTTCTTCCACCTTTTCCCATCTTCCTCCTTTTCCCTTCCTCCTTCCTCTTCCTCCCCGCTTCCTTCTTCCCTCTCCCCTCTCTTCCTCCTCTCTTTCCCCCTTCCTTAATTGTTTTGAAGGCAGTTCAGAAAGCTACGTCTTTCTTCCTTTCCAATTTTATTTCGAAATTTTATTTGGAAAAATTAAAATAAAATAAAATAAAATGACTTTGCGTAGAAAATGGTGCAGCAAAGTTGGCACAACTTGTCTGACAATGTAAACAAGAGCAGCGTGTGGGTTTGTAGCTTATTCCAAGAAAAATCTAGACAAACAATTCAACTGAAAACTGTGTTTTCAGCCCAGAGCCTGGGGCTTGGTTTAAAAGGGCAGAGCAGGAGGAGGAACCGGTGTCAAAGGTGTACCTGGTCAAAATGACACAGCAAGGCAGAGCAGGGCTGGGATTCCAGCCCTGAGACTCTGCACTCTGGTGTAGCTGGAGATCCCCGTGTCCCTGGGACAGGAGAGGGGCAGAAATTCCCTCCCCAGCTTTTGGGACAGGTCTCAGGAATTCAGTGCACTCACTGAAGCACGGGTGTCCACCTGCTCTCACTTTTGCTGTGGGTTTCTTGGAAAGAAAGGGGCTGTCTAAAGAATTCAATTGACCAACAAGCCCAAGGTGGGAGATTTATCAAACTGAGAGGTCGAGGTTTTCTTACTGAAATGGTTTGTTGGGTTTTTTCCCTTTTCCAGGTGACATACAAATGGCTGAGCTACACCCTGGGTGTCCACGTCAACCTGGCTAAACAGTAGGTGTCACTGCATCCCCCAGAGCCTGGTTAACTCCTTTTAATTCCATGTTAATTCCTGTTTCCATCATCATAATGAGCATATTAAAATGATTCCTCTGGAAATATTTAAAAACCCTGCCTGTCTTCTCAGGCACAGCCAGTTGTGTTACTCTGTGTGCCTGGCTGTGTGCCAGGCTTGCTGGGCAATGATGGCACCAAAAAGTCTCCAGTTCCTCTCTTAGGGGCTTCAGAAATGCCTTTCTGGAGGGGAGGCTTTGGAACAAGCTGCCCAGGGGCTGTGAGACCCACTATTAAATGTATTTACCCTTTGGTTTCTGTAGTTGTTGCACTGGGGTTCTTCACAGTGGCAGAGGAGCAAGAGTCTCAGAAAGATTAAATTAATCCTGGGGAAAACCACTGTGCTTGTGTGACAAGTGTCCACATCAGGCAGGCTTTCCTCTTGGTTTCCAGTGTGGGCTCCGTGGGAGGGGGGCTGCAGGCTCTTTCCTTTCTGGTGGCTAACACTGGTTTCTTTTGTGCAGAATGCTCTATGATTATGTGGAGAGGAAACGGAAGGAAAACTCAGGAGCTCAGCTCCACGTCACCTACCTAGTAGCAGGAAACCTCCTCCAGAATGGCCACGTTGTGAGTGTTTCACTTCTCACAGGTGTCTGTGAGCCCTTTGTTGTGGTGACTCTTCTGCTTTGTCTTGTGATCATGGGGCCAAAAGCTGAGCTGGCTCTTTTTGCAGCAGGAGCTGCAGTGTGCTAGGGCTCCTGGACAGGGACAGAATAAAGGTCACTGTCTGTCCCAGCGTGCACACAGAGGGCAGGGAAGATCAGCTGGTCACACTTTGGGAACACAGCGCTGAATAATCCACCAGGGTTCGCAACTGATCAACTCAGATCCCACTACCCCTCATCTCATCCTCTGCTCTTGTTGGGCAGCAAAGATTACAAAGCCTTGTGGAGGGGCCCTTCTGAGATCAGCTGATCCACGTCCCAGGATCTGCTGTGGCATGGAAGTGTCTGAGGGGTGTTTGGAGGGAGCCTGGAACTCATGTAGCATGGAATAATAGCAAATAGAACAGCAAACGTACAGTTGAAGTTTGTCTTGAACAGTTTTGAAGTTGTATTGTTAATTAAACCACCTTTCTAATCCTGGTAAACAAAAGAAACATTAGTTTATTAACAGTATTTTATATTTAAAGTGCTTCTGCTTATTAAGCAAAGGAATTGCTGCTTAATGCATTAAGCTTGTCAGATTTTCAGGAATATCAACGAAAACTTCAGGCAGATACCCCAGAGGTGTTTAAAAGAAGATGAGAAAATTCAATAGCTGCTCCCCTTTGCCTACAAATTTAAGAACCAAACACTAAATGCCTTTGAAATCCCACTAAGGGTATTTAAATACACAAATATCTATTGCAATATGATCCAGTCTTCTTTTAGGAATAGTAAATCTCAAGGTGTCCTGGCTTTCATTTGTAGTTTGGGAAAAAAACCAACAAACTTTTTTTTTTTTTTTCTCCTAAACAATAAGCTGGTTCACACGCATGAAATATGCTGTCAGTCTCCAAATCTGCCTGAATTGGAAGGGTATTATTTATTGCATTAGTTCTGTGTGATGGAATATATGTATTTAAAGTTGCATGAGTACTGTCACATTTATAGCCCAAGCTTAACAGGTTTTTCCCTCATTTCTTTTGGAAATAACGAGTCCCTTGGCTCAATAAAACTGGCCAAGGGATTGTCAACCAGTACTGTTATATTTAATGTATTTGAAACAAACAGGTGACTTCTGACATAGGAACAAATAATTATTTTGTAACTCTGTCTTACTTGTGTAATTTTAAAATAAGATTACAGTATCACTGGCTGGTTTGGGTTAGGAAGGACTTTTAAAGTTCAAGTCATTCTGATCCCTTGGCACAGTCAGGGAGAGCTGCGGGAGCCCTGCACTGCTGCCTGCTGGCAGTAGGTGTAGCCGGAATGCTGTGGATCCAGCTTCAGCCCTCCTGAAGGGATGGAAATCCCTCTCCAATGCTGCTCCTCGACACTGCACGCTCTTTCCTTGCTGCTTTTTACACTGAGGGCCCAGACTGCAAATCTTTATTTATCCTACCTGCCTTTGTTTTCTTGCCACTTGCTCTTTTGCTGCCTAATTAAAGCAAATTTTTAATCCTGGTAAACAGAAGAAACATAAACTAATTTACAGTATTTTATATTTAAAGTTCTTCAGCTTATTAAGCAAAGGAATTTCTGCTTAATTAATTTATTTTTCCTCATTGCTGCTTGTCAGATTTTCAGGAATGTCATCTAAAACTTCAAGCAGATACCCCAGAGGATTTTAAAAGAAAATGGGAAATTCAGTGTCTGTTCCCCTTTTCCCACAGACAAATTTAAGAACCAAACACTAAATGCCTTTGACATCCCACCAAGTGTTTTTAAAGACACAAGTATCTATTACAATATGATCTGGTCTTCTTTTAGGAGTAGTAAATCTCAAGGTGTCCTGGCTTTTATTTGTAGATTGGAAAAAAACACTAACTTCTTTTTTGTTCTCCTGAATAATAAACTGTTTCACATAGATGGAATATTGTCTTTTAATCTCCAAATCTGCCTGAAATGGAAGGTAATTATTTATTGCATTAGTTCTGTATAATGGGACATATTTAATTAAAGTTGTGCAGGCAGTGTCATGTTTAGAGCCTGAATTTAACAGGATTTTCCCTGATTTCAGACCAGGTCCATGGTATCCGTTTAATACAGAATTAGTGGTGGGGTTTTCGGTCTGTCTCTCTGAATCCTCCCAATATTACCCATAGCCCATTCAATGTCCTGGAGCAGGTATAGACCTTGAAGACTGGCCAGAGAGCACATTTCCAGAAACACTCATTCCTGGTTTTTAAATTAATGCCTCATTTTTCCTGGTGTTTTGCTTCCCTGGTGCCGTGTGTGGGCTGCAGACTGCCGCGTTCACGTGCCCGGGCGGTCCAGGGGCTCCTGGGGCAGGGCTCCAGCACCTGCCCGCTTGCTTTGCTTCTGCTGCACCACTGTTGGGGCTCTGTTTCATCTGTGTCTCATCTCCCAGAGTCAGGAGTGGCAGAGGATAGAGGCTTTCTTCAGGGATATCTGTGCAACTGGAAAGTAGGATGACAGGGCTTTAAAAAGTGATGAGTGTTTAAAGGCGTTGGCAGTGTTCTGTGCTACAATAATCATTAGACTTCCTTATTTAATAACTGAAAATACAAGATTTTAAGATTGTGTTTCTGTTTTTCCAGTGCCACAAGGTTGCAGTAGTGAGGGAGGATAAACTCGAAGGTAAGCAGACCGGGAAAGTCGTGAGGCTTTAACTTTTTGCTTTGAAAGAACAGCAAAATGAGCAAAGCTCAGAACTTGCCATCTGCACGTAAATGCCCAGCCAGGCTCTCGGGGTCAGGTGTGTACTTTTCGTACCAGCTGTTTCTCAGAATTTGGAGTATCTGAGCCAACAGCTGAATACCTTCAGGCTTGTGATTTGAGCCTGATTTTTTTTTTTTTAAATTCTGAACATTTTGTCAGTGATTCAGTGATTCTTTTCCACCTCCCTGCTACTGACAGCAGGGAGACAACAATGCACCACAGTGTCTCACAACAATTGTGAGCCTTCAGGCCCCCAAGAATGCTGAAACTGGTAATTCTGGTTATTGGTTCAATGCAATTGCAGTCATTGTTCCAAGTCCCGAGGGTGTTAAAACGTTCTCCTGGGACATTTACCTCAATTTTGTGAGTGAAAGGTGAAAAAACCCCCATTGCGACACTGCTCCCTGCACTGTCCATTGTCTCACTGTCTTCCCAGCTCTGGTCCTGCTGATGAAATCTTACACACAGAACTGAAACACAACTTTGGGCTCTTCATCACTTCCAAATAACGTCTTTGGCACTTGAGAACTCACTGTGGTATTTGTGACCTTAAGGATCTGTGCTAATGACCTCACTTTGTTTGAAAGGCTTGCGTTGTTGGAAATCTGAAGTGGATTTCTAGCTCAGGCTGTTTTCCTCGGGGTAGGAGATTGTCAGGCAGTGCAACTACTCTGTCATGTTTGTTGAGTTATGTGTGCTGCGTAACAATCCGTTTTGCTGTGGAGGAAAGGGTTGCTCATGGTTTTTGTATTGGAAGGCAGGCCAAAGGTATGACTTATATTTGGAAGAGGCTAAGATTTTTGATGGGAATAGGGCTGCATAGTCTAGGACTGGCCCCAAGAAATGATTACTGTGTGTATTTTTACAGTGCCTAGAAGCTCAGCCTCAGACCAGGACTCTGTGGAAAGAACAATATAAGCAATGAACAAAGAATTCCTAAAAACCAACCCTTGTCTCAGGGGGGGTTGCAGTCTAAGTAGCATAGGAAAGATAAAGTTTTGATTCCAGCAGACTGGTGGGGGTGACACTGTAGGGCTGGACACAGCCCCAGTGGCAGAGAGCCATTCCAGCAGGGCAGAGCAACGACCAGCTACCTTCTGCCTTAGCTTTAGGTACTCAGTCAGATACTCTGGATCCCAAACACTGGGTGCTCTGAAGGTAAACACAGAGAGATCACTCGTAAGTCAGTTGAGCAAGAACTAAGAGTGTGTAGTGGAAAACATGACAGGCTTGTGGAGTTTGTTACCTTGAGTTCTTCATCAGTGAGCGATGGGAGAAGGTGTGGTTAGACTTTTTTATATTCAAGTTTTGCTGTCAAGTAGTCTGTCAGTCTTTCTGCATCCTAAAGGGTGTGCTAACAGAGAGCTTTTCTTCCCCTCTTTTTCCTCAGCAATGAAGTCTAAGCTGTCCACAGTTGCCAGTGTGCACGTGTACAGCATTCAGAAGGCCCTGCTCAAGGACAGCTCCCCCCTCTACAACACCGACTACGACATCGTCAAAACAAACCTGCAGCACTGCAGCAAGTGAGTCCAGGCTCCCTTTCCCTTCCAAAGCACTTCCAGACTGGTGTTGCGCTTCAGTGCTTACTAGATAGGCCTGGATTTTTAGAAAGCGAGGAAAAGATATCCTCAAAATCCTGCCAGACCAGGGCCGAAAGAGCACATTGTGTGATGGTTTTTAAACTGAGCTCACAGTTGGTTCACTTGGTCCTTACTCCAGCAAGGAGACTGTTCCAGTACCTTGCTTGTCTGATGGCTGGAAACGTTTCTCTTTTCCGGGCCACACTTAATCATGACCATTTTAATCCAGTTCTCAGCCACACAGGAAGAGAAAATCGAAACAGGCTGATAAAACCATGAATGATGTGCTCAGCAAAGCATTTTCAGGAGTTTGCTTTCTGTTTTATGAAACTGTGTTTTCATCTTCTGGACTCATCTACTTCTCTGGAGATGTCTCAGAGGAACTCCTTCTCCAGGAGTTGGGCTTTGATCTGTGTGGTTTCACTGGAGTTCAGAATAGGTTGTGATCCCTGAGACGTAGGAGAAGCACACAAAACAGTCCAGGCAGCACGAGTGTCCTTCATGGTGGAGCTGGAGAAGAACTGGGGGGGACTGCAGTCTCCAGGAGTCACTGTCTCTCTCCTGAGCAGCGCCTGGCAGCTGCAGCTTTTCACTTGTGTGTCGTTCCCACCACGACAGCTTCAGCTTGAAGTCATGGGGATGCACAGTGCCATGACCAATCTGGTTTAAAGGGGGATGCCTGAAGGGTGTGTCATAGGAAGAGTATAGAATTTGAAAGGAGAAACGTGGTTGTATCCAAAGTGTTGACCAGAGAGTGGCAGAGAAAATAGAAGCTGTGTGTTTGGGGCATGAGTGTGGATGCCCTGGAAGGTGCTGGATAATCCCTCCTCAGTGGAGCCACGTGCCCTGGGTGTGGCTGTAGTTGCCTTCTGTTTTCTCTTAGGAAGGCAACTGCAGCCACAGTTTGTTTTCTTCCTCTCTGTTTACTCTTAGGCACCCCAGTGTGGTGGTACTTGTGCCTTAGGGATACTTGTATCCTTTGGGATTTAAACATCCTGAAGGTTTAGATAATCCAAGTTCTATCTCTGAAGTCTGTGTGTAAAATCCAGTTTTGAAGCAGGATTTCCCAAGCAAACTAAGAAGAATTGCACCTTCTTCGTTTGTGACCTGGCTGAAGTAAATACAAATTGATCACATTCCCTCTCTCTTGCCATCTGCATGGAGAGTCTTTGACACTTGGGAAAAGATTCCTGCAGGACCTGCAAAAGCCAGAGGTTTAATTATGTGAGGTTTGTAGCAAACAGAACCTCCCTGTCTGTCCAGATATTTCACAGCTCCAGGACAAGGATCTTTATTCTCTTCTGTGTTTCTACGGGACCTGCTTTGTCTGAAGACAGTGCATGGTTAGATGTACAAACTAATACCAATGTCTGGGTTTAATGCCTGTTGCAATTGCCAGCTTCCCAAGCAGAAGCAGCTCCTTGTTTGCAGAGCATACTCCAAGTATTGCCTATTTTTTCAGTGATTATTTAGTGAATTTTGGGTTGAGCCCATAAAGTTATAGTCACACAGCAGCATCAAGGCAAGCTGACTTGGAATGTGGGAAGTTTAGCTGAGCACAGTCAACGCAACTGTTGACAATATTATTTGTGACAATATTATATATTGGAGGGTTGGTGGTGTTCAGAGTAGGAGCTCAAGCTGCTCTGAGAGCTGTAATAACCATGTTAAAAACAGATTGAAAGTATAAAGGAGAGCAAGATTATTTTTCTTCAGTGTCTGCTTTCCTTCCTTTAAAGGTTTGAATGTCAAGAGGTTGCTGCTGCAGCCTTGGAATGCTGTGGAGATGGTGTTGTTTTGTTAATACAGATCCTGATGGGAGCAGGAGCGGACTGTGCACGTGAGCAGTTAATGCTGAGGCACAGAAACGAACTGGCAGAAGGCTGCTTTATTTCTTAGGCAAATAAAAATATGCTGTGTAATTCAGTGGGATGGGAGGCGTGAGTCTGGGCTCTTTTGTGGCATTTCTGTGGGAAATCTGGAAAGCGTCGCCTGTGATTTGCACAGTGGGGAGCAGAGTTCAGCTATTTTTGGGAGCTGCTATTCCTGACTGTCAGTGAGTTGTGCTGTAACTGTGAGCGCATCATTTAGTTCTTGTATCTCCACATCCCCAAACAATCAAGTTTCAGACCATTATAAGCCAAGCTGCTTCATTCTCAGTCTCAGGGAAATGACTTTGTATAGTTAAATCACAATGTCACGGATATTTTCTGAGCCATTTCAATTGTTCACTTTCAGCTGAGATTTGCTTACCTGGCCCAGTGTGGCTGCTTGTTGCAGCAGCTATGGGCTTTGTCAGAGCATCAGAAAGCTGTAAAGGTTTTAGATCCTCACACAGCCATACAACCTCTGCCACAGGCTTTAGAGAGCGTAACCCGTTTAGGAATAAAATGCAGCCTGCTGCCTGTCCAGCCTGAGTGTGGAGCAGGCCCTTTTCCCCCCAGGAAAGCCGCACAGCTCGTTTAACATGTGAATGCTGTGGCTCTTGCTGACAGGTTCAGCTGATCTTTTCATCAGAGGTCTCTTGCTCTGTGCCAGCCTTTCTTTCTTGTCCCATGCACACATTAAATTGCTCTTTTTTCCATAACAGGAGAACGCGGGCCGGAGGAGCAGCGGTGCTCCAGGACGGGGGAGGGCGAGGTGCAGGCAGCAGAGTTGAAAGGGCTAATGGGATTTTTCACTCCGTCACACAGGTTCAGTGCCATCTGCTGTGCTGCCGCTGTGCCCAGGACGCCGCCTGACGCTCCCCGAGCGCCGGCGCCCGCGCAGAGCGCCCAGGGCCAGAGGGATCCCGATGCTGCCGGCGTGGTCAATGGCCACGGGCCCCCGGCTGCCAAGCCCCCCCCACAGCAGCACAGAGGGATCATGGGCATGTTTGCGGCCAAAGCAGCGGCCAAACCCCAGAGCACACCGAAGGAGGCCAAAGCAGAGGCCAAGGAGGCCCCAGGTGTAAGTTACCTCAGACCCCCCGGGTCCGTGGCTTTATCCGCTCGCACACCCCCTCGGTGACCTCAGCCACCCCTGCACCGCTTCTCCTTCTAAGCTCATGTCCCACTGGGAGTGCTCAGTGATCCTTTGTAAGTGTTTAACTGTGTGCAGACTCCTGGGGCAAAACCGCCTCGTGCCATGCTCTCGATCTCTCCACAAAAGTGTTTTTGCCGTACTTTGGCGTTCCCCAAAGAGCCAGATCTCCGGCATAGCTGCTTTATGGAGACAATTGTTCCATTGTCTTCTTCTATCCCAATATACACACCAGCTGAGGATCTTGCTCTCTCCATTGTGCTTAAAAGGATTTGTTTTGAGCAGTGAGTGAAACATGAGAAACCCAGGTCTTAAAAGTATCAAGGTGTTTAAACTTGGTCAGTGAGGGAAGTTTCAGAGCTTGACCTGTGCAAGACTAAATTGTTTATCTTCTGGACTGCTGTTTTTCCAGGACAGGATTATGCTTTCATTTTAATTAGTATAATTGTTTTTAAATCAATGTGGCCAGAAAAATGGGTGTTAAAATGGTAACACTCCCTGTGGATGGCTTGGCCTTTTTATAACAACTGAGTACGCTTCGGTTCCTTCTGATTTTTAAAGGAAGTTTAGAACTGGTGAAGTGTGCGTGTTTTGGGAACTTAAGTGTCTGGTTGCCTTTTATTTGCATGAAAATAAGTTGGATTAGAAGGCTGCACTTTCCTAGGTGGTGTGGGTGTGATTTCTCACTTTGGTGGTTGCATTGGTGCAACAGAGCAGTGATATTTCTTTGCAAACAGCCTAGGTGCCAGAGGAGCTGGAAAAAGCCTTCCTGGTTTGGCCAGTCTCTGTTCTTTCCTCTGTCTGCTGCTGTGAGTTGAGCTGACATCTCAGTTGAGATGGCTTGCAAAAAGAACAGTTAGTTCCTGGGAGTTGACCCTAGTCCCCAGCACTTATTTCAGTAACACTGTCAGCCGTCAGATGGGAACGTGCCCCAGTCAGATCTGAAGGCCTGGCTAAGGAGTCTTGAGTAACTTACTCTGGCCCCTTTGATGCACATGGTGCCTTAGTGAGTATCTTCAGATTCTCCAAAACAGAGAATTTGCTAAATCTGCTGAAATCTAAGGCAGTGGGAACACTTTATTTTGCTTGTCCAGAAGCAGAGCTGTGCATCTTGAGGGCCGGGAGCAATTCCTGTGCTTATTCCTCTCTTTGCTTCCAGGTGTCTGCAGCAAGCAGCAAGCCACCAATTAAGAACAACATCATGAACAACTTCTTTGGAAAAGCTGCTATGAGTAAGTGCTTTTCTGTTTCCAGAGGCCAGCATTGTCAGGGAACAGCCTGTTGTAGTTAAAAACAAACAAACAAAACCCCAAATCTGAGGATTATTTGAAGTCTCTCTTACATTTTTTTTAAATTGTATTTTATTTAAGTTGGGTAGAAATGCAAAAATATTAAGTAGAATCAAGTGTTTTGTACTAGAGCCGTGATGGGAGGCATACAGAAAGGAGCAGAGCTCTTCCTCCACACTGGATTTTCTTTATATCCCCTTTTTCCTTATAGTTTTCCATACTTTCTTCTGCTCTTTTGCACTCAAAGGGGTTAATGTTTTTGCACACAGCTTTTAAAGCAGAAATTAAGAGTTTTCAGTGGAATTTTTCAGACAAAAAGCTTGCTGGAGGGAGATCAATTAAAATGACATATTTGAGCAGACTAACCCAGGAAGGATTTTTAGTGCAGAAGAAATCTGATTTAAAGTGAGTTCTCCTGGCTGGAAGATCAGCTATTGGTGAGATGTTTGCCAAAACCTGTTTTGCAGGGCATGTTAATGGTGCTTGCTTTTCATCACACAGCACTGAGGAGCCCATCGTTAGTTTTAGGGTTAATTTCTTTCTTAAAAACTGAAGGACTGATAAATAGAAAATAAAAATGAGGGGTGGCCTTTTTCTTTGAGCAGAGGTTTAGACTAGGTACCTTGGACTAGATGGCCTCTGCAGTCTGAATTATCCAAGTCTAAAGAAACTATGCTGAAGCTTTTAAATACTGGAATATTGGAAAAGGACTGTGGGACCTTCTTCAAAGATTCCCTTATAGCAGTGAGTACAAGAGGCTTCAAAGAATTTTGAAAGAGAGTAAACAGCAAAGTTCACTTTCTAGCAGACATCTGTCAAAGTTTGCAGGGGACAGTTCCAGCACCGACCAGAGAAGGCACAGCCCTGCTGGGACTCTCTGAGTCCCTGTTTTGGTGAGACTGAGGGAGCTGAGGACACTCTCAGCCTAAGGACAGTCACTGCAATTAACTGGAGTAAATTCTACAGGTCTGAGAAGAGCCCTAGACCAAAGCTGATGTGCTGAAAAGTGACATTCCCTATGACCCAGTAGTGATGGGGGAGGCTCTGTGGATGCGTTTCCATCATTTCCAAAGGGGCTCTCTTCTCTGCTGAGTCCTGTCACATCGAGGAAACTTGTGAGGTGGCTGCAGAGAAGGAGCAAGCTGAGCAGAACTGGAAATGATTATGTGTATGGAAGAGAGGCTGGGATTCCAGGAGTAAGATTTATTCCCTACATGCATCAAAGGTTCCACCATTGCCAGAAAGTCCTGAGTTAACAACAGTGGGGTCCTTGGGCTTTCTGCTGTTGATCGTAAATAAGAGAGCTGTCGTTCCAGTGCCGTTTGCCCTTGCCCAGAGAAGCAGGCAGCCTGTTTTCCCAGAACTCCCAGAAAGGCATTGGCACAATGTTGTGGCCCTGCCAGCAGCCTCTGACCCTGTCTCTATAGGACGCTTATGGTTGGGTTCTTTCTCTCCTTGAACTGAAATTGATGAGAGGGAGGCAGTTTTCTCTTGTTCGGTCTTGGTTGTTTATTCTTCTCTTATCAACATTACATGTATACAAGGAGCTATGTGCACTAAGATAGAAAGGTGCAAAATGGCTAACAAAGATCTTCTTCAAGGTCTTTTATATGTCCATTTACGCAGTTAACAGATGCCAAGTAAATTATTTTTCTTAATGACCCAGCACCTGAGTGCTGCACTGCAGCATCTTCTATCCAATCACCTACTACTACCCAAAAACCCCTAGAAGAAGAAGATGAAGAAAGAAGGACAAGAGACAACACTCTAAATCCTCCATCTTGTCTTCTGTTCTCTAAACTACTTTAACTTTTTCACCCAGTGACTTAAAACTTTCTAATTTACACACTTACATTCCTAGCTTTTCTATTTAACTTTAACAGTTGTTTTCAGGATGTTATATGAAATTCAGTACTTTCTTGGATGTCAGAGCCAGGTATCAGAGATAAGGGCACACTCTCTGTACCTCTGACTCCAACGTGATCCCACGGATGATCTCCTGCCAGTGCCTCCCAGTCCTCTTCCACAGAGTTTTAACTGCTGCAGAACACATGGCCTGATATCAGGAACAGCAGAAACATGGAAAATCACCTGGAAATTTAAGCATGCCCTTCTTTCTCCCATGTCTGTTGCAGCTTGGCCAATCTGGATCCCTAAATACATGATGGGTAGTGTTGTCTGTATTCTTGGTGCACAGAGCTAGCCAGCTGCATTATAAGTTGTCATTCAGACTGAATGCCCAGTGTTTGTTCTTTTTGAATGGTTTATTCACAGATAAACTCAAAGCCAACTCTGTGCCTGAGCAGCCAAAGGAGGAGAAAGAAGCAGTGAAGCCTTCAGTTGCTGTAGCAGAACCAGAGTCATCTCCTAATACTGCAGCAGAGAAACCTGGGAAGAAAACAGAGTCTGCTAAAATTCAGCAAAAGGACAAGAAAAGGTGGGTCATGCCTTTCGGGGTCCCTGTGAACCTGTCTGGGGACAGCCTGCATGGAGCTGGCTGGTCATACAATGCTGGCTCACCTCCTGTTTCCATCTACTAAATTGTGTTAAACATGACTAAAATTATCTCTCAGGATTTTTTCCTGGTGTTCCTTTTCCATTTGCTGCTGTAGGTGCCTCAGGGCCGTTGGTGCCATTGCATATGGGACGGGACACGGCCCAGGTTGTCCTCAGTGGGAAGGGATGACTTTCCATGAGACAACCTCCCACTGTGAGCAGCCAGGGGAGAGACCCCGCAGGCAGCTTGGGGAGGGCTGGCAGGAGCACCTGTCCTGCAGGGAAGGTGGGATATTCCCAAGCTTGTATGTACACAACTTGCAGCACAAAGTTGTGCTTGTTGATCTCCATAGCTCATGTACGGCTGCTTTCAATGCCACTGGTTTACTTTGGGCTGAGGCTCCAAGTTAATTTTAAGTTCAGCCCTTTGTGTTTAATCCAACCCAAACCGACAAAGAATCACTACAGTCTGATGGCTCTCTGGTGGCCTATGAGTAATTAATTGGTGGTCTCAATCCATTTCTAACTGAATAGGTAAGCACACCACCCAGCCCACCATCGCAGTTAGCACTAACTGCTTGTCTCATTGATAGCCTTGTCCAAGAAGCCAAGGGCCCGGAGGTGTTGGCAGCGTGGAGTTGGGAAGGCCACTTGGGCTGTCCCAGCTCTTTGAGGATACGTGGGCCTTTAGCCTCCAGGCTTGTTCATCTGACACGTCTCGCCAACATTAAAAAGAAAGAAGCTATTTTATTTTTCCAGTAGTCTTTAAAAATGGCTCCAGGATTCTGAGACACTACCTCATAGTCAGTCAGTGGCAAGCAGTCTGTCAAAAGAGCTTCTGAGTGATGCTTTTGGGGACATTGGGAGCCTGAGCTAAAGAGACAAGATCAGAAACACGCTCTTGCCAGGCTGCTGTGGCCAAGCGAGGTGAGGTACTGGGCTGAAATGCAGAGGGGCTAAAGAAATCCTCCTTGTTCTGGACAGCTGGATACAGGGAAGGATGAGAGGCCTGGAAATGCTCGTGCACCTATGCTCGGGTAGTGAGTGCAGAGTATGCAATGCTCATGTTTTTAAGAGGCATTTGATTTCCTTCCATGAGGAATGTTCTCGTCCAAATGCTTTCATGCACACATGAGAGATAATGGGTGTTCGTTCCCTTTTTTTTTCCCCTTTCATTTTTGTGGCAGTAAAATGAAGAGAGCAGATAGGTCAGATGACGAGGACGAAAGAGATCCGGAAAGTGTCAAGAAAAAGAGGAAGAGAATCAAACAACTTCAGTCTGACAGCAGTGATGAAGAAGGTAACAAGATCTGTAGACAATCAGGCATGTGGGTCAGGGGCCTGATTTCCAAAACATTACTCTCCAAATCTGTTGGTCAGTGATTGAGGGAATAGTTTGAAGGACTAAAGGTCATGGAAATGGCTGTAGCCTGGGCTTTCCAGTTATCTTTGTGCTGCAAGCACTTGGGCATAGGGTTGAGATGTCTCAAAACAAAGATTCAGTCTTTGTTTTAGCTTAGCTCAGACCTGGCTGTCTCCTCACCAAGTGTGCTGCCAGTGCCACTGATGTGTGGGAAGGAGGTTCCCAAATCTCTTGTGAAAGATAGTGCGCCTTCCAGAGCCGTAGGGCTGGTCAGAACCAGTTTGTGTGGGGAGGAAACACAAATGGCCTCCCTCTCCTCACAGGGTCATTTTTAGTATCTTTATTCTGTTTATTCATAGAAAGGGTTTGGAAGACAGTGTTGGAAGCAAGACATCCAAAAAGAAAGGAGATGATAGGGAAGCTGGAGGCAAAGCAGTTGAGCCGTATCCGATGCGACTCTGCGTCTCCTCGGTGGCTGTGACAGGAGTGGGGTGCCCAGAACATTGCAAGATTTGGGCTTATAATGAGGAACAGCAGGCCTGGATCCCAAAGAATTTGGATAACTGAGGTGACAAATGCCGTTCAATATAGATAACTGGGAAATAAATTGGATTTGAGCTTGGGAGTACATACTAAATGGAACAGTCATCCAGCAAGCTGCTCTGGAAAGGAACTTGGGGATCCTTATGGATGAGTAATTGAAACCACCAGTTTGGTGTAGAGCTCCAGTAAAAGAAGGTGAAACAGCAAATGGGGTGTACTGGTGAGGAGGTGCAGTCCCTCAGGAGAGCCAGAGCTGATTCCTCATTTAGTGTGGCTGACACATGGGCACCAGCTGGGACATGAGGAAAATCTGCAGTGCCAGGGAGAGGTGGCTGCTGTTGGTACTGCTTTGCAGTATCCGTGCCACCTCTGGGCCTGTTTTCATAGTTTCCCTGCTGCCCACATAATTTCAAATGATCTTTGTCATCAGGTATGTATCACTTCTTAGACTTTTCCACAGGATGATAAATCTCTCAAGAAGCTGTTCTTCATGATCAGCCTTAATTCTGTCACATTCCAGTATGAAGCTCCTTGTTTGGCTATAAAATATATATATATATATGTATACATATATGCCCACACTCTTTTGTATTTATTTCTTTAAATGTTTGTTTTTCCATTTCCTCATCATCCCCTACTGACAAGCTGAGGTTGTTTAGCTCTGAGGAGAGAGTTTTGAAATCAGCCCATCCTTTCTCTTAGAGGCCTTTGGTCCTGTTGCTTGCCCTTTTAAATCCAACCAGATGAATGAAGATATATTTGAATTGTTTGGAATATTTCTAATTAATTACCAAACTGGTAATATTATATTTTGTATTGAAGTAGAAGACTGTGAGTTGGATGGAAAAAACAATATATATATATATATATATATGTATATACACTGCAGCTGGACTTCAAGAGCATCTGTTCTTGGAAAGGTTGGAAACAGGTTTCTGCAGAGAGCAGGGGCAACTTCAATCAACAGCATCAGTGAGCAAAATGGGGCCTGGAGTGACAGGCACACTTAGGAAGGTTTTGTGGGTGTGAAACTCAGCCTGCATGGCTGATGTGAAGCACTTATGGGCAATTCCTTGTCAGGCCAGGTCTCCTGCCTAGTTCTATATTAGTCTGCTCTTGATGTACTAAAAGTAGCTCTAAATAAGCTCTCCTTACACCAGCATCAGCACATTGTACCACACTGGAAATACAGAGAGGGCATAAGGCACAATCCTCTCCATTTAAATGATTTTTCATTAAAAAATTATATTGGTATGAGGGTTCCTTAGTCACTGCGGGTTGTTTTGCTTCCAGTGCCAGGATAAACTCCACAAATGTGCCCACAGAGGACAGGAGGTTTGGCAGCTTCAGCTGTACCAACACAGGCAGCGTTTCGCAGTGTTGACAAGTGTTTTACAGCCACTTTGGAGGGTGATTTCAGTGGCACTGTGACCTACAAACTCCGTGGGTTTTGGAGAGCCACAGCAGAAGCACTAAAGCTTCTCACAGTTTTTCCAGGCAGGGTCAGAGCAAACCGAACAAAGCCAGGATTTACATCTTTGGTCCATCCAGTTGCCCAACTTGTATCCATTTCATGCAGCTGTTGCTGTTGAGCAAACTGTGGGCAGCAGCTAGTGGTTGACTCAGGAGTTATCACATGTCAGAGGGCTGTGTTGGCTAGAAGAGGATAATAAAGTAATAAAACAACTTGATAGTAGTTCTGAACACTCTGACGTGGGGAGAAGGTGCCTTCTGCCTGCCAAAAGCTGGGGAAATTCTTTGAAGGAAGTTGAAAAAAGCCTGAATTTCCCCCAAGGAATCTAGTGCAGCTGGCACACTCACGATGCCTTCAGCAGCCTCTGCTTGAGCACGGCAGAGGCTTTTCACCAGGCTGGCTTTCAGCCCTCTTAGCTTGTCCTCTCCTGAAGATATTTTCAGAGGGCTGAGGCCAGGCTGGGCAGGGGTAGCGCAGGTTTGGGGCTGGGTATTCTCTGGAGGCCTCAGCCCGGGGTTGCCGTGAGGCTGGGATAAACACTGAGTGTTGGGATAAACACTTGCAGCCCCTCGGCCACCCCAGCGCCTGCAGCTGGGAGCAGAGCCCATCTGGCTCTGTCCTGCGGCCCTGCCAGCCCCAGCCCTCCGCAGCAAGGAGAAAGTTATCCCACCCTGTTTGCATTCCCGTGCCTCGCTCTCGGCAGTCGGGAGGCCAAGGAATGCCATTTCTCCCTGGCGCTGGCAGCCGCGCTGGAGCCCTGGGTAACCTGCGGAGGTCAGCTGGCCGCGCTCCCGGCAGCGCCGTAACTCCTCGCTGACCCGATCCCCCGGGACAGCTCCGGATCGCGGCTGCCAGCAGGGCTGCGAGCAGGAGCCGGGCAGGCCCCAGCCACATCCATGTCCTGCTGAAGCAATAGGTCACAGGAGCGCTTGCTCCCCCACATCCCAGGGCTTGCGTGGCAGCGTTTCTCACTTGGAGCTCCTGGAGCTCTGTCCCCCTGCCAGCCCCACGGGAGGGTGACCCTGCCTTGCTCGTTGGTCTAAAGCCCTGCTTGTCTCACTTTGATGTTGCTGGTAGAGGCTCCAGAGCTCACTTTGCTCCGTACAAATGTGTGAGGGTGTCCTTGACTGCTTTGATCGGTCCTGGCATTGACTGGAGTCTGTTGAACCCAGAGGAGAGCAAGGAGATGAAACAGTGAGAGAATAAGCTTCGTTTTTTGCAGTGGTTTGGATTTTTGTGGGATTTTTTTTGGTTTTGTTTTTGGTTTTTTTTCAAATTAAAGTTTGAGATGTCCCTTAACAATCTTCTAGGATGTGTGATAGTGTATTGCACTTTGTTCTCGGGTTATGCTAATAACATGGATTGTTTGGGATGTGTAACACCACCAGTGAAGCAACAACTGTTTTACTACACCCTGTCTCTTTTAATTTCTAAACAAATCAGAGTCACTCTCTTTAACAAGTAAGTGAAGTGTATAGCTAAAACCTGCCAGTTCCTGTGCCTGGTTTTAAAGTTTCCCTTGGTGGAACTTTTTTTGTCTTACCAAAAATCCCCAGTACACTTCTCCCCTCCCGTCCCATCCCCTCCCATCCCCTCCCGTCCCGTCTCATCCCCCTTTCGGGAATCTCAGTGTGGAGTGTTACACCCGCGTGCCATCAAGGTGTTCTTCCCAGCAGATGTCCCACTGTCTCCCACAGCCAAGGAAGTGAGAGCTCCTTCTCCACCACCTGTACCTGCTCTGAAAACTGAACTGGAGCCTGCATCCATGGAGGTGAGAGCAGATTAGGGTGACTAGCTGCCAGAAATGAACTCCTGGTTTCTCACAATGCTGCAATGTCCTCCAGGTGTCAGCTGCAGGGAGGAAGAGGAAGCGGAAGCGTGTACTGAAATCCAAGATGTTTATTGATGAGGAGGAAGGCTGCATGGGTAAGACTGGCTGTGCCCTACACTCACTGCAGCTCACTTTATTGGCCAATTTAACAGGCCAGCCTCTCCCAGGCTTTGAAAGAGGTTCACAAAATCACTTAGTTATCCCACTTGGAACTCCTGCTCCCAGACTGAGGTAACTGTGCCTCTGGTGAAGGCCTGGGTAGGGAGTCAGAGCTGTAGCTAAATCCTTACCCTTTTTGATTATTCACTGATTTTTCCTTCAGTTCTTTTCCCTTTCTTCCTGCCATCGTGATTACCACCTTCATTTAATCTCATCTCCAAAGCTGCAAGGTTTTAAATATGGTAGAGAAAGGGGTTTAGGGTTTGGGATAAATTCTGGCTGAGATAACTTTGTTGGGTTTTGTTTTGTTTTTTTTCTTTTGAGGATAAATCCAGAGCTGTGCAGAACTTGATTATATGTTAAAAGAATTTACAGTATCCCAGATAAACAGGGAATAAGTTGGGGCTTAAATACTTCATAGGGTTTTTGTTTCTGATAAGCGTGACTGCTTTCAGAAGGCAACAGAGTCCCTACAGAGGTCCTGAGAGCCAGAGGCTTTGAATTCCAGCCTAGCTGGACTCTGCTTCCTCCTGTGACCTGGAGAAAGCTGTGTAACACCACTGTATTTGTTTCCTCCTTGTCCTGACGTTGAAGTAGAGATGCAAACGTTCAGATTATGTTAATGTGGGTTTTGGGGGTTTTTTTTGAGGCTTTAAACACTTAAGAGTGTGGAATGTGTTCTTTGTAATGCTGTCTCCATTGTATGGGATGCTTTCATTCTCCAGCCTGACTGGGCTGAGGAGATGCCAGTGGAGCTCAGCTGGTGCTGGGGAGGATGTGGTGCTGTTGTACAGGTCTGTCGTGGTGCTGGGCATGGAGAGCCTTGGGCATTCCTGGCCCAGTTCCGGAGCTGCCTGGCCCAGACTCAGCCTGTGTCTGTTTGCACCTGTCTGCAGAGCTGCATTTTCTGTTTCCTATTAACTCCTTTAAAGAAACACAAAGCTGTAGCACTCAGCAGCTAGCTGCACTGGGACTGAGATCCCAAGTACTGCATTCTTGTCCAAGAATTGGCCTTGCACAGTTATCAACAGTTTTGGCTGGTTACCTTATGGGGTGTTTTGCTCTCCCATCCCAGATAGAGCCATTAAAACACTTGGAAGGAAAATGGAACAAAATAGCTTTAGATGGGGAGTTGAGTTGTACAAACTCTGCATCCAAACTTCAAGAATATCTCCTCCAGGTTCACCTGGGAATATTGCCTTTCTTTCTCTGCCCTTCACCCCCACAGGATTTCGTAGTCCCTTGGAAAATCCAGACTCCCAGCTTTACAGTTTATATGCATTTATGAAAAGGGAGTGCAAGGCCCTGTTGTGCCCTTGGGAGACAGATCCTGTGGGATGGAGAGAGGGATGGAGCTGGGATACTGAGGAACTGGGTGGGGAGGAGATGCTGTTTTCTCTACTACAAATCCTCCAGCCTGTTGTGCAGGACTTGCTGTCTGGTTATTGTCCAGTTTCTCTCCTGTCTTCCATTCCCCACCTTTTCCATGCACAGGCCTAATAATTCAAAGGCTAAGTAACTTGCAAATCTCCCAGGCTAGTGTAAATTTTAGTTATTCTTTGAAATACAGGGTTTTTTTCCTCCTCTCCTGCTGTTGTTTTGTTTTTAGACCAACACTAGGTTTTAAGAGATGTTAACTCCTAACATATCCTAACGTATCCTGGTATGAGGCTGTACTTTATATTTCTCCACAATTATAAGTGATGGTTTTCACAATAGCTGCAACAGCAAGGAATTGGTGTCAAAAAGCAAAAGTAATTTAGGGATTAGCCCTGAGGGAAATTGAGCAATTAAAGTGTGTGTGGAGTTAAGGACAAGACACATTCCTAGGCATCAACAGAAATCCATGGATTGAGGGCCTGCTCTTAGGCTCCAGTAAAGGTGAATTATTGAGGTTTAAGTCTGTGTGTTTCTACCTTGCACTTTCTAAAGCTTCAAAGGGCTCACGTGGGCTTGGAGATTGGAATATCCACGTGTGCATTGGAGGGAAATTTGTGTTACAGCATTTTAGAGCTCCCATCATTTCATCCACTCTGATTTAGTGAGTCTGGCTGTGAGTGGGGCATCAGTAACCTGTGCACCCATAGGTACTGCAAATCCAGACTTCTGAAGTTCAGCTGAGATTGCAGCCAAAGAAAGTTGATCTAAGCTGGGTTACTGCAATTGGAGGGGGTTAACTGCATGCTTTGGGGGTTCCCAGCGGTTCCTGACAGGGCTGACAGCAGGATAAGGTTTTTGAGTTCACCCAGTGGACTGTGGATGCTGCACCCAGAAAATCCTGTTGCCTCTGAAGGGAGATTGCTTGGTTTGCAGTCCCTGCTTGAGGTTCTGCTAGTGCTGCCTAGGAGGATTTCATAGCATTCCTCTTCCCAGTCTCTGGTGACGTAGGAAACCTTATTTAACTTGATGCATTAATACAAGTGAAAGCCAGTTTCCCAGAATGAGGGGAAGTTAAGACATCTGTTTAAAAGAATACAGTCACTAAAGAAAAATGGCTTACTAGAAGAATCCCAGAGCACTGCTGGGAAAGCTGATATAACAACATGTACTGGGGTCTGACGATGGCTTTCATCAGTGGAGCTGACTCCAGTGTAATTTCCGTGAGCGTTGTTTTATATCCCTGGGCTTTCCATCGCCGGACGCTGACAGCAGTGAGCTGGCAATCCCCTTCAGGCAGAGTCCCTGGCTGCAGACACGGCTTTGGGTTGATTTTTTATAAAGGATTTCTTTATGTTTGCCCTGCTTGGCCACCTCTGTGGAAAGAAGCTGCCCCAAAGGGTTTGTGCCCCTTGAGATGAGCGACGTCTGCTTTGCTCTTTCCTGACTGTTCAATGTGCTGGTGAGGGCAGCTTGGGGATATCTCTAGGTTGTCTTGCCTGGATTTCTGGACAATCTGATTGCTTTGGCCCCTGTGGAAATCAGACCAAGTCAGAATGGTGGAGTTTAGCCATAAAATAGACATTCCATTGTCGAATGCTAAACCACTGATTCTGATCTCCTTCAGATTCATCACTTTCTGATGGCTGCTTGTCAGCCTTTGCCATATGAATTAGAATCTGAGGATCGCTGCGGTTGGAAAAGCCCTCTAAGGCCATTGACTCCAGCTGTTCCCCCAGCACTGCCAGGGCAGCACTGGCCCATGTCCCCAAGTGCCCCACTGCACGGCTTTTAAATCCCTGCAGGGATGAGGACTCCACCACTGCCCTGGGCAGCTGTGCCAGGGCTGGACAGCCCTTTTAGGGAAGGAATTTTCCCTAATACCCAACCTAAAGCTCCCCTGGCACAACTTGAGGCCATTTCCTACTGCTTAACCTTGAGCAATGGACTTAATTCCTGTGTCTGACATGTGCTCCTTGAACCCAAAACGTTCCTTTCCAGGAGTGCAATGGGAAGGCTGCAATGGGAAGGTCTTTGGTTTAAAGATGGCTTAACCATCATCATCCTCTGCTCCCTTCCCTCTTCTTCCCACCAGTGACTGAGAAGGTTTACGAGAGCGAATCCTGCACAGACAGCGAGGATGAATTCCCCAAGCCCAAGGCACCAGCTCCACACAAACAGCCTGTGCTGCTCACAAAGAGGGAGCCAAAGGAAGAAAGGAAGAACCTGAAGAAAGGGGCAGCTCCTGCCAACAGAGCCAACAAACAGGTCTCCATCATGGGCTTTTTCCAGAAGAAATGAACTGGGTCTATCTCCCAGTGCCCTTGGCAGCTTGGGAGTGTTGCTCCTTTTTTGTGTGGCTGTCTGCAAGCTGCTGCTGCTTGTGGGAGGCCAACATGCAACCCCTGGTTACGCAAGGTGTCCTGCTTACTGTGTAAGGAAGCCCTCTGGACTAGATTTTGTATCAGAGAAAAGTTTTTATTTGTTACTGCAATAATTTCAGTCATCTTCACTAAGCAGTGTGGGAACTGCCGGCTAAAAGCAACATTTAGAGGAGCTCTTGAAAGACTGTTAAATCTGTTCACGTGAAATTGTATTTTTGGTGCTAAGTTAGGAGAGGAATTGTGGAGTTTTCCTCCCCTCTTTGTACACCCTCAACTCTTCAGACTGATCCAGATGTTCACATTGGGTAGAAGCTGTAATGCAGCAGGTCTTCAGGCACAGACAGAAATACTGAACATCTGCTTCAGCTTTAACTGAATGAAGTGTACTTCATTTCCCCCCTAAGACTGGTAAATAGTTTTTGCTCTGCCTTTTATAATCTTTTTTTGGACAAAGCAGTGCATATGAAATTCTCTTACTCTTTTCTTCCTTGAACATATCCTCTTAACTTGCTCAGATGCCTAATTATAGACTGGGACACTGTTGGTGTTTTGTCTTTACAAAAACATCCTTGAGGCTTCCCACCCAATTGGCTCTGGAGTTATTGGGGGAAGGCTTTGCTGTTATTGGGAAAGAAGTGAATCTTTATCCTTGGAGGCCAGTGAGTCAGAGGGAAGGGTGATTAGAGGGCACTGCTGATAACACCAGGGGGGTACCAGGAACAGGGTGTGCTGCATTGCGGGGTTCATAGGTTTTGGGTTGCCTGAAGGGTTTTTTTACAGGCATGAACCAGACAAGAGAAGAGTTTTTCCTTGGACATCTCATCATCTGCCTGCTGAAGGAGGTGTGTCACACAGCACATGGTCCTGAGGAGCCTGTTATGGGAGGGGAATAAAGCACACCAATCCTGTTAACCAGAAAGGAGCTGTTGGTCTGGGCCTCCTGCTCAGCTCTGAGGCTGACAGCCAGATGGAAAAGATTTTTACATCTTTTACAGGCTGGTGAGTGCTCCCAGATAGGGGCTGGTGTCGTCAGTGGTTGGTTGAGAGGAGCTGCTGCACACCAGCAGCATCACTGGGTTTGTGCCTGTGCTGTGGCCTGGGAAGAGAATGAACAACCATATTCTGGTTTAATGAAGGAAGTTTAACTGTTGAGAGAAAAACCCACCCTGCTGTAGTGGTTCTGTTGTTCTTGGTAGAGTTGAGGGGGTATTTTTAAAGGTGACAGTAACAAATCCCATTAAACATGGATTTTTTTTAATTTTTTTTTCATTTTTCCTTATTCATTAAATATAATGTGTCAAATCCTGATTTCCAAGGGTTGTTGTGATATTTGACTGTGTGGAAGTCAAAGACATTTCTCTGTTGAAGTGGGTAAAGATTTCATCCATCAAAACCAGGGCTGGAAGCTTTCAACTGAATGTTTTAGGGCATCTGAAGCCTCAAAGTACCAGGATTTGTATTGAATTTGGATCCCCAGAGCATCATTCCTGTGGCAGAGGGACGGGACGGGGTGTGCTGGTTCTCCTGCTCCTCACCTCTGCCGTGGTCTCGCTGGAGCTCCCGGCTCCACCCCGACTCCTGTAACCAGATCGACGTCATACAGCACTTCCTCAGGAAAATGACTTAATGTCTGCAGGAGCAGGACCCGGGAGAACTTCAGACTTCCAAAAATCATGATCTCATACTCCTCACTCCCGTACTCCATGGGCTGCCAGCCCCAGGGGGGCTTCAGGTCCCTGGATGCCCCCTTGGCCAAGGTTGGAGTGTCCCCAGGTGGTGCCTGGAGCAAGGAATTGGGGCTGGAGAGAGGGAGAAGGTTCTCCTGTGGGTGGGAGTCACTCCTTGGGCACCCAGGGGCTGGAGGGGGAAAAATGTCCATAGAGCACATCTCCTGCCTTAGGACATGGTACTGGTGGGGCTCAGGGTCTAAAGGCTCCTCCTGGAGATGCAGAGGTCTTTATACCTGTGCATGTGTCATTTATAGCTGGAGATCCAGATCCCAGGGGGATCTGCTCTACCTCTTCCCCCTGTATCTCCCTTCCCACCACATTTACACCCTCGGAAGAGCCTCAGAAGAGGCAGTGGGGGAGGTTCATTCAATGAAATGCAGTTAATAGTGTTTCTTTCCTCCCTAACAACCTTATTTCAGGCAGAGGAATCTCCATCCTCGTTTTCCAGGTGCACTGAGGAGTTGCACTGTCAGACGCTCCATGCTAGAGCTGTTGCACTGGGCTCTTGTCGGACATGGTGCTTCTGAGACAGCAGCCCCTGGGAAGGGGTTGGAAGTGCTGCTCTGAGGGATGCAAAAGCCTCATCCCTTGCTCGGGAGACAGGCGAGCTGATGGGTAAAGCCCTCCTTCCCCCGGGGCAGGGCGTGCTCACAGAATCCCTCCCGCTCGGGCAGTTCGGAGCTAAGAGGGGGGATCCGAGCACTATGGCCGGGCTGGGTGGGAGGGTGTCCCGGCAGCCTGCTGGAATTGTTTTGCTCTCCCGACAGGCGATGCCAGCTCGGCCGCAGACACGGGAGCAGGGAGCAGAAGGGCCTTATAAGGAAGCAAAACGAGGCTCAGCCATTCCGAGGGCCGGCGGGACCTGCCGGGGCCGTGTCTCAGCGCGGGGACCGCGGAACCAGAGTCCAGTACCTTGGGAAAGCCATCGAGTCCCAGCTGTGCCCGATCCCCACCCTGTCCCCAGCACAGAGCACTGAGAGCCACCTCCAGGGATGGGCACTCCAAACCTCCCTGAACATCCTTTCCATGGAGGAATTCCTCCTGATGCCCAACCTGAGCCTCCCCTGGCCCAGCCTGAGGCCATTCCCTCTCCTGTCCCTGTTCCCCTCTGGCTGTCCCCTCCTGGCAGGGAGTTGTGCAGAGCCAGAAGGGCCCCCTGAGCCTCCTTTTCTCCAGGCTGAGCCCCTTTCCCAGCTCCCTCAGCCTCTCCTGGGGCTCCAGCCCCTTCCCCAGCTCCATTCCCTGCCCTGGACACGCTCTAGCCCCTGCAGGTCTCTCTTGTCAGGAGGGTCCCAGAGCTGCCCCCCCTCACTGGAGGTGCCCCAGCACAGCCCAGGGCCTTTGGCCTCTTGCTCACCTGGGCCCACCTGGGGTCATGTCCAGCCTCTGGCACCCTTACCCCCAGGACCTTTTCCAGCATTCCAGCCACTCTGCCCCAGCCTGGAGCGCTGCCTGATTCTCCCTGTCTGGGGAATGTGGTGTGCATGAGGTGCGGGTGCTCCTGCCCAGGTGGGGCCAAAGGATAAGCACGAGGGCACGGCCACTGCCAGGGCCAACCCAGGGGCAGAGAGGAGGAGGGAGCTGCAAAGCCAGCAGTGGAAAGGCATCTGAGATTTTGAAGATGGCTTTTCCACATCCTTCCTCCCACGATGGGTGGGATCCATGTGCAGTAGCCAAGCATCCCATCCCACGAGGGCACCAGGGCTGTGATGCTGGGGAAGATAAGCCATCCTGCCTGGGTGCTAAGCATCACCCCCAGGAACTGAGCATCACCCCCAGGAGCAGAACATCCCGCCTTGGGGCCGGGCATCCCCTTGGATGTGCACCTCCTTCCCATGGGGCTGGTGATCCCAGCTGAGCATCCTCTCTCGGGGCTGAGCAGCCCCCTGGCACGGAGCCCTGCAGCCTAACGCAATCCCTCATCTCCCTGTGGCCACATCCCCGGCTCCTTGTCCCTCTCTGTGCCCGTCCCCAGGAGCATCCCCGGAGCCGCAGCTCCCGAGCCTCCCGGCACGTCCCGGCGTTGTTTATTCCTCCCGTCCCGCCGCGTCGCTTCACCCCAGCGCTTCCTGGGCTGGTGTCTGAAAATAGATATTTTTAACCTTTTAAAAATAGAAAGTCTCGCAGAACAGCAGCTCCTGTTTTTCCATTCCCTTCTCATTTCATCTCAGGGCGACGGAACCCGAGCCGAGCCACGCCGGGGGTGGCGTGAAGGCGGCCCCGTAAACAGGCTCCTGCAAAAGGGGCACTGGGGAAAACACACGTGTGCCTTGAGAACGAAAAGAAAGGGAAGAAAGAGAAGGAAAGAAAAAAAAGCGACTAGAAAGGCCAGCCACTTTTCGCACGGAGCCTTATTTGGTATGTTCATGAAAAGTTATATCTTCACACTGTAAAAAATGCCACTTATTACTCATGCTTTACTAGGTAAGTGTATTTTCCTTGGCAGCAAGTGCTCTGGGGTTTTTTTCTCACTTCACTACTCCCGTACAAACTATTTCGAAGGTTTCATTAGTTTCTCCATCAGAACTGGCGCTGCTGCCGCTGTCTGAGGCTGTTAAAGCGAGACACAGCCGCTGTTTGTTCGGGACGTTCTCGGCCCTACCTGCGGGACTGTAAAACCCCAGCTCGGCTGTGCGGGGCTCACAGGGCGCCCTTTCAGCCCCGTCCCCGCTGTCACCGTGCGGGTGTCGCTGAGGACACCGCCCTGTGCCGTGTCACCGAGCGGGGCTGCCACCCCGTCCATGCCCCGCTCCTCGCAGGTGTCACCCCGTCCCCTTGGAGCGCATCGATGTCACCCTTTCTTCACGACCGCTGTGGAAAGGGGGATGTCACCCTGTCCTGTTGTTGCTGCAGGCGATGTCGCGATGTCCCTGCACCCCTCCTAGCCCGGAGTGGGGACAGCGAGCGGTGGCACAGCCCCGTGCCCGTCCTGGCGGCCACCACCGCCCCCGGGCCGCCTGGCAGCGCTTCCCAGCCGCTCTAAAAGCCAGCTTTGTATTTTACAGCCAGGCCCTCGCTTGGCACACGATTTTAATTAGAGTCTGGTTACACGGCTCGGCAGATGTGGAATGTATTTCTTAGCCCAGGTGGAATAAATCTATTGCCATAAAAACCAACCCCCCTGTTATTAAATTCTCCCTTCTAAATAGCCCAGTATTGAGATGCACAACCCCCCGGCCCCCCCGCCCGCTCCCCCTCAATGCAAACCCTTTTCTAAGTGCTTAATGAGCTTTAATTTTATTATATTCCCTGCCCGTATGGAACCGGCTTCTGGTCCTGGCGCAGGTTCCCGGCTACCGGCCCCTGTGCGAGGGGTGCGGGGACTGGGCAGCTCCATGGCCGGGGGGTTCGGGGCTGTCCTTGCAGCAGCAAAGCTCAGCTCAGGGACCGTGGTGTGGTCCCCGGTGGGACGTGCCCACAGTCCCCAGAGACAGGGCCGACAGTCCCGTGCCCACAGTGCCGACAGGGACGTGCCTGGGGACTGGTCCCCGCAGCTTGGAGAGCTGCTGTGGGGGCAGCCCAGGGACAGCCCTGCCCTTGGCAGGGTCCTTTGATGTCCCAGGAGATGCGCAGAGGGTCTGGCTCGGTGCCAAGGCCCGAGGCGACGGGGTGACATCGCCGGGATGTCACCAGAGCTCCAGCCCTCGCTGGAAAAGGGGCTAAACGAGGGGCCCGACCCAGCCGGGGCTGGGGCACTGCACCCCTTTCCCCAGGGAATTCCGCAGGGTGCAGCCCGAGGAAGGCGAACCTCCTCACCCACACTCCCCTCCATCAGTCTGAGCAGCGCCTGGACCAGTGGCTGGCAACTTCAAAACTCACTACAGCAGGAAAAAACCACCCAGGAGGCAGCATCTGCTTCCCAAGATCCCATCGCTCCCAGCAGGGACCGCGGGCTGGAGAGGGGAGCAGACTCTGCCCTGCTGGCGCCGAAACAAGGACTGGAGCCCAGGTCAAACCTGGAGAGCTTTGTGACCCATCACAACCCTCTGTTGAGCCTCTCAAAAAGCTCCAGAAACAAAAACTGAAACAATCAAGGAGAGGGGAAAAAGAGGAGGACATGGGACAGGAGCATGCACAGAACCCATCCCATAGGATCACTGGGATGTCATTTCCCACAAGTCTTCCAGGGACATCCCCCCCTGCACCATCCCTAACCACAATGTTTGAAGAACAAAATCCCAGGGATTTTTGCTTGCAAGAGGTTCCTCCTCCCTCCCCGTACCTTGGGGAAAGGGAATAAGACCACAGGCCCTGCAAGCAGCAGAGCCTGAGCCCTTCCCACCAATTCCCAGCTGGGAGACTTGGCTATGGGCTCCCCCAGGACTTTTCCCCCAGCTGGCCTCTCCTCTGGCCTGCTGGCTGGGAATTTGCAACCACTTCTGTGCCAAGGAGCTGCAGATGACGTTATCCCTCCTCCCCAGACCAGGTGTGGGGAGCACGGCTGCTCCCTGGGGGTGAAGAGCGCCGGGGGGTGAGGGACCATCCCCACCATGGACAGCGACCCCCAGGCTTGGGGAGAGCATCACCCAAGGCTTGTCTTGGAGCCCCATGCAGGGATCAGGCTACTCTGCTGCTGGAATCTCCAGAGGAAAGAGCCAGAGCTGAGCTATGTCCCACCTCTCAGCATTCCTGCACATGCAGCCCACCATCTGTTTGTCCCAGGAGGCAGCAACAAATCCCTTGGGGTGAGCCCGCAGCCAAGGCAACCCAGCCATCCCCATCCCAACCTGCACATGTGCTGCCTGCCCAAGGAAGAGAGGGAAAGCCTAGCTTTTGTGTCAGGGGAAAATGATCTCACAGAGGAAAATGACCAACTAGAAAGGGTTAAAGTGCCGTTTCAAAGGCAAAACCTTCCTCAAAATCCTTTTGGATTAATTAGGGTTAACCCTGGCCTTGCCAACCTGAAGGACAAAATTCCTCGGATACCAGTGTGTCCCAATTTGCATCAGAGCTGCTCAGACCTGCAGGGCAAGAGGTTCCCAAAGGTACCAAATGCCTTTTTGGGCATCATGGTCAGCTTGGGCCAGCATTTGGTGGGGCTGATCCAGAAATGCAACACTTTCTTATTAGCAGGTCAACACCATCTGGAGTGCTTGTCCTGGGAATCTTGGGAGTCTGTCCCAGGCTGGGAGTTGCTTAGATGAAGGGCCAGATTATATTAATCTCTAATCTACCTTCTTTTGTTCCTTTTGGTGATTCACCTTCAGCTCCAAGGGCCAATAATCCATCCTGGGAGCAGTTTGCAGTTTTTCCTGGAAGTCTTTTGGCCCAGGTGGTGATGCTGAGACCATGCCACGCCCGTGGACACGTTTTGAAAGCCTCCATCCCTTGTGGAACTTCCAGGTCTTCCTGACTTCCAGGGAAAGGTCGTGGAGGGAAGGACAATGTGCAGCTCTCCTCTGTGTCTGTCCGGGGCCATTCCAGATTCCCTCTCTCCTCTCGGGAGGAGCCCACACCGGTGTCTGCGTAACTTCTCGGGACTTGCTAAAAGCAGCTTGGAAGGGGATCAATATTTCCATTCATTTTTCAGTGCTGATCTTCCTGCCACAGAACAGGAGCCGGAAGCCTGACAGGGTCTGGAGGAGCCCCCGTGGGTCCCTCTGCAGCCCCATGCCAAATCCTGCTTGCAAACTTCTCCCTCAGGCAGTCCTCAGTGAGCAAAACTCCCCTTTCTCAGGTTTTCCTGTGAAAACTGTGGTCTGCAGCACTCAGCACCAAGCTAAAAGCAAATGTAGAGACAGATAGGGTAAAAAAAATAATTAAAACCCCTAAATTGGGCCTGTTTGGATGGACTGTGACATTGCAGGTGGTGCTGGGGGGACACTTGCCTTTATTTCCCATCTAGAAAATTTTCTTGGAGTCCTGCCCATCCATCCCTCTTTGGACCTGTGGGTTTAATACCTTGTGCTTCCCCTTGCCTGGAGGCTGGAGGATGGATTGCTGAGGTTATCCTGGAGTTTATCCCTGAGTGGGGCTCTGTTCCAGGGACATGTATGTGTGTTTATGGGGGGGGGGGGGGGGTCGTCTGTTTGGGGGTCTGGTGCCACAGGGCACAGCCAGGGGCTGGGGAAACTGGCAGTCCTCACCTCACCCACTCAAACTCAGCCCCTAGAGCTGGAAGATGTGCACCTAGAGCAGGGTGCAACTCATGTGGCCAAGCTGTTTTTCTAACCCTGCTCCTTCCAGGGCCACCACCTTCCACTTGGGGATCCCAGCCTCAGAGGAGCTGGGCTGGGTTGATGTTTGCTCTGCAGCCCCTGTCCCTGTGTCTGATGGGTCCATCCGGAGGATTTGCATTGTCTGTGCAGCTGGGAGGCAAAAAGAGGTGCCTGGGCCAAGCAATCCTTCTGACTTCATTTTCAACTGCTTGCAAAGCCCCTGGTCAGACGACCCAGATGGTGCTAAATGGCCATGAAGAACCATTAGACAGTGGGTTATTGTCGTGCTCGTTGAGTTAGATAATTGTGATGGGCCTGAACTAATTAATTTCTGCCCCAAAAAGTAGCACTGAATCATGGTCTTTTGGCAACACTGGTGAGAAGGACTTGTAAGCAGTTTCCTTTGGATTTATCCAGCCTGTACAAACAGGGATCTCTGCTGGAGCCACACACTTCCATGGCCAAAACACAGGAGAGTAAGAAAAACCACCCAGGTGGCCAGTAGGAGGCAGGAAAAGTGGATCTCCCTCATCCCACAGAGCAGGTTTGTGCCACGGGTCCATCCTACCTCTCCTCTGGAATGTCCACATTTGGGAATGGGCAAAGGCCAGGCATCCTGCTGGGGGAAAGGGCCTCTGGGACTGCACTCGTGCCACGCCGGTCACATTTCCTCCATCCCTCCTCTGGATGGCTCCAGCTGCGATCTCCAAGGATTTCCCTGTTTTTCTCATCACCCCTTTCTCAGCACCCGTCTTCCAGGAAGCCAGGGGCTTTTTCCAGTGTCCAGATAGTCCTGACTTGCTGGCAAAGCTTCTCTCTGCAGGGATTTCTTTGTTTCCTGATCCTGGGGGTGTCAAACTTTGACAAAGCTGGAGACAGGGAAATGCGATCCCATTTCCCCAGCAGAGCTTGGACAACCTGCCAGATTAGGTACATCCTGAGCTGCTCCCACATCCAAAAAGGTGAAGGAACAGGAGAAAGGAGTGATTACAGACACATTTCTATGTGAGAAGACACAGGAAATATTAGGACTGTTTAGTCTGGAGAGGAGACAGGTCTGTGGTGGCACGAGAACAGCCTGTGAGCCCTGCAGCGTTGACAATCCTCTGGTTTCTCCATTTCTCATCCTGAAAAAAGAAAAGGATGTGCAGAAGAGAGTGGATGCGGAGGAAACGTTCGCCCAGCAAAGTACATGTGTCTCCATGCAGAGCTTTTAAGGGAAATCCTATCCTTTTGGGGAGAAATCCCTCCCTTTGACTGGGGGAAGGTGATATTAGAACACACAACCCAATTCACTGGGAGATGCCTAAAAATTGGAACCATCTCCAGGGCTGTGGGCTCCATACAGGATATTTGGAGCAACAGCAAACCCTCTTGTGTGTGGTATGGCACCGGTGACACAGGGACACCCCAGGCTGAGCAGTACCCATCACCAACACCAGCTCTCCCCCATCCCTGTGGGGAGCAGGACTCTGGAGAACACAGCCAGGAGGTGTTGGCTTCCCCACAGGAAAGGGGGTGCACACGGAGGTGAAAGTGGATATTCTGCGTGACCGAAAACCCGATGCAATGGAAAACAGCAGGGGCCAAGGAAGTTGAGTGTAGCTGACAATTATGGAGACATATAGTTTGGAGAAGTGTTTTGACTAACCTGATAATACAGCATGAAATAGCACGGCTCTGACATAAAAAAGACCTAAGACCCCAGAGGTAGAGCCAAAATTTTGATGGTGACTTGCGATCTGTCCCAGAGCACATGGGCTAATTCTGGTTGGATGGGACCCCAGGAGGTCCTTGCTCCAACCTCTGTCTCCAAGCAGGGATAACTTTGAAGTTACATCAGGTTGTTCAGGGTTGTGTCTGGGAGAAGGCTGGGTTTCTCCAAGGATGGGATGCCCCTCTCTTCCTTGGTCCCAGTTCCAGCATTTCTGAAGGGGAAAACGTTTTTGGCATCTCTTCCAGCTGAAGCAGGTCCATCCAGTCCCTGCCTGCCTGGTACTAGGGACCCAAACCGGTGCCCAGATGCTCTCTGCAGAGACCAAAGGTGTCTCAGCACAAGCTGGACCAGCCATGAGAGACCTGGTGCACTTACTGTGCTCCAAACAGGTCACGGCAGGAGGACAGAGCATTGCAGGAGTGCTGGCAGGACACACAGGTCCCAGAGAAGCAGCAGCAGGAGCTCTGAGTCCTGCAGAAGCAGCAGCAGCGGAATCACAACATCTCCCTGGGGACTGGGAAGTGACACAGCAACCACCCCAGGCAGGGATTCCTGAAACTGATACTCTGAACAGACTGAAATTCCCTCAGTGTCACTTCAGCCCTCGTGCATGAGCCCTTCTTGCAGGGCTGATGTCCCTCAGTCTGGGCTGATGCCTGAGGCTATGCCAGGCTCTCTCAGACAGCACATTTTATGTCGGTGTCACACAGGCTGGATTTGGGTGTTTGCTGGGAGTTTTTTCCTCTCAGGACATCGGGCTGCCTCCAGGGGACAGCGTCAAGACCCTTGACGCTCCTCCACCTTGGTGGTGACTTTCTGCTCATGGTTTTAACCCACATCAGCAGAGGCCCAAGCTGGCTGAAACACCTGATGCCCTGTGGATGTTCAGGAGGAGCCTGTCCAGAGCAGGGGGCATCAGCCAGGTTGTGCAGAGAGGTGGAGAGCTCAATTTTTTCCTAAAACCATCCATCATTTGGCTTACCACAGAATCACTGAAGTTGGAAAGAACCTTTAAGATCAATGAGTCCAAACGTGCAGCCAGCACTGCCAAGGCTACCACTGGCCTGTGTCCCCAAGTGCCACATCCACATGGCTTTTAAATCTCTCCAGGAATGGGGACTCCACCACTGGCCTGGGCATCTGTGCTACAGCTGGGCAACCTTTTAGGGGAAGAAATTACCCCTAACATCCAACCTGAACCTCCCCTAGCACAGCTTAAGGGCACAGTTTAAGGCACAGCTTTTCTTTGTCCTGTCTCTTGTCTCCTGGGAGCAGAGCCCGACTCCACCTGGCTGACCCCTCCTGTCAGGGGGTTGGAGAGGCTGAAAAGCTCTTTTCCAACCCAAACAATCCCACCATCTCTTCAGCCACAAGCTGAGATTGCTCCTTGCTCACAGATGTGCGAAGGCAGCCAGCGCTGGGAGGGATGGAAGGTGCCAGGGCACGGTGTGAGCTCTGCCCCCGAATCAACCCCGTGTTCCCAGCTCGGGGTCTCTCCGGGCTGATACCTGCGCAGGGACGGACGCAGGGAGCAGGAGCAGGGCGAGGAAGGCGATGCCACCGACGGCGAAGCGCTGCCTCCTGCCCCGGGGCTGCTGATCCCATTAAAAGGGTTAATCCCAGCCGTGCCCCGCGAGGAGGTGTGCGAGGGCAGGCTCCTGGCGAGGCTGACCAGCGCTGACAGCACTCGGGGATTGCTGGCTGCCCACAGTTCCGTCCAGCCTGTTCTGAGCCCCGGCACAGCCCCGTGTCCCCAGAGCCTCGGCACCGCCGTCCCTCACTGCCCTGGGACACCGCTGACACCGGCGAGCCGAGGGGAAGCTTTTCCCATGTGCCATCCCTCTGCTCTGGGACAGGCCAGCAGAGCTGGGGGTGCCAGGGGAGCGTGGAAGAGCCACATCACACGAAGGGCATTTTTGGAGACCGGGGTGAGGCAGCTCTGTGGTCACTTGAGACCCGTGGTGCTCTCTAGGAGTGCAATGTGCCACACTCTGGGCTGGGATCACTCAGGGGCACCACCTCCATAGAATGAGGATGACTGAATTGCTCAGATTAGGAAAACCCTCTGGTCCCATCCAGCCCAACCATTCTCCCAGCCTTGCCAAGGCCACCTCTATCCTACGTCCCCAAGCACCCCATCCACACAGCTTTCAATCCACCCAGGGATGGGTGGAGCAGCTGTGCCAGGGCTGGACAACCTTTTGGGGAAGGAACATCCCCTAACAGCCAACCTGAACCTCCTCTGGTGCCTTGCTCCCTGGGAGAAGAGCCCGATCCCATGCGGGTCCCTCTGTTACTGCTCACCAAGAGGCTTCTCCTGGTCCTGGAGCATCCAGCAGCATCCAGCACACCCCTGGACATGGCAGAGGGGTTCTGTGTGTAAGGCACTCAGCTGGGTTGCACCCAAGAGGTCTGGTTGTGTCTGGGCTTAGTGTCCATGGTCCCAGGAGAGCCTGTATGGGCTCAGCACCCTGCAGATACTTGCAGGAAACCTCAGCCAGACCAGGCAGTGCAGAATTCCTGCTGATTTCCTTCCAGCCTTCCCTACAAACCCACCGGAGCAGCTTCATTCCAACGCCTCCACTTCTGGTAAATGAGCACAAATTGGCCCTCGGCTCAGCTCCAATTAGATCACACAAGGGCCAGCTAATTAGGCTGACAAGTGAGGGGTCAGGCTGTGCCCGAGGACTGTCAGCATCCTCGCGCTGCAGCCTCCATGCAGGCGGCTGTGGGGCAGGGAGGTGGCTTGGCCCCTCTCCCTTCTCCTCATTCCATGGGGAGCCCCCCTAATGCCCAAACCTCACTGGGACTTTTTCCTGGATAAACTTAGGCAGCTCAGCCCCTTTGTGTGGCCCTGGTGAGCAGTGCCAGCTCAGGGCCCAAGCCCCGAGCTCTGTTTTCAGCCCAGAGCCATGAGCAGACCACAAGCAGATGGGAAGGGGTGATCCCTTACGGATGAGCAAAGCATCTGCGGGATTTCTCTGCATCCCAGCCCTGAGGATGTTGCCTGAGTGAGTGCAAGGGAACCAGACCCCACCAGGGCTCCTGAGCTTTAACACAGACCCTACAGGGAAAGGAGAAACCAGTACAGGAAGCTGAATCAAGAAGACTTTTAATCAGATTTGTCAGACAGAGTTGGATCTCCAAATAAATAGATTTATCAAAACAGTAAAACAAGAATCCAGGGATAAATATATGTACCAAAACAACCTGAAAATCCCCCAAAGCTGTTTCCAAACAAGGGGGAAGGTGATGCTGCTGCACACCCTCCTCCCCGTGCTGCAGAAACGATCCTGTTTGCCCTTTGGGAGATGCGCCTCCTGTGAATACAGCCCCATAGATATTATATAGGATAGATATAAATATATAGCACAATAAATGCTGAGTAGCGACCTTAGTGCAGTGTTCAGGGTCTCAGACCCTGCCAGCAGGTGGGTCCTCCCAAAACCTACATTTTCAAGTGACCTGCAAAGAAGGGAAAAGAATCGTCCCGGCTGGAAGAGAGGAGATTTTTCAAAAAACACCCTTGGAGGGCACTCAGCCAAAGAAACCCCTTTGCAGATCCCAAGGGCTCCAAGGAAGGGAAGAGAGATGATTTCTCTTTCTTTGCAGGTCATCTTTCCACCAGCAGCTGGCAGGAAGCAGAACGGTGGTGTTCCGCTTTGCTGCGCACTCCTGATGCTCCTCAGGAACACTGGGGTGTCCAGGATGGATCCCACTTCCTTGTGTTGCACCAGGTCTCACCCCTCTGCCATCTCTCCCTCCTCCCTCTGCTCATCCAACATCTTTGGGATAGTGGGAGGTGGTGGCCAGCCTCCTGCACTGTCCTGCTGGAGAGAGGCGCCTACACGGCTGTGGCTTCGATGCCGATGGATTGGGATCATTCTCTGGAGTTGCTGGAATTTCCACTAGTGTAACCTGTATTGCAGTGCCAGTCTATTTAATAATGCAGCTCTGGAGTTCATATATATGTGTATGTGTGTCTGTGTGTAGATAAATCAATAGTTAGAGGAAAGTTCTTTGCTTTACAAGCTCTTTGTTTCCTTCTCTGGGCTTTCTGTCATCAGCTCAGATGTCTGGGCTCGGAAGATGTTCCAGTGACCTGGATGAGCAAAGACAGACGTGTTAGCAGCAGCCTTGGAGCAGGAAAGCACAAGGATTCTCCTGTGTGTGTAGCACCCTGGGCACTGGAGGATGCCCAAGGACCTCTCTGCGGGAGAGGTCTGCCCGCAACACCGGCCGTGCTCACAGCAGCTCATCCATCATCCCAGCTCCAGGTTTGTAGTCTTGTGGTTAAAATGGTGCTTGGAGGGGCTCTTACTCTTGCAGTGCAATTAATGTCACAATCAATGGCACTCACATGGCTTTTTCAGGAAAACACTTGCACAGCCTGAAAAGAAAAGGGGCTCAGACTGACACAGGGATAAATCTCCCTCTCCACCTCTATAAAGGGTGCTTTGACATGTTGTTAGGTCCATGTCCTCCCCAGCATGTCTGGGATTTGGGCTGACTTTCTGCCTCTGAGGGGAAGAAGCATTATGCTTATCTTCTGTCTCAATCTCAGAAAGCCAAAATTTCAGTTTTGTGGGCAATGGACAAGTATGGTTCTCTCCTCCCTTCTGTCAGCCCCACTTGTTTGGGATGGGTTGCTCAAAACCCCCCATTTCTATTCATTTTTTTACTGCTGCCTCAGCCTTGGGTCTTCATTCAGCAGCCTATGGTAGGAGGAAATCCTGCTGCAGAAGAAGGAGGAGGAGGAATCCCTCTGAATCCCCCAAGGAGCTGCAGACTCCCAGCAAATCAAACGTTGAGCTGCGAAGCCCCCCCACCCCAAACCAGGACAAAGTGTCCCAATCCCTCTTCTTGCTCCCCAAAAGAATCCCTGGTGTGCAGGAGGTGGCTGGAGGTGCTTTCCCTCCAGGTATTCTCTTTCCTCAGTGCAATCCCAGCAAGGATTATGCAGCCCCAATGTCATTGCTCCAGGGGTGGAGGGAATATTTTTATCTGAATTAATCTTCTGCTGTGAAGAAATCATCAGTCAGAGCTTTCCTAGAACTTGCAGCTGCAGCAGTGGGATGGTTTCACAACAGGGTTATCTGTCAGGGAAAACTGAGGCAAGAAGAAGGAGGCACATACCAGAGACTCCACCAGGGTGTGAAGCCCAGCCTGGGACTGCAAAATCCCCCCAGGTTTGGTCAAAAGATGCTGTCTTAAATGGATTGGGGGTGACAATAACCCCCAGCATACCTGGGAGTGCTGCTGTGCACAGGCAGCAGCGCTGCTCCGAGCGCCCCCGCAGCCCACGGGGGCTGAGCACTGTGGGCACGGCTCTGACCCCAATCTGCCCCACTAAACTCCAGCCCAGCCAGGCCAGGAGGCAGCCAGCAGGAAACAGCATGGAAGCTCCGCTCCACACAGGCACTCCCAGCATGTGCACCAGCGTTCCTGCTCTTTGTCATGTTTACGCGCATCCCAGACCATCCAGAATGCTTCTTAAAAAATATTTCAACAGTTTATATTTTTTGATAATCCCTTGCGCCATTTTTTTCCCCCTCCCCACATGCTCCCAGGAGCACCAGATGGATTAGATATAAAAATCAAACAGTTTTACGGGCTCTGGAGAGACAAAACCTCTGGATTTCACAAGAGTGCATCCACTTTTAGAAAGCTGGCTGCCCTTTCCAATACCATAAAGTGAAAATGTGGCTGTTAACCAGGAGTGTTGCGTATGGGCCTGAAGACAGGTCAGCCCCAGCCCAGCTACTCTTGCACAAGTGTTTTCCCTACGGTTCAGCTCCCTACACCATGCTGGGATTTACACAGCCTTTTTGGAAGAGCAGGAAATCAGGAGGTGGTTTGGGGCAGGGAGTGCTGGAGGAGTGAGGAAATGGGATTTTTCTCTCCCTACCTTCGTTTGTCCTAGTGATCAGCCTGAAGTTTTGTGCTTCTTGCTTGAATTCCTGTTTGCTGATCTTCTTGGTCTGGATCAGATGGAATATTCCTGCAGAGGGGGACACAGGGCATCAGTTTCTGCAGTGCCCAATTGGAGGCTCACACAGGTTTGGATTCTCTGTCCCCTTCTGACACCCTGTCTGCCCCGGGGTCCTGGTTTGGTGCAGGACCTGCTGCCAGAGCCTGGTGGGAGCTGGGAATGAATCCAGGGCTGGCCAAGGCCAGGAGACATCTCATTTAAGCATCAGATTAGATATTAGGAGGAAATTCTTCCCTGTGAGGGTGCCAAGGCCCTGGCCAGGTTGCCCAGAGAAGCTGTGCCCAGAGAAGCCCTGGAAGTGTTCAAGGCAAGGCTGAAGCAACCTGGTCTAGTGGAAGGAGTCCTGTCCACAGCAGGGGTGTGGAATGGGGCAGGCTTGAAGCTCCCTTCCAACCCAAACCTTTCTAAAATTCTATGGTTCAATGAAAACACAGTCACTGCTTGTTAAATCAGGATGTTACACCATGAAGCAGCTGAAAGCAATGGCATTTTGTTGCTCCTGGAAGCATCTTGCCCTGCAGGAATTCCAATCTCCCCTAAAACCATGAAAGAAATAAAGGTGAGAGCAAGGGGATGCTGGGATCCCCGTCCCCTCTGCTCACTCTGAAACACCTACGTTCCCTGACTGCAGAGACCCCTCCATGCTCAGATGATTTCCTGTCCTGGAAGCAGACGGACCAACGTTTTCTATCTCTTCGTCAGCAGCGCTGAAATTGCTCCAGGACAGGAAAAAACAGAAGTGACCTCAGCAGAGATGGGTATTTCTGCCCCTGCCTGCATTGTCCCCTCAGCAGAGGTGCTGACTCAGATGTTTGACCCATGCTAACCAGAACCTGCATTTAGCAATGAAAGTGGCCTTCCTGTGGGATTAGGGGTTGTGATATTCCTACTCTCCCGCAAAGCATGACAAACCAGGCAGGTATGCCTGGAATATCCTTCCCCACCTCTCACTCAGGCTCCCGGAGCATCCAGCCACTTGCTGCCAGCAGATGTGAGAGGCAACGTGGGCCCCCTTATTTGGTTAAGAGACTTTCCCTGATTCCCAGCAGCAATTATACATAAAAAGAGTATGTAATGAAGGGGAATTGCCTCACAATCCAGATAAATGAGATGTTATCAACTGTGGAAAATTAGTACAGGAAGTCAACAGCATAGCAAGAAATAGATGGATACTTGGACCATTAATTAGTCCTTTCAGTGGGTTGGGTAAGGAGGTCCTACCAGTAACAAAGAAGATACCGGATGGAGATAATAAAACTGTTATTGACGCAAGAAAGGCACAAGTGTTCAATAAATTCTTCTGCTCTATACTTAGAGAAGAGCAGGAGGGTGTGCTTACAGTCCCCGGGGCTGATGAAGCACTTTCCAGCACATTAGTAACCAAGAGGATATTTTAAACAAGACCTACAAGAGATAAACATCTTTTAATCATCCGACCTAGATAATGCTCCCAAGAGCTTTCCGAGAGCTGGCTGAGACCTCTGGCCGCCCGGGATGGTCACTCCTGACACATGCCAGGGTCTGGAGAGCAGAGGAGGAGCGCAGGCCACACTCCAGTGGGAATGAGGATAGCGCAAGTTAAGAACAATTTGCCAGTGGAGAGGCAGGATGGATGGAGCTGGCACAGGGCAGTGCCATTTCCTGGCAAGCACATCCCATCTAGCAGGCAGGAGCATTCCTGGCAGCATTTGGAGTGAGCAGATGGAGTGAGCTGCTGGGGCTCTTGGGCACGTACCACCGCTTTTGCTGCTTTAAGGGGGGTTTGTACAAAAGAGGGGGATGGGCTTCTCAACAGGGCCCATAGCGAGAGGACACCAGGTCAAAAACATCAGAAAGTCAGTTTTCAAAACTGGTGATGTCCAGACCCCTAAAAAGATGGGGAAGCCCTTGGTGAAACTCTTCTGGAGGCCAGTTGTGCGCTACCAGCCAGCCAGGTAAAACTTTTGGCTGGGAGCTGGTGTTGGTTTCTCCTCCCAACTCCTGCTTTGTGGAGGAAACCGTCCTGGCCCAGAAATAGATGAGGCCACGTAGGTATCATGAGCCCATACAAAGGCAGATGGACGAGGTCCAGGTGTGACTTGCAGCCTCTTTACTCCACACACGCTGCTCTGTTGGTAGAGTGATGGACCATGGAGAGGTGGAATCCATATGTGAGTGAGCTCATGCTGTTTCCCAATAATAACACTTCACTCTGCCAAGCAAAAGAGCTGTGTTGGCCTCAGGGACAAGGGCCTCCCCTGTCCCTGGCTGGCAGAGCTTGGGAGCTCCATGCAGACGTGAAGCTTTTGGCCTCGGAAGATGCCGAGAAGGTTTGGGTGCTGCCCCGTGCCAAGGAGCAAGGGGAGGAAGCGGCGGGGCCCAGACAGCCCGGGCTCAGAGCTGTCCTCAGCTACAAGGTGCCATTGTGAGGGAGGCCCCACTGAGGCGGGGGAGCATGGGCAGGGGGGCACCCTGGAGGACGGAGGATGGCAGGGGCAGGATGGAAACATGGTGGTGACCAGGGCTCCATCTCTGGAGCTAATTTCTCAGATTGCTATCCATGTGTGCCCAGTCTCAGCAGCTGGCTGACGTCTCTCTAGGGAGCGGTGTGAAATGTGGACACACCAGGAGACCAGAATGGCTCCACATGTCCAGCAGACAGAGGTCGAGGGTCACTGTATCCATAGAAAAGGTACAACCAACCTCAAGCGCTCAACTTTTTTGGGGGTCAAGTATGTGCAATGGAAACTCAGGAATGGGGCACTGGGATGCTTCCCTGGGCTGCAGAGAAACAAAGCACAAATACCTACTGGGTGTCTCTGGACTCCTTCTAAGAGCAAAGCTGAAGGTGTGGGGAGAGAGCGAGAGAGATCGATGCCGTTTGACAGCGTATTTGCCGTGCTTTGACCTCTGGAGGACACACCAGCAGCAGCATCCAAATCCGCCCATCTGAAAAGTGGGCTGGGGACAAGTCATCCCCCTTGTGTGCACCTTTGCGGCAGCTTCCAAGCTGTAGGTGGACTGGGGTGTAAAAAAAGAGCAAAAGCAAAACCACAGAGTGGCCAGAACGATTTTTTGGTTTGTCTTCCATGTGCATTTGTCATGAGAGCAGGAAGGTTTGGAGGAGCAGCCCCAAGGCCCTTGTCTTGCTTGCCTGAGTGCTGTGCCTTCAGATGGCGTTGCAGCTTACGGTGAGGTTAGTGGGGCCAAAACTGGTTTCCAGCCCCTGGTCTGCATGGAATGCAGGGAAAGAGTGTGAAGTGGGGGAGTCAGAAAAGCCAGCCTGCTGTCAGCAGGTTTTGATTCACCACACAAGGGGTGCACCTCGAGAAGAGCCAGAAAAATTGAACAAAGCTTGGAAAGCGTCAGGTTTCCACACACACCTCCTGCTCTGCTGGCTGCTTTCATAATGGTGCTCACCTTTAATCAGCTTCCAGTTATAGATTTCCACCTCTTCTGCCAGCTCCTTCTCGATTGCCATGGTCCTGAGGATCTCCTTGGAGGCCTCTGAGCGTGGCGGCACGAACGTGTACACCAGGACACGGCTGGGGCTCTTGCCGCACCGGGGGGTGGCGATTCCATCCGTGGGTTTGACTCTGGTGTCTGAGCAGAAACAAGGACAGAGTTCATCAGATGGGGGCAGGAAGGACCATCTCAGCACCCAGCTCATGGAGAAGGCATCTTGTTGGCTTTGGTGCCACGTGGCACAGCCTTGTCTGTCTCATGATCCCATCCCCAGCTCCAGGACCAGCAGCAATGGAGAGGTTAATAAAGGATGCGTGGACCTCCTCATTCTCGTGTTTTTCGTTCCCCACCCCTGTCCCCAGCAGCCCCTGTGCCAGCAGGGATGGGGAAAGGGTATTTTGTCCATCTGGATCCCACATATTCTCTGCAGTGACCTTGATGCCACCATGGCCACAAAGCACGAGCTGGATTCCCCACTTCCCATCTCGTTCCTGCTGGGAGAGGGACATCAGGGGGGTAAAGGGATGAGCCCACAGCAGGGGAGCCTGGGCTGTCTGGGAAGTGTGCCCAGCTCAGCCCCACAGGTGGGCTCAGCACCAGCCCCAGCACCCTCCCCACATGGGGTGTCACCACAAGGACATCCACACTGGGTCCTACGTGACTTTTTCAGCATTCTTGGTAAAGAAGAGCTGCTAATTTTTCCCTTTTTATTTTTTTTTTTTTAATGTATCTGGAGTAATTAAGAATCCCCTGTGGTTTTGGAAGGAGATTTATTGCCTTTGGTTGTGGTCCTTGGAACGCAGAGGAGCCCAGCTCTGCTGAATTTAGCCTTGTTCTCCCAGTCAGTTTGGATGCTGAAGCATTTTGCACTACTTGAAAGAAAGTTTGGCTATAAATAGATGCCTGGGGTTTATTTTAGTAAGACAGTCACTTTAGGCCTGATTCTTCTCTCCCCCAGGCTTTCTGGGGTGGTCCTGAGCTCTTCTTCTCTGAGAGGGGATGGAAATCCCAATTTAAAGAGCAGCAAAGCTTTTCATCAACCAGAGGACAGGCGCTCAGTTCCGCAGTTCAGCGTGAGGCAGAGGGGATGAGCACAGCCCAGCACCCTCACCTGTCCCACTGCAGGGTCAGGGATCAGGGAAACCTCTGTCCCACAGCCTTAAACTTCACCTGCTCCAGGGCATTCACAGAAGCATGGAGTTGTTAAAGCTGGAAAAGCCCTTTAAGATCATGGAGTCTGTGATTAAAGCCCCACCTGCACAGCAGGAAAGGAACCCCTGGAATTCCACAGGGATTTAACAACCAAGGAGCTTTCACACCGGAGCCCACAGCAGCAGGGAGGAGGAGCAGGGACACAGAGGTCATGGTCACCAGCTCTGCCCACAGCAGTGTCCCCCCATCCAAACAGCACTTCACAGCAATTCCTAGGATCGGGCTCCCTTTAGCAAAATCACAGCATTCCTAAGCTACTGGGTACAAAGGAGGAGGATAAGGACAGTCACAGAAAGCACCTGGAAAAAGAACCTGGGCAAAGCCTCCACACGGTGAAGGAAAGAACAAGGATGTAACTTGGCTGAGCAATGGGGGTGTGTGTGTGATCGCTATCTGTGAGAACTGGAAAGCAGGAACAAAATCATTTTGGCTCCATCAGGGCGTTTAATTGGAAAAAAAATGAAGTCTGAACAGCAGACAAGATCCAAGCAGGGAAAGTTGTCAGATTTAAACCAGAGAGACCCACTGGAGTGGGAATGCAAGACTGGAAGGGTTCTGCTCAGTCATTACATCCCATTCCCACCAGGCACCACATCATAAATCCTGCTCATAAACATATCAAAAACCTTATTAAAACAGGCTGAGCTTCTGCCCTTCGCTCCCCTGGGGAGGCCATCTCAGAACCTCTCCACTCAGGGGCTGGAAAACCTTGAAAATCTCAGCTCAAATGACTTTGCAGCCATTCTCAAACATGGCCATGCCCTTTGCTTGTCATCCTGGGTGGAACCCCTCCACAGAAACTCCTGGAAGATGCGGATCAGAGGGGATCATGCAGAACCTGCACCTGCAGCCAGGCTTAAAGACACCTTTAGTCTCACTAGGGAAGCAGTGGGTGGTCCATCAGCTGAGCATCTCCTGATAAATGTCAGTACAGAGAGGTATCATGCACAAAACATTCTCCAGGGTGAACAGCAGGAGACGTCCCACCCTGCCACAACCTTGCCAGGTCTGTGGCTTAAAGCAAACAGCTTTCCAAAGACCAGGGAGCTGAGAGACCCAAAACACACTGAACTGAAAAGGAAAAGAGGTCTTCTCCACCATGGAATGGCAGAATCATCAAATTTGGAAAAGACTTTTGAGATCATTAAGTCCAACTGTTCCCCCAGCGCTGCCAAGGCACCACTGGCCCATGTCCCCAAGTGCCACAGAGCTTTTAAATGTCTCTGGGGATGGGGACCCACCACTGCCCTGGGCAGAGCTGGGCAACCCTTTGGGGGAAGAAATTTTCCGTAACATCCAGTCCAAGCCTCCCCTGGCCCAGCCTGAGGCCGTTCCCTCCCCTCCTGTCCCTGTTCCCTGGGAGCAAAGCCCAACCCCCCCGCTGTCCCCTCCTGTCAGGGAGTTGTGCAGAGCCAGAAGGGCCCCCTGAGCCTCCTCTTCTCCAGGCTGAGCCCCTTTCCCAGCTCCCTCAGCCTCTCCTGGTGCTTTCCAGCCCAGTTCTACCTGGACCACCCTAAAACCTGTGTGTTCAACCTCCACTTCCAGAGATGGAGCACTCCAATTCCAACAAACCATGAGCACCAGAGACAACCACTCTCCTGGGAAGTGTCCTTGCTCCTCCCTTCACACCTACACCTCAGCTGCCTCTGGTTTTTGTCCCACCTGGAGGTTTGGAGAACAGACTGTGTGTCCTCTCCCCTGAAAGCACCTTCCATCTGAGCACTCTCAGTGTGTCCTGCCTCAAGTGTCTTTCTCCAGACTTCATCCTCCCAATAGACAGAACCTTTTGGGGGTCAGGGCATCTTCCTTACCTCGGGCAAGTCCTGCTGCCCTCCAAGAGAAGCCAACCCTTCCATCAGTGCTTGCCCTTCTGAACCTGTCTAGTGTGAATTCTAGCCACCAGCAATCTGAATCCATACACATCTGTCAGCCTGAGGTTTTAAAGCAAGGATAGGGAAGGAAGGGGAAGGTAGCCACAGGAGCAGGTGGGATCCCACCTACCTGGACATATTTTACAGCATTTCCCATCTAGTTTTTCTGGATATTCACACGGATACTCCTTAGGGCATGTGATCTTCTGGCAGTCCTGGACGCCGTCCCTGCACGTGCAGAGGATACAGGGCAGGAGGCCGTAGAGGCGGAAGACGGGATGCCACACTTCCCCATGGGAGTAGGTCTTCCCATTGTAAACACAAGCTGAAGGAGAGAGAAGAGAACAGCTTGTGGAAATAAATCTTCCTCCTCATCTTCGTAAAGCCAATGGAGTCACTGCCTCAAATGTGGGTGCTCCTGCTGTGTGGAGGAACGAGGACCTCCAGCAGCAGCGGGCACTGGGCTGTCACAGCCACCACACCCAGAAGCTGCCATGGGACAGCGGCACCGAGTGCCAGGAGATGGCTCTGCTGGCTTTGACCACCCTGGTGGGGACAGGAGCAGGTGTGGGCAGGACCTCACCTGCCTCCCAACTTCTGGAAGCCCAGGGTCCCTCCGAGGCTGTCGCAGGAATGAAGCACAGTGAAGAGTGCCACCTGCTGACTCCTCCATGAAAATTTCTGGAGGTCCCAAAATTTCCTCCAGGCCTTCATCTCCAAGGACTGGAAAGAACCCTTCCAAGGGCACAATAGTGGGAGAGCCGCCAAGAGGAGAAAGGACCTGTTGTTCCCCACTTTGGATCAAGGGGCTTGACTCCTCATCTCACTTTCCCACTCTCACCTGCAGGAGGAACACCTGGGACAGCACTGGGTCAGACCCAGCACTTGCACATAGTTAACAAGGAGGAATATCCTGTCCCTCTGTGGCACTGTCCTGGAAGGTCCATATGGATTCTTCCAGGTGAGCTCCTTCCTTCCCAAGTCCCAGAACTCCAAAACATTCCAAGCACCAGTCTTCTTCCAACCCATTTTGGAAAGAGGTAGATTCAAGCAGTCAGGAGACTGTGGGCATGAGAACTGAGATACCTGGTTGAGGTTGGCCATGGAAGAGGGGGGAGAAGGACTTGCTGGTGAAAACCTGCCATGGAATCAGATTCCCTGAAGAGTTCCAAGCTCTGGAGAAGCCACTTTAAGCCACATACAGGCTGCCTGACCTCTGCATCCCTTACCTTTCTTGTGCTTCTCTTTCAAGACGATCTTCACAGTGGTGCCACCTGTTCCCTTGGGCTTGAAGCTTCTGGGAATTAACTCCAGGGAAGAGCTGAGAACAGTGGACACAGTGGCTCCAGGCGGCTTCCTCCCTATCACCTCTCCCAAGCACTGGTCTTGTGAGTGTCTCTGAGGGCAGCCAGAGAAAAGAGAGGATTCAGACTCCAGCAGTTGAGCTGCTCTCACTCCAAAGCATACTGGAAAAAGCCATGCAGTGTCCTTCATGCCTTCCATCAGGAGTGGAAGGGGCAGAGACCACAGGGATAAGCAAAGACCCACAAGCCATATAAATCACAGAAATACTAAGGTTGGAAAATTCCTCTGAGATCTGGAGCCTGACCATTCCCTCAGCGCTGCCAAGGCCACCATGAAGCCATGTCCCCAGGTGCCACATCCACATCACCACTGCCCTGGTGGGGCACTGTACCAGTGCTGGACAGACTCTTTGGGAGAAGAAGCTTCCCTAATATCCAACCTGAACCTCTGGCACAGCTTGAGGCCATTCCCTCTCCTCCTGTCCCTGTTCCCTGGGAACAGGGTCTGACCCCAACCCAGCTGTCCCCTCCTGTCAGGGAGTTGTGCAGAGCCAGAAGGGCCCCCTGAGCCTCCTCTTCCCCAGGCTGAGCCCCTTTCCCAGCTCCCTCAGCCCCTCCTGGGGCTCCAGTCCCTTCCCCATCTTGCTGCTGCCACCACCCAGGGTGTGCTGAGCAGTCGGTGTCAGTGCCCCACACTGGTGTCCCCCTCATGTGGGTCACCCTCGCTGGGGCAGCACCTTTCCCTAACCAAGCTCAACCCAATGCCCTCAGAGAAGCATGTGAGGTCCTACATCCCTAAAACACACAAGGAAAGAGGCTGGTCTTTCCTAGATGGGAAAATGAGGACTGGCATCCGTGTGGCTCAGACGGGATCAGAAAGGTGAGGATGGGCCATATCCTGCTCTCTCACCTGGTAGACACCAGGGCAGTCGGCATGGGGCTGCCAGCCAGCAGGACTGAAATGCCAGGAACATCCCAGGCTTCCAAGAGCAGAGTGCTGGGACAAGACACGCAGCACAAAGGGTCCCCTTGTATCTATTTTGGAGGTTTTATAGGTGGTGGAGCAGTATGGAAAAGGGGCAGAGCCAGAAGCTAAGTGACCTAATCCCACAGACCTGGCATGGGCTGCCCAGCTCTGAAATGTCACTGTGAAGGAACCCTCAGCAGCCAAGGAGTCACTTTTTCCTTGCTGGGGCTGCTGATACAAACAGCCTGGGGAGGGCAGAGTAGTGGCCAGCTCCAGCACTGCCCTCTTGGTGGGAGGCAGGACACCTTGATGCCCAAGGGGAGAGGAGACACCTTCTCCTGAAGGAAAAACCCTCTCAAGAGAGATCTGGGCATCTGACTCTATGGACAAGGGTCAAGCCTGGCTGCTGGTCACCTCTGTGTCTGCTCTGACAATGTCCTTGCAGATGCTGGCCAGCAAGGAGAAGTGTCCTAGATTTCAAGCTCCTGCAGGTCTTTTGCTCTTCCAAAGATGTCATAGAATCATAGAATCTGAATAATTAAGGTTGGAAAAATTCTCTGAGGTCATCAAGTGCAACCCTTTACCTGACACTGCCAGCTCCACCACTAATCCATGTCCCATGGTGTGGGAGAGTAGAAGAGTCTTTCCCTGGTGGCCTGAGGTCTCACCTAGGCTGATATCTCTCAGCTAGATTCAATTCCATGGCACAGTTCACCTGCAAGTCAGGTGTCCATGGTTCTGCTGTGTGGACTCCTAGAGCTGCTGGGGGTGATTTCTTTGTAGAGGACATTGTGCAAGGGCATCCTGTAAGCTGTTCAGGGGGCTGTGCTAGAAGCAAGAAGCGGAGTTTTAAAATGCAAATGTCACGTACAACACCTCTGTTTAGCTGCAGTGGTTCCTCTTCTGTGGACTTCTCAAAGGAGCCATCTGCAAGGGAAAAACATGGTCCAGGAATACTGCAGGGCTGAATGGAGGTTCACTCTCTGAGGCTGGAAGCAGCTCTCCTCCATGTGCTGGCCTGCCTGGGAGTCTGGAGAGACAGGAACTTTGCACATGCAATTCATATCACCCAAGGAAAACCTAAACCCTCAGCTTTTGCTTCCTGGTGAAACCAAGAGATAACAAGTGGCCTGATTTATAGCCCAGGCTTCCAAAATCCTGTAAAGTGGATTGAAATGGCTCCTGCTGTCAGGTGGCAACCAGCTGTAGTCTCCCAGCCCCAAGTCCCAGCCTCATTACCTTTGCAGACCTGGCAGCAGGAATCTGGCACAGTTAAGGGAGAGGAGCACAGCAGCTCGGGGCAGGTCACCAAGCCACAGTAAATCTGGCCTTCCTAGGAGGGCAGGAGGAAAAAAACATTGTCAACATTAGGAAGAGCTCTGTGTCCCACATATAGGGCTCCTAGCACCTCAAACTACAGGTTTACCATAAATCACTAGGAAGAAATTCTTCCCAGTGAGGGTGGGGAGGCCCTGAGAGCCAGAGAAGCTGTGGCTGCCCCATCCCTGAAAGTGTCCAAGGCCAGCTTGGGCAGGGCATGGAGTCACCTGGGATAGTGGAAGGTGTCCCTGCCCAGGTGGGACTGAAGGAGCTTTAAGGTCCCTTCCAACCCAAACCATTCCAGGATTTTATGAGTCCATGATCAAAAGCCCCCTGATAGTCCATCTTCCAACACCACCAATCAAAATATCATTGCTGTAGTGATTCAAGCTGAAAACCACAGGTCGAGGCCAGCCTTGACCTTTGTGCATCCCAGTGCTGCCTCAGTCAGTGGATTTGCACCAGTTTGTTGCAGGAACAAGTTTTTGTTACTTTGCTAAAGGGTAAAAAATGATGTTCAGCAGCCAGATGTTGACAGCAAGGTCATCTTCTCCATGCAGCAATTTTCTCTGGGGAACCCACAAGCTCCCAGTCAACCAAGAGCAAGAGGCCAGCCAAAGATGTCCTTAGAAAACCAAACCACAGCTGTCTAGTCTTCCATCAGGAAGCCAAACCAATGTGTGAGGAACATGAAGAGGATGAGGGAAGTTTGGTAGGGGATAGGATCTGGCAGAGGTCTCTGCATACCAAATCCTGCTCTCCACTCAGGGCTCCAGACCTGCCTCTCCCTTCCTTCTCCTTCTGCCCAGCAGCTCACAGCAGTGATCAGTGAGCTGCCCCAGGCAGGAAATAGCCAGTGCCATAAAAAGGATTTATCCCAGAGGCTCTGGTCTTGGGGCAGTTTTCAGAGGGTCAGACCAGCTGTTCACGCAGCTGTTCTAGCAGCTGACAACATCAGACACAGCCCGGGGAGATCCCCCCATTGAAGGCTCCACAGCCAGCCCTTTATTTTGCCCTTTGTATCCAAGGCATTACCCTGACAAATAAACAGAGCCTGAGTGACATGGGACATGGAGCTCCACGGGCTCCTGGGGACAGTGGCAGATGACCACATGCAGCTGGATTAGAGAGCTCCTTCCCAGTGTTTCCCACAATCCAGCTGGGATTCCCTAAGAGAGGAACCAGCCTCAAAAGCTGCACAATTTCTACACGTCAGTTATTCCTCTTGTCACCCAGCTCTGAGGTAGGTACACGCCCCAGAGGCTCAGACCAGCTATTCCAGGATCACAGATACTTCACTGTCCAGCATCAACTGATGCATCACCTGTGTGTGTGCTCTTGGCATGACAGAGGGTTTGGGCTCTCTTGCCCCTATTTCATTTCCTGGCCAAACTTGGTCCCACCCTTTGCTGAAAGCAAAGCACAGAGTGGTGAGATCTGGCCCCTCTGAGGGCTTTGAGGGACACATGGTGAAAGCCACACCTGTACCCATGTCATTTTTCATGGCAAAGGTAGCAGTGGGAATGAGCAGTGCCCTACCATGTCCAATTACAGTGTCAGCACTTTCAATCCCCTTTCCTCACTCCATCTCAAGGAAGAGGAGCTGCTCCATTTATCTCCCAATGCTTGGCTCCTGGCACTCCACACGCCTTCCTATTGCCGCTGGTCAGGCTGCACCCACACCTCCCACCTCCCGAGCAAGGTGTCAGAACTCAGATTTTGATGATTTTCAAAGGATCACAACCCATGGGAAAGGGCTGGCAGAGCAGAGCCAAGCCCTGTCTCAAGGCATTACTGGAAGCTCATGGAGAAGGAACATCCCAAAGGAGCAGTGGGTGCTGGAGGAGCAATTCATCACTGGGATGCACACTGAGGGCATCCTGGCCAGGCTGCAAAGGACAGGGCTTGGAGCAGCCTGGTCTGGTGAGAAGTGTCCCCACCCACGGCAGGGGATGGAACCAGAAAAGCTTTAATGTCCCTTCCAACCTAAGCCATTTTTTGAATCTGTGGATCGCAGGAGCACATGAATCCCAGGCCCTGGCACCTCGTGTCCATGCTGCCTTGGGAAGCACCAGGAAGGAGCTCACACTGAGCTCCCCTGGGCTCCCTGGCTACCAAGCCCACTGGCTCTGCAGCCAGCACAGACAGAAGGGCTCCTGGATGCACACAAAGCGTCAGTGGGGCAGCTGGGATAGCTGGATGCTGCTCCCCTGGAGCATTGCGGTGCTCTGTGAGGACAGGGCTCTCCCACTGCCCAACCCACACTGCCCCATTGTGGCCCACCCAGACCTGGCCCGGGTGATCTCCAGTAAACCTTCTGCACTGATAAACCATCCCCCCAGGGATAAACCATCCCCCCAGGAGCTGGTTCTGCCTCATCTCCTGGGGTTTTCTGAGCTGCTGGGGCATTGTTGGGGCGCAGGAGAGAGCCCCAGCTCCCGTGGTAGCTTACGGAGCAGCTGCACTGCACACACTGGTTGGGCTGGCGGCCGGGGAAGAGCTCACTGGTGCTGAACATCTCGCCCTGCTGGTACGTGGTCCCATTGTACTGGCAGGACCTGGAGGGTGCACGGAGGCCGGACGGAGAACGTGGCTCTGGAAAAGAGGACGAGAAAGAAGCAGGATGAGAGGCAGGCCCCAGTGCAGCACTGATGCCCCACCAGCCCAGCCCTAAAGGACCAGCAGCCCGTCACACACCACGAACACCTTGAAGTGGCCGAGGTGCCACGTGGTTGGTCAGCAATTAAGTGTCCAAAAGCTTTTGGAGAATGAGGCTGCCCTGGCTGCACTGAGCTCAGCACAGAGGGAAAACCACAGAGGGAAGTCTGACCTCACAAGGTTCTTAACAAAATTCTTGGGTTTTTCCCTCTCCTGCTTGTAACGATTGCCAAATTCAGATAGAGTCAGGTAAAAAGGGCTTATCTCATGGGTAATTAGCAAAAAATGAAAATTAATGAGTTTTTTTCCTTTTTTTTTTTTTCTCCTTAATTTCTCAAATCACTGATGGTGTCTGACTAGCTTTGCCATCACTCAGGTAGAGAAAGTTTTGGGACTAAGTCTTGAGGTAATCTGTGGGGGTGAGAATGAACATATTGAGGTGAAATGAGGCAGTCAATAGGGGTAAAGTAGGAAAAGTATTGGGGCTAAAACTTGAGATAATCTCCAGTGCAGAGAAGAAAGTTATTAAAAAACTTTATTTTTTTTTTTTTTTTTATTTTTAAATCCAAGACATTTTGCTGGCAAATGATCAGAATAAATTGCCAGCTTCTGTTTTGCCCCTGAAGTGTGAACTGACATTTTGTCTCTACAAAGCTCTTGGGATGGGGGAGAGAAGGTGATCTGGCAGAGAGCCCTCTTCCATGAAAATGAGATTTTTGGAGGGAAAAGGCAGCTGGAACAGGGCCAGATCCAGCATCACTGCACTGCCACAAAGTGGCAGCAGTGGAGGCACCGCCCTGTAGGACCGTGGCCACCTTGTCACCCCATCCCTGAGGAATGTCCACCTACCAGGGCACCGTGGGCAGCACTGCTGGGGATCCGTGACAGGGCTGGCACACGGCAGAGCTGGGCACTGGATCCGGTAGCACCTGATGTTGGTGTTCTGGGGAGAGAAAGACACGGTTTGTTTAGTCCACAGGGAACATTCAGTTCACCCCTGCAAGAGGAGGAACACAGCATTATCACAACAAATTGTGCTGGCTGTAACTCACCAGGGATATGTCCAGCCCTGGCTCAAGCCCAGCCAGATCATGGTCTCCCATCAGCAAAGGCTGCCCATCATCAGGAGCCCTGAGCCACCTCCACCCACAACCCACCAGTGCTACGGAGGCACAACCATGGAATCACTGAATGATTTAGCTATGAAGGAACCTTAAAGGTCTTGTTCCGCCTCCTGTTATGGACAGGAACACCTTCCACCATCCCAGGCTGCTCCAACCTGGCCTTGATCACATCCAGGGATGGGGCAGTCACAGCTTCTCCAGGCAACCTGTACCAGGGCCTCACCACCCTCACAGGGAAGGATTTCTTGTGAACATATTAATCTAATTCTCCTCTCTTCTAGTTTAAAACCCTTCCGTTGTCCAATCATTATCTGGCTGTGCAAAAAATAACTCTGTCTTTTTCACAAGCTCCCTTTAAGTACCAAAACGGCCTCCTCAAGGCAGCTCCCTCACAAGGTCAACCCAACACCCCCCAGGGCAGCAGCTTTTGCCAAAGGGAAGAGATTAACCCAATGCCACTGTGGGACTGGAAAGGGTTCTCTGGTCAAGTGAGACAGTGGGACTGATTGTCCTCAAAGGGGCCGAGCAAGCCACAGCACAGCAGCAGCAGCAGCAGCCATGTCCCCACCATGTCCCGGGGACGTGCCTCAGAGCAGCTGCAGCGGATGCAGTACATCAGCCCCTGGGGCTCCAGGTACGGGTGCCAGCTCTCCCCTGGGCTGTACTTCTTGCCGTTGAAGTCACAGAACATGTCTGGCCCTGCAAGTCAACCAGGAGAAGCTAAATGAGAAAAGGTTCCTGGGAGACCTCTCTGTGATGAGAGCAAGGACAGCCTTCTTGTTGTTCCCCACAAGCCACATCCCACCCACCAAATCCAGATTTTGTTCCCCCCATTTTATTTTTCTGCATGCATTTTTTACACTGGGACCCATCTGACCTACACAGCAACTCCTCCGAGCAAACTGGACTCCCTTGGCAAGAAAGGAACAGAGTGGGTGGTTTTGAGGCAGAAAATTGAGTTTTCACTGTAAAACAAAAATGCTCACTGGAAGATGGACAGGTGATTTCAGGGTGATGCTACAGGATGGAATTTCCCCCAGTGAGATCAGAATGGTTGGGAGTGGTGGCAGAGATGGGAGACCCTGAATTTAGGGGGCATTTTCACTCTTACCCAAAAAAAGCCCAACAAAAACAACCAAAAGCAAAAAGAAGAAACCCAAACAAAAACATTATGGGGAAAAACACATCCTGGGGTAAAACCTTTTGCTCCCCTTAAGAGCTTCAGCTCATTCTCTCAAGGATCCACAACAAGCAGGACTGGGTTGCTTGTGCCATCCCACCAGGTCTCAGCCCTTTGGTTTTACCCAGCCTGATGCAGCACTGGCCTGACTGAGTGACTTTTTCATTTATGGGGCTGTACAGGGGGACAACAAGTCCACCTCATCCACTTTCCATCCCCAAAAGCATAAACACATGGGATTTTTCTTCCTTCTTGATCCTGCTATCCTGAGAAGAGGCAGCTTCCAGCTGTGCTCCTGAACCAGAGGTGCCTGTCCCAGAAATGATCCAGACCTGCCTCCACTGGCATAGATTTAACCTCACCATGGCACAGGGATGAGATGGTGCCCAGCACAAGCAGTGGAGGAGACCCCCTTTGGACATCTCTGCCCTCCTCATATTTTAGCAGGTCCTTATCAACCTCTTTCATCCCCAAGTCCAGAGTTATAAACCAATCCTCTGGCAGGACCAGGCCAGCCTGCAGCAGGAGCCTGTGGGACAAGGCCAGGATCACCAACAAAGCCTTCAGGACTTCAGCCAAGAGCCCTGATTCAACCACCCTCAGTGTTCACACCCACAAGCACCACCTGGTCCTGCAAGAGCAAACTCCAAACCCAGCAGGGTCTGCAGGAACCCGGACCCTAGAGCAGCCAGGGTGCTGCTCCCACTGCCAAAGCCCTGACAAGGCAGAGGGCCACCCCAGCACCCAGGCTCTTTCTAAGTACACACCTGTCTGTGTGTGATTCTCATGGCTCACATGCTCACAGCCCCGCTGAAAACCGAGGGTGATTTAACAGGTTATGTCATCGAGGGAATTTGAGGTAGTTTGGGTGATTGCGTTGCTCGAAGGCAGTGGAGACGTTTACGGTTCCTGAAGCATTTATGGGTCTTTTAAAACCTTGCAGCACCCTGGGGATGCAGGAGAGGGGGAGGGCTGTTTTCCAAGGCATGATGCCCACCATGCGGAACATGAACTCAGGTGAGCCGGTGGGTGCTGACCCTGCCAGGCTGTTGGGAGGGCTCCTTAATGAATAGCAGAGGGTCCAAAATTATCTCAGTGGCGTTCACCATCCAAAAGATGCTAAGAGGCATCCCACGCGCCACTCTGTCACCTGGGACACAGCAGTGGTTTGGAGGGCCCAGCTGGTGGTGTCCCACCTTGCCAAAGCTGGAGATGCCACCTGCTTAATGGATTTCTCCAATCAGCCAGACAAAATGCCCCCCAAATACGCTGGACTAGGCTGCAATCCCTCCTCCAGCTCAGGACCACCCTCAGGATGAGCCCAGGTGTGCTCTACCATGGCCAGACCCTCCGGCCAGCAGGAAAGGCAGCCCTGTGGGTCTGCAAAGATCTTTATAGGTCTCTTCCAACTCAAGCCCTGCCAGCAGATTTGAGCCTCTCTTTGATGGCTTTAGGCACTTGATTCTCCAAGCTGTACCTTCACAAGGGGTGACCACCAGCTGTCCAGACTGCCTGGGCCAGGCACAGCAGCGTGGGGCCACCACTGCATCTGCAGGTGTGGGGGTTTGCAGCAGCTTTGTAGTGGATGTTACCAGAGGTGTTTACCTTCCTTTTCCCTGGTCAGGACTTGACGCTGTCCCCACAGCTCTTGACAAGTCAGCAACCCCCTATTCCTGGCCACACAGGTCATGAGCTTACAGCAAACCACACAAAACTAGTGGGCATGTGGCTTGAATGTGAGGAAACCCAGAAGAGAGAGGAAAAAACTCTACAAAACTAGAAAACAAAAACAAACAAACAAAAAAATCCCCCAAAAATAACAACAAAAAAAACCTATACAAAAAAAAAAATCATAGTTTTGCAAAAGGGTGAGAAAATGACTTCATCTTTCCCTGCTTGCAGCATCCTCATGAATTATGCTGAGGGTGAAGAAATAGAGTTGCCTTGGTGTGACGTGGCCCTGCTCAGCTCGCAGGCTCCCATGCCAGTTGGCTGCTTCCTTCAAACATTTAATCACAAGTGGAGCCCTGGTTTGGGTCCAGCCCTCGAAAGCAGCCTGATTCATGTCTGCAAAGGGCCTGCTGGTAAAATTAAAGCTGTGCTGGGAAGCAGGAGACACTTGTTGGCATCTCAGTAGTGCTTTGATTTTGGCAAGAGGTGTCAGCATGTTTAGGCAAAAACAAGATGGGGATGGATGGATGATGGATGGATGGATGGATGGATGGATGGATGGATGGATGGATGGATGATGGATGGATGGATGGATGGATGGATGGATGATGGATGGATGGATGGATGGATGGATGGATGGATGGATGGATGGATGGATGGATGGGGCTTAAAAGAAGGAGTCTCTTGACCATTTTTTCCCATGCCAGGCTAATAATTCCATTTTCAGAGGTCAGATTTTGGATATCAGCCTAATCCACTTGGAGTGAAAGCCATTAGTGGAAGTGAATTGCTCCCATGCTGATCACTAAGGTGATTTTGCTTATTGCACCTCCAGCAGCAGCACACTCAGAAAAGTCATGTGGGTTTACTTCTCGCTGGATCTAGAGCAGTGGGGTGGCATCTTGTTGGTGGCTGGTGTCTGAAGCTGCTGAGGTACCTCCTAAGGAGACATTCCCTTCTCATGGTGTGAGAGCTGCAGCCCAGGATGGGTTTCTCCACACCATTCAGTTTGTCACTGTGGCTTGCTGCCTCTGAACCACCTCGTGAAGATGCAGCTGAGAGCTTCTGTGACAGCCTCTTGTGAGGTTTCCATTTCCCGGTAGCTGGAAAGCTTCCCACAGTACTTATCCTAAATCTTAAATTGGGTCCTTTCCAACCCATGCCACATTCTGTGATTCTGTCCCTGGGAGCGTTCTGATGGCTCAACAAGAGGTTGTGGGGTCTTGCTCATCTCCCCTCACTCGTCTTCTCCTGTTTCATCCCGAGGCTGAGGGTGGTCCTGCATCCCCAGATGGCACATTTGGAGTTGTCTCTGGAGCAGGGCATGTCTGACACTTTTTCAGTTTTTCTGGAGGTCACACACCTGCCAGCCAGCGCCATGCTGGGCATGAGGGAGGTGGTTGATGCAAACCAGTTTGTAAGTCTTAAGAGCAGCCATAAATAAAGTGTAAAGAGCACTGTCTGGTACACAGAGTCCAGGCACTCCTATGACAGCCTTGTATTTATGAAGGGCTTAAAATGCAACTTAGCTGAGAAGGGACTGGTTAAAACACATTGGGCCCTTGACATGTGGCATCCTAAAGACTCTGCTTACATCCAGATCAATCCCTACACACTTGCCTCACTCAGTTCTGGGCTGGAAACATCTTCTTGGGACTTTGGGAGCCCTGAATACTCTGTAGCTCTGAAAATGCAGCCTCATGTAGCATCTCTGAGTTCTCCAGAGTGGAGAAGTCAGGCAGACAGGGTCCGGCTTCCCCCCACTCCTTCCCAAGGGAATGGTCTGCTACCTACAGCAGGGTGTGCAGCCCTCACCTCTCCCTTACCATGCATGTGGTAGCACTCGCTTTCCATCATGGTCCTTCCCATCTCGGAGCACCCTTCATCCCTGCTGGATCCAAACTTGTAGGACAGAGGGATCCCAGGAACCCCCTTTTCTCCAGCAACCATGTTAAAAAGAAATTAAACATCAGCTTCCAAGCTCCTGGGGAAAACAACTGTCCCATGCTCTCCAGAGATGCTGGTGTTTAAATGCCTCCAGCCAAAACATCATTGCATTCAACCATTGCCCCTGAATTACTCAGAATGGAGCACATTCGTCCCAGTAACCTGTGCCTCTGATGTTTTTTTCAGCTGGAGTGTAAATCCCCTAAAATAGCCTGTTTCTGTGGGCAAATTTTTTCTGACTTGCCTTCAAGCCCGAGCATTTCTGCTTCTCACCTATTTTTAGCCACGACACTGTAGGTCCCTTGGCTGATGAGCCTGCTCGTAACTAATTTATTTCTGTCTTCACTCTCCCTGAACAGCCAGCCCTGAGAAAAGTGTGAGGCTGCAGAGGTGGATGGTGGAGAGAAGTCCACAATTTGATGATGACTCTGTCACCCAAACTTGCCCTTGACCTTGGGACGAGTCCTGGCCAAGCCCTCCACATCCTGTGATATGCCCTGTAGCAAAGCTGAGGTGTTTCAGAGCTGGGGAGTGAGCCTGGACCTACCTGCTGCAGCCCTGCTCCAATCCCACAGCCACCAGCTCCTTATCAACATTAGAAAACCTGCAAACAGACCCCAACACTTCCTCCCAAATCGGACAAACCCCTACTGCCCCCACCCAGGTAGTTCATGCCCATCTTACAGGCTCTGTTACACCTCCAAAGAGCAAACACCTCATCTAACACCTGTTTCACCTTCTGGACCTGTCTCCGTCCCCTTCCCAACCCTGCCATGGCAGCCTGGGTAGAGGCAGGGAGTCAGACCCACATCCCTTGTTCAAGAAACAGATGCTGTGGGCTGGGTTTGGCAGCTTTGGATGAGCCCAGGGAAGGGAAAGGAGCTGAATTCACCCAGATTTTGCTCTCCAGGGCTTTGCACAGCCCCATCCATCACTCGCCTTTTCCCCCCAGCACACCCCAGAGTCGGGATGAGCAATCCAGTGCTCGTATTTTGGGTCCACACTCCAGGAGGATGATTATTTGAGTGCCTAATGCACTGCTGGCAGCAGGCAGGTTGTAAATCACCCTGACGAAGCCACCGACAGACTCCTCTGGGATTCCAGGAGATTAAAGGGAAGAATAAATGTAGGGACACAACAGGTCCTGCTGCAATTTGCTCAGAGCTCTGGTGGCTCTGCGATGTTGCAGGGGTGCTCAGCACCTACTGGTAGGGTTCCAGTGCTTTGCCCAAGTCAAACCCACCTCCTTGCCCCAGTTAACACATCCAGCACCCTCCAGCTCTGGCCAAGTCCTTCAAGCCTTTTTGTGGGAAGTGCCAAACCTCCCTTCCTTATCCCAGTTAACACATCCAGCACCCTCCAGCTCTCGCCAAGTCCTTCAAGCCTTCTTGTGGGAAGTGCCAAACCTCCCTTCCTTATCCCAAACCTTCTCTGCCTCAGTCAGCCTGCTGGGAGCAAAAGTCGGAGAGACTGAGGGATGGATGTGGAGATGGACAAGGGATGGATGTGGAGGAAAGCCCCCAGCTTTTTTTGGGGCGGGGGAGGCATTGCCTCTGTCCCCATCCACCCTCGGAGGGGAGATGCACTCGTGCAGGGTGGGATCTGTGCAGAGAAAGGTCTGTGAGACAACCTCCTGCTCTGTGGCATTTCTAGCCCATGGAAAGGGGGTCCCAGACTTTCCTCACGCCCCCGCCGGCCCCCGGAGCCCCTCAGCCCCCTCACCATCACCACAACCCTTCAAAGCAGGCGGGGACAGCAGCAGGCAGAGGGGGACACAGCCGTGTCCCCAACATTGCAGGATGGGAAACCGGGCTGGTTGCATAGCCTGGGACATCCCAGCAGCGGAGGGCCAACACCTGCCGTGGTCAGAAGCCTCCCTGAGCCCTCAGCCATGCCCGCAAAGCACCCCCGCAAATTCCTGGGGACCCCGGGGAAACTGAGGCACGGAGGGAAGCAGCGCAGCCGGGACAAGAGCGGGTAAGACTTACGAGCCCGGGCTCGGCTCTCGGAGGCGAAGAGGAGCAGGAGGCACCGAAGGAGGAAGGCGAGGGGGCCCTCCCCGGGAAGCATCGCAGCCCGGTGCTGGTGCCCTGGGGCTCCGGTCCCGGTGCCCGGGGGTGCGCTGCCCGGTGTCCCGGCGATGTCTCGGGGTTTGTGCTGAGGGTTTCGCTGCTGCCCGGCGGTGCCGCGGTCTCGACTGCGGTGTCGGCTCCTCGGAGCACGGCTCGGTGCCTGGGGCTGCCGGACCGGGGCTGCCGGACCGGGGCTGCCGGACCGGGGCTGCCGGACCGGGGCTGCCGGACCGGGGCTGCCGGGCCGAGGCTGTGGCTGCCCGGAGGTGCCGCGGTGCCGGTGCCCGGGGATGCCGGTGCTGCCGTGCCTGTGCTGCCGGTGCCGGCAATGCTCCGGTGCCGGTGTCGGGGGTGTCGGTGGCCGGCGGCGCCCGTGCCCGGCGCTGTGGCTGCCCGGAGGTGCCTCGGTGCCGGTGCCCGGTGCTGCCGGTGCCGGCGCTGCCGTGCCGGTGCTGCCGGTGCCCGGGGGTGCCGGTGCCCGGCGGGGTTCGTCTCTCTCCGATCAAAGGCTCCTCCTTTAGGGAGAGTCGCGGAGTTGTTTGTTGGTATTAAAGGCGGAGATGGAAGCGGGAGGGGGGATCCGCAGGGTGGGTATTTTATTATTTATTATTATTGTTATTATTATTATTATTGTTATATTCCCACTTTTTTGGGGGGGTGTTTTAGGAAATTCCTCGGCGGCGGGAGGGAGGAGGGAGGGCGGGCGGGGAGGTGGTGCGAGAGCCGCAGGGTTAACCCCTGCCGCCCTGCGGCCGGGGCTCTGCCGGGCTGCACCTCGCCCTGGGGGCTACGAGCCAAGAGGGGACATTAATGGGGTACATCACGGCCCCAAACAAGGCCCGGCTGCACCCCTTCTCCCTGTCAAACGCCACCTGGACACTCGGCTCTCCCCACCGGCTGCTTGACATTCCCTTAGCTTCATAAAGCCATTGAAATGACCGGTGTAGACCCTGCCTTCAGGAGCCCCCCTGCCCCAGTCCACAATCCCAAACCCTCCTCCCACCCAGCTGCCGTCCGTCTCCACATGACGGGCAAGAAACACCATGGCTTGGAAAACCACGGGTCATGCCGTCATCCCTGGAGAAGCCACCTGGCCTCCACACAACGTTGCTCCTGTTCCTGCTGCTCCCCAGATCCTGCACAAAGTGGTCCAGCTCGGGCTGCCAGCCTTTCTCTGCCTGTCTATGGGGCTCAGCTTTCTACCCTCCAAGAGTCTCAGGGAGAAGTTGAGCAGCGCTGGATCTTCCCTGAGTAGTTGTGTCCCCTCAGCAGGGCCAGAAAAATCCGGGGCCACCAGTTCACTATGGAGGTGAATTTCTGCAGCTTCCTTAGACCAGATTTTGTGTGGATTTTACCCGATCCTCCTGATCCACCTTCACGGCTTGCAGGGGTGCTCAGAGCAAGCAAGACACTTCATTAGCACATGAAACCCAGGCTTTAAGGCAGCGATGAACTCCTTGTGTTCCACCATGGGAAGGCTTGGATGAAGCTCCCAAACCTTGCAGGATTCCTGGGCTTCTTCTTTGCAAACGCTTTCATGTCTACAACACAAGGTCTCTTCCCGCCATCTCCTTCAGCTTTCTCACACCCCCCAGACAGGGAGGAACTGTCATCACCTGTGATCCCTTTGGTGACAGGAGATCTCATCCATGGACCAAGTTACTCATTTTTTTTCTCTTAATTCAAGCTCAGGATTGAGCTTTCCAAGGTGTGAGATCTTTGTGCCTGTTGCCATCCCACACTGAGAGTGGCACCAAGCCACTGGTCTGCCACAGCGTCCCCAAAACCCTTTTCCTGGTCACACCAACTCCAAGGCCCATTTCTTGCAGAGATGAAAGAAATCAAGGACAATTTCTGCAGAAAAAAAACTTCTTCTTTCCATCCATCTCCTAATTTTTTCTGTCTCTACCCCGGGTGCCAACACATCCCCCTGTACCAAACCATGCTTGCAGGTGCCTGTTCCTGGAGCTGGATATGAGGGAAATCTTTGTAATAAGAAAGCCTTTAATATCCCTTTAAATCACCAACTTTGTTATTTTCTCGTTAAGCTGTGAGCAAAAGAAACCAAGACGCATTTCTTTGTTCATGTGGGCTGGACATACCTTCTGGGAAGAAAGTGAGAAATACTGGTGATGAAATGCAGGTGAATCTTCACTGCACTTTGACTCTCTGCCACAGGAATTGCTGTGACCCACCAAGAGCACAGCCCAGTGTGCAGAGCAGAAGACAGAGCTGAGACATCTGCAGGGATGGTCACAATCTGTTGTTTACTAGCTCTAACAACAATTTTACCCCTGGGAATGGCGGGTGTGATGCTGCTGAAAGACCCAGGAATTCCAGGGGATACAGGAGCCCCGAACACAGGGATACTCTGCACTTCAGATGGAAATGGCCCTCTACAGAAAGCACAAGCTGTGCTGTCACATTCCAGGGCCACCCACAAATGGGAATTCTTCTCACAAGGAAGAATTCCTTCCCTGTGTCTAACCCTGACCTCTGGCAGTGGGAAGCCATTCCCTGTGTCCTGTCCCTCCAGGCCTTGTCCCCAGTCCCTCTCCAGCTCTCCTGGAGCCCCTTCAGGCCCTGCAAGGGGCTCTGAGCTCTCCCTGGAGCCTTCTCCTCTCCAGGTGAGCACCCCCAGCTCTCCCAGCCTGGCTCCAGAGCAGAGGGGCTCCAGCCCTGGAGCGGCTCCGGGGCCTCCTCTGGACTCTCTGCAGCAGCTCCAGGTCCTTGTGCCGTTGGACCCAGAGCAGAAAGTTATCACCATCTAATGCCACTCCCCTTTTTTCACTGCTCCACTCATTTCCAGCTCTCTGCAAGTTTTTCTAGCAATGCCCCTCGATTTTCCCCTCCTGCCTCGATAAAGATGTTTAAGGGGTTTGGGTAAACAGCAGCTCCTTCCAGCTCCCACCAGGAAAAGCTGGTACCTCCTCTCCCAGCTCTTCCCTTGTGCAGGGCTGACTTGAAAAGCCCATTTGTAGCACAAGTCTGTGGGCAAGTTATGAAAGTACTTAGAAAAATGGGGACACAAAGTCCAAGTCAATGAAGTTATTTTGTGCCTCTGCTGCAACAGCAGCAGCTGAATTCAGGACTGTAGATCCTGGCCCCACATCAGGGCTAAAACTTATGGGAAAGTTCAGGCATGTTCTAAGTGCAGACCCAGGAAATAAAGGCCAGCCTTGTCAGGAGCAAGGTGCTGTGTTACATCTCTGTTGGATCTCATAAAGAATACATTCACCCTTTGGCAAAACCAAGGTTCTTTATCTTCATCTGTGGAGGAATCTGTCTGACAGTTCAATACTGCCAGCATCAATCCATCTGCGATCATGAATCAGGCTCCAGAAAACCATGGCATTGGCCTGCAAATAATAAAACATGGGCCTGTTCTGTTCGCCTTCTGTGGTTCCTGAGTCTTTAAGTCAAACTCACTTTATGTTTTCTGGGCAATCAGGGAGACAAGACAATTCTCTTTTTTTTTTTTTTTTTTTTTTTTTAATGAGAATGAAAACAGAATCTCCTGCAAACTGCTGAGTAAATAACAACCCCTACTTTGCGAGCCTTGTGGCAGGAGTGTGAGCTGGGAGCTGGCTTTCCTCCTTGGAAATTTGTAGCCCTTCATCCCTGGCATTTGATCCAGCATGGGCAAGGAGAAATGCACATGAGAGGGCTGTCAGCTGTAGGCAATGGAGCTGGAAACCCGCAGCACTCTGAAGTACCCGGCTCACATCAAGGGGGTCAGAATGAGATGAGCTTTACTGTCCCCAGCCAAAGCAGTCCGTAATTCCCTACTCCCATCCTGTTGGGTGATTAATGCTGGCAGCAGCTCCTTATGGAGGTCTCCTGAAGGTGTTTGAGAGGTGTTCATCAGAACATCCATGTTTCCCATGGAGTTCTTTCCAATGTGTGAAACTCCACCTCACTGGAGAGCTGGTGGGCTTTGAAGAGCTCTGAAACCACACCTTTTAAAGGGTTTAAGGCAGTCAGTGACCCCATGAGGCTTAAGAAGATAATTTATCCATGGAAGCATGTAGTCCAACCTGGAATGGGAAATCTGGTAATTTTTTTTAGAGTCTGAGCATGTTGCCAAGCACAAACCCAAATAAATAGTCTATAATCAGTGCAATCCAGTGATATAGAGAGGACAGAGGGCAAGAAATTCTCCTCCGGGGATGGAGATCAGAAACCAAGTAAGAGGCAGGGGTGAAGAAAGGCTGAATAAAGCAAGGGGGAAAGATAGAGAGGAAAAACGGGAGAGCACAGCATCGTGGGCCTGTCTGTATCTCCCATATGCACCACAACACATCCCACCCATACTCCATGGAAGGTATCTGCCCACTAGGGCCGACATCATCGCTGGGAGGACTGTGAAGAGAAACGGTGGTGGCAAAACCCTGCCATCTCCTCGGGAGAGGTGAGAAACATTCCCTGGCAGGCTGGGAAAGGCTGACGTTTTGGCTGGGGATGGTAGGATTTGAGGCTGGAGCCTTGCACGGGCTTAGGATTCCCTCTGCAGGCCAGCCCTGAGCTCCGCACATCCTGAACTATAGAACCACAGAGGGCTTTGGAGTGGAAAGAACCTTACAGCTCACGCAGTGCCACCCCCTGCTGTGGGCAGGGACACCTTCCACTACCCCAGGCTGCTCCATGCCCTGTCCAACCTGATCCTGAATGCTTTCAGGGATGGGACAGCCACAGCTTCTCTGGACAACCTGGGCCATTTTTTTATTACTCTTATTGTAAAATATTTCTTCCCAGGATTCCATCTAACCCTACCCTCTGGCAGTGTAAAACCATTGCCCTTTGTGGGGCTTTGGGTTGGAAGACGAGCTGGAGACACAGAAACCAAGTTCTGTCCAAGGCAGGCTGGATGTGCAGAAGCAATTTTGGAGAACAACTGGCAGAGATCCTTTTCCAAATCCGATGTGCCTAGGACTCTGCAGAGAGCTAAAGCTCTGCATAGCCCTTTGTCCTCCAAGCAGCTTTGGTGGGGGAGTGTCTCCTGTTCCCATATTCCCTGTCCCTCCCCAAGGGCTCCCCCAGTGCCCAGCTCCCAGGTCAGGCTGATCCCGGGGAGCAGCAGCTCTGTGGGGAGCCAGGGAATAACACACTCTATCTGACTCTGGCCAGCAGCAGCATCTACGGGACAGACACACAAATTGCTGGATTAAGTCCAGTCCCAAACCACTGCCATAATTCATCTTAATAAAGTCAGCAGGAGTTTTTTGTTTCACAAGAAGGAACTTTTTTGTCAACTGGCATTTCATGGAGCCCACAACAGCAGGGATCCACATGCTGGTATCCTTTTAGTCATTCAACAGCCAGAGAAAACTAAAGATAGAAATGTGGGTGAGATGGAAAGTTAATGATATCCCCCAGCAAGTTCCTGGCACATGTGCAGAGGCCGTTTCTTGGGCATGGAACATCCCTTCCTCTCTCTAACCACGCATGGTTGAGGAGCCTCTCATGCATGCGAGGAGCCTCCTCGGGGAGGCTCAAAGGTATAGGGCTTCACCTCTGTTTCTGCAGCCACATTTTCTCTTCTGCCAACCCAATGTAGCTGAGAGGCTTCATCAGAGAGGGTGCTAAAATATGATGAGAAGAGATTGGTTTGGTGCCCCAGTAAAGAGATGAAAAGCAGAAGAGAAGTGCAAGAGATTTCCATAGCAACTGGTGCAGAGGCTCTGCCTCCTCTGGCTTGCTCTGAGTCACCATCCATGGTGGTTTAACTCTGGCTGGACACTGAGTGCCCACCAAAGCTGCTCCATCACTCCCCTCCTCAGATGGACAGAGGGGGGAAGACTGAACAGAAGGCTCATGGGTCAGGATAAGGACAGAGAGAGACCAGCGACCCACTACAGTCACGGGCTGGCAGAGCTAGGGGTGCTCACCTGGAGAGGAGAAGGCTCCAGGGAGAGCTCAGAGCCCCTTCCAGTGTTGAAGGTGCTCCAGGAGAGCTGGAGAGGGACTTGGGACAAAGGATGGAGGGACAGGACACAGGGAATGGCATCCCACTGCTAGAGCGCAGGGATGGATTGGATATTAGGAAGGAACTGCTCCCTGCGAGGATGGAAAAGCCCTGGCACAGGTGCCCAGAGCAGCTGTGGCTGCCCCTGGATCCCTGGCAGTGCCCAAGGCCAGGCTGGACACTGGGGCTTGGAGGAACCTGGGACAGTAGAAGGTGTCCCTGCCCATGGCAAGGGTGGCACTGAATGATCCTTAGGGTTCTTCCAACCCAAACCATCTGTGATTCCATAGTTTGCCCTTAGCAGCCGGCTGTCCCCGTCCCCGTCCCGTCCCGACAAAGAGCGGGAACTCACACGTGGCCCCACCCTCTGTCCCAGTAATGAGGGGGTGTGGCCTACGCGGAGGCGGGAGCGGCGCGCGGCGTTCATTAATATGGACCGCGCGGGGGGCGTCCCCTCATGAATTATGTGGATAGGCGTGGCCGCCGCGGCCCTTCAAAGTGTGGGAAGATGGCGGCGGCGGCGGCGGCGGGTGCCGGCGGCCGGGCCGCGGTGCGGGGGCGGCGGCGGCGGGGCCGGCCTGCGGCCGAGGAGGAGCAGGACGCGGTGGTGCTGGCAGTGGCTGAGTGCCCGGTGTGCCGGCAGGCGCTGGTGGAGGCGGTGACGCCGCCCTGCCGCCACTCGCTCTGCCTCGCCTGCTTCCAGCGCTGCCTGCAGGGCCCGGGCCTCTGCTGCCCGCTGTGCCGCAGCCGCCTCTCCACACGGGCCCGGCGGCAGCAGGCCGGGCCCGCAGCCACCACGGCCGCCGGAGCAGCAGGCGGGGAGCAGCGGCCGCAGGACCAAGGTGCGGCGGCGGCGGCGGCACCTGCGCCCCCCCATCCTAGAGCGGGAGGGGCGGGGGGGCGCGGGGAGGGGGCGGGGCCTCGGAGGGGGCGGGGCCGTGGCGGGAGGCGCCATGAGTTCGGGGGGCTCAGCCTGAGGGGTGCGGCCGTGGCGGGAGGCGCCATGAGTTCGGGGGGACTCAGCCCGGGTCCTGCAGGGCCGAGCTGGGGACGGGGCATTGGGGTGAGCCGCCCTGCACTGTGACATCGGGAGATGGAGGGGATGGATAGCATCATCCCCCGGAAGGGATGCTTGGCTGGGGGGATATTTCCCCACTTCCTCAGGTGTTTTTGTGATAATCCTGCCCCAAAAGTGCACTGTTCCAACAGTGCTGCTGAGTTGGGCGGGTTTGTACTGCATCAAGACAGGAAGGGTTTTGCATCATGGGAAGTCCCAGTCCCTTGTTGACATAAAAAAAGTCCATCATCCCTGTGTTCGTGGCTTTTTGTTGCACATTTCCTCCCTGCCTCCAAAGCTAGATGCCTTCCTCAGCTCGTAGAAAACTGTTCCCTGTGTTCCCATGAAAATAAATCCTCTTCTGAGACAGTGGCTTGCTCTTTCCCTGTGGGAGCTGCTGGAGATGCCCACCTTGCTGCTGTCAGAACTCGGGATGCACTGGGATCTGTTGGCTGGAGAGGTGTTGCATCAGTGCCCACTTCAGCAACACAGCAAGTGCTGAGGGGAACCCTGTAGAGCAAACAAGGATTTAAGCTACAGATAAACATCCTTTTAGCCCAACCCGTTCCTTTCCAAGCGTGTTTCTGGTCTCCCAGTTCACGCTTGTGTCAGCACCCTCTAATTGGCTGTGGGAAGAATTGGCAGGATGAGCTTAAACAGCTTAAACTGGTGGTTTGAACTAACCCCACTAACCTGGAAGAGATTTAGGAAGCCTTCACACGGAAGGATTTGCTGAATCAATGAACAGATGGGCTGTCCAGAGGGAGCTGAGCTGAAGCGCTAGCAGTGCTTCCTCTGGAGGAGGGACGGGAGGAACTCCCCGAGTCAATCTCTGCTCCAGGGCAGTGGTGTCAGTCATGCTTTAATGGACTTGGCCTGGTCCAGGTGAGCTTGGATGAGAGTATCCAGCCATGCTGCAGGAATGCTTGTGCAGTGTCTTAGTCAGGCTTTTTTAAGTAGAATTAATTTTAATTCTCAGCTTGCCCTGAGTTGTGTGAGATGTGTGCGGGACAAAGAGGAATGGCTTCTCACTGCCAGAGGGCAGGTTTGGATGCAATACTGGGATGAAATTCTTCCCTGTAAAGCTGCTAAGGCCCTGGCACAGGCTGCCCAGGGAAGCTGTGGCTCCCCCATCCCTGGAAGTGTCCAAGGCCAGGTTGGATGGAGCAAGCTGTGATAATGGAAGGCCCATGGCAAGGGGTGGAATGAGAGGATCTATACAGACCCTTCCAACATCTTCTGCTCTGTGCTCATCCACTGAGCCAGCCATCTCACCCTGGAAATCATTGGCTAAGCCTGCTTTCCTTTCCTTAAATCCAGCAGCCTACCTCCCAAGCACCTTATCTTTGTTTAGAAGTGGTTTCCAGGAGTAGCTGCTCCCCAGGAATCAAGATGGGGCTGATCGTGTCATTCCTCCTCCTTGCCCTGTCTGAAGGGATGGGTGACATTTGACCTTGGCTGAGGCTGGGGATTCTGCACTAGGTGTCCAAATGGGGTTAAAGTCAAAGTCCTTGTCACGACACTTGTAAAAAAAAAAACTGGATAGAAATCAGCAGAGACACACACACTCACTGCCTGTGTTGTCTTGGCATGGGCTGAGTTTGCCTGAGAGTTCCTGGGCATCTGATTCCCTAGGAGCTGCCCTGCTGCCTTCAGCCTGGCCCCAGCTGCTGCTCCAGAAGGATGCAGGTGGCCCACGGGTCCCATATCCTCTCTGGATACTCTGGTTCCACAGAGCACCTGGGAAGGCACCCTGGATGCTGGTGTAAGGCCAGACTTTGAGCTAAAGTTGCAGTGCTGGCTGCAGTGCTTTGCTGAGTGAGGCTTCTTATATTAAAACAGTTGCTTGGTGAAATTCTTGGAAGGCAGAGAGGAGCAGCAGATGGGAGGCTTGGAGACTGCGGGTGTGTGTTTGAGGATTCAGCTGGCCAAAGAGAAGGAACAGAATATGTTTGTGGCAAGGTGCTCAGCCTGATTTGTGAGAAAATAAGTACATTCTCATTTCAGAGAATCAGATTTCTTTTGTTTCTCCTCTGCCTAGAAGCAATGCACAACATTCAATAACTGATGCTCGTGTAAGAGGGGTGGCGTGTTTTTGCCAGACTTGTAAAATGACTTCCCCCTCCTTCCTCCCAGTCTTTTTTTGGCAGTGGTTTTCCCCTTTCCCCGCTGGACCAAACCAGTCTAGTTCTTGAGCATTTCCTGGTGACTCCTGAAGTTCCTGTCATTTCTGTTGTTTCTGTAGCCTGTCACTAGTTTTTTTTGTCTCAAGACCACAGTGCTACAAGTTTGGAAGTGGCAATCCCAAAGAAGCCTTTCCCTGTCTCAGGAAAAGCAGTGATTTGCTCCCCACATTGAACTGATTAAAACTGACACCATCTCTTTCTTTTTCTCCTTGTCACAGGGCTGTATTGCTGGTGGGATGGGTTAAATTTAAGATTTCCTAGGAAGATAGGATACGGTGCCTCTCTGGGGGCAGTAATTGTGCCGTGAGGATGTCAGAGGGCTTGCACCTCCATCTCTTCCTCGTTGTCCTCTCTCCAGCCCTCCACAATACATAAATTATTTTAAATCTGCCATTCAGACCATTAATGAAGAGAATGATTAAGACCAGACCCCAGTGGTCAGTGAGAGGCATGGCAGTGGATCATTAACTCTTGGGAAATAATTTTTCCAATTGAGTAGTGGTTACACCTGTGCTAGGGTCAGAAAATTCCTAACTTCTTGTTTTGTGTTTTGAAAACATTTAAGATTTCATCTTCAGCTGCAAGTGTTAACTGCCAGGAGTTAAAAGGAAAAGTAGTGAAGACCTCAAGGGAGGCAGAAGCTGCAAAGCCTGCTGAAAGTTTCCATGGAAGCTGGGAGCAAGGGGGATTCATTGCTGCTGGTGGCAGAGCTGGGATTTGCCTGATGGCATCGGTTTGGCAGAACCCAGGAGCCTCTGAACGACAGACAGGGAACCGA